>NC_041383.1:305794278-305860974 GCF_002162155.2 Triticum dicoccoides | reverse complement strand
GTTTGTTACAAGCCCTGTCTGTGATGTCGCTCAGACGTCCGACGGTGGCATACTTGTATTTACTTTTATTGTAAGCCCTGTCTGCAATGTCGCTCAGACGTCCGACTGTGGCGTTTCTTTTCAAGCCCTGTCTGCGATGTCGCTCAGACGTCCGACTGTGGCATTTCTTTTCAAGCCCTGTCTGTGATGTCGCTCAGACGTCCGACTGTGGCATTTCTTTTAAAGCCCTTTATGTGGTGTCGCTAAGACGCTCGACTGCGGCATTTCTTTTAAGCCCTTTATGTGGTGTCGCTTAGACGCCCGACTGCGGCATGAGTTTTTATTTGTTTACCTTTCGAGGCGTCGCTCCAGACACCCGATCGGTTTTCATTTATTTGTTTACTTATCAAGTCGTGCATAAATATTATTGTTGTTGTATGAGCATCATTTTTATTCATGACGCATTCATGCATTCATTGATTATATCTTTTGTCTGAACTGTCTTTCGAGTTCTTTCAAAGTACTCACCTGGCTTGTTGATTTGGCCAGATGTTGATGAAGGCGATCTCATGGATGAAGAGTTTGATAGCGAGTCCGACGCCTAGAGGAGTCCCAGTCAGTCCCGTGCGATCCTGTTTTGGTCATTGTATTATCCGCTTCCGCAACCCCAGAAATAAATTCATCGAGCCTCACCTCGACGCTCGATGAGCTGCCAGTTAGGAGTCAAGTTATCCACCACCACTTTTTACCTCGAGCTAGTAGCATGCCACCTCACCCCTGAGGCATAACCGCCCTTATGTAAGATATTGGCGAGTTTGTAATAATTTGTTGAGCAGCCTCAACTCAACCCTGTAATATATTTAATGCTACTGGTCCTCTGTTCATCAAGTATTTGTCTACCAGTGAGGATGACTTTTCCTATACTGGACTCTAAAGATCGATTTTCTCAATAATTATTTATTGAAAAACCGGTCGTGACAGACTTGGTAACTAGAGCCAGGCTGACTGTAGGAAGCCACTAGGTGCGATCGCTAATTGGTTATTAGCATGATAGAGCTATTCATGTTTTTACAAATGTAGTCATTTTTCTGACAGTCAGCATAAAAATGTATGATCTGATCATTCAGAATTTTTGCCTACTTTTGTAGATGGCCGGCAACGACTGCGAGTCTCAAATGTTCGCCGACGTGCCTGAGGGGTTCGTAAAACTCCTCTCCTTCATCGTTCAGGTGGCGATGGGGCCATCCCTGCGCCCAGTCTTCACACTTTATCCGCACAAGATCAATGACAGTCTGACCATGCACCAGGCCGCGGTGCAATTCAGGGGAGGGTGTGTTGAGATGCGCCGCTTCCATTTCTTGGGGAGAGCCATGCCTACAGAGAGGCATGCTATGCAGATGGCTGCCCGCGAGGCGATAGCTCGTCTTCGGGATGTCCTTCCTGCAATGAAGACCCGTCGCTACCGCTACCTTCCATGCCATGTGCCTTACACCTGTCACTACTCATTCTCTTGCCCTAGAGGAGAGCGAGACGAGGCTTTTGAGATGCTTGTCGAGTACCTCCGAGCCCTGGAGGCAACCTTCGACAGCGTGGTGGACGACCTCATAGCTGCCCGCATGGACTCAGTTCATGGCTGTGCTGCTAACAGGAGGGAACTCCTACACACCGCTCCACCGCTGACTTTTATCTCGTCCTCAGCTTCTCATTCGCCTACCATTCTCACCACTGCACGTCGTCTGCCTACCACTGAGGAATTTAACCAAGCTATTGCACCCACTCCCGTTCACGCTGCACCACTTTTTGCACCCACTCCCGTTCGCGCTACACCACTTTTTGCACCCACTCCCATACGTGCTACTCCACCTATTCCGCCCACTCTTATTCAGGGTACTCCGCCTACGACACCTGCTCCATCAGCTCAGCGCAGCATTCCTCGTCTGGAACCTATTAGCGAGGAGGAAGTTGATTCCCCAGCGTCACTGCATCTCACCCTCGGCAGGCCATGGGAGATCCTCACCATCTCCGACTGAGTACACGTAGACGCCATGCGATGTACCGACTTGTGTAATATGTTTATATGTACATAGGTTGTGAGAAGTAGCCTGTTTGCGCATCATGTAGGATCTGGAGAAGTGCACTAGTTAAATAACATGTCAGGATTATGTACGCATATCCTGAGTGATGTAATGTATAATTATGCTTGCGTGTAAGATATGTAATAGTCCTTCTCCGCGTGAAATCGTGTATTTTCAAAAGTATCCTGGAGTTTTAAAATTTGCTTTCTGTGTAATTTTATTGACTTTCGCGACTCTCTTTCTTGTCTTACGAGTTTCACAAAATATATCCCCAGAGTGAAAGATGTCTCGTCCTTGGACGCGCTCCATGCCAAATCAACCAGAGGAAAATTATGGCACACCGCAAAACCACAATTTCAGTCAGGGACAGACAAGTCAACAGGACAGTGAAACAGCTTTTACACAAGTGTGTCATCTGTATGAACAAAGTCAGCAACAACACCAGGAAATGATGAACCAATTCATCAATATGGGAAGTAACCGTGGTCAGTATCAACCGCAATCCAAATTATCTGAGTTACAGAAGATGCGTCCTCCAACATTTTCTCATACTGACAAGCCTCTTGAGGCCGACGACTGGCTTCGAGACATGGAGAGAAAATTAATTATTGCACAGTGTTTAGACCGTGAAAAAGTATTGTATGCACCACATTATCGCACAGGAGCAGCTGCATCGTGGTGGGAAAACTTCCTGCACATGCACCCCAACGAAAATGAAATAACCTGGGAGGATTTCAAGGAAGGTTTTCATGGGGCACACATTCCTAAGAGTGTTATGAAAATCAAAAAGAGAGAATTTGATGACCTCAAGCAAAGGACCATGACAGTGTCAGAATACAACAGCCAATTTACTATGCTATCTCGCTATGCCAATGAAGAGCGCATGACCGAGAGCAAGAAGATGGAAAATTTCCTGGAAGGCCTGGCACCCGCCCTTAAATGCCAGCTGGTTGTGCATACCTTCCTAGATTTTAAAACACAGGTAGATAAGGCCATTACTCTGGAAAATGAGCGATGTAGCCTGGAAGATTTCCGCAAACGCAAAAGGGACCAGACTACTTTTGCTCGCAACCCCAGAAGCAAGACGGAATTTCAGAAGGGTGGAATACACAAAACCCCGACGGATAATTCACGCCCAATCAAGAATTTCCATGCAAGAGACAAGGAGTTCACCTATCGCCCATGCGTTACTTGTTACGCTCGTGGAGAAGAAGGGCACTATGCCAAGCAGTGCCCCAAGCCAAGAAACTCAACCCCGAAGCCCAATAATGGTGGCAATAATTCAGCACCAAAGCGAAGCAATTTCAACCCCAATAACAACCACCGGAAAGGTCACCTGAACCACGTGACCCGAGAGGAAGCACAGAACGCCCCAGATATCATACTCGATACGTACCCCGTCAACACAATACTTGCCATGGTTTTGTTTGATTCTGGAGCTTCTCACTCATTCATTTTGAAGAGTTTTGCTTTGCAAAATAATTTTTCGATGCTTCCCTTCGAAAAATCAATGATCATCAAGTCCCCTGGAATTAAGCAAGTGACCCAGAGTTACTGTCAAGGTGTGGTTATTGAATTTGAAGGATTGAAGTTTTACGCCAACCTTATTGTATTGGAAAGCAAAGGACTGGATGTCATCCTAGGGATGGATTGGTTAACCACCAACTAAGGTTTTATTGACTGCTTCAACCGGACCGTGATTCTCACACACCATCACGGGAAGAAAATAAAAGTTTCAGCCAAAGAGAGACAAATACCTCGGCAACCGAGATTAAACAAGGTGGACGTTTCTGAGCTGAACAAGGTTCCAGTAGTATGTGAATTCCCAGATGTATTTCCAGAAGAACTACCAGGCATGCCACCGGACAGAGAGATAGAATTCAGCTAGCACCCGGAACCGCTCCCATTTACAAGAAACCATACAGAATGGCACATCCGAATTGGTAGAGTTAAAGAAGCAAATAAAAGAATTATTGGAGAAAGGATACATACGAGCTAGTTCTTCACCTTGGGGTTCTCCAATTTTATTTGCCAAGAAAAAGGATGGGACTCTGAGATTGTGTATTGATTATCGAGCTCTCAACATGGTCACAGTCAAGAACAAATACCCAATGCCCCGAATAAATGATTTATTTGATCAGCTCGCACAGGCCAAGGTGTTCTCAAAAATTGACTTGAGATCAGGATACCACCAATTAAAAGTGCGAACAGAAGATATTCCCAAGACCGCCTTCACTTCCAGATATGGGCTGTATGAGTTCACAGTGATGCCATTCGGGCTAACCAACGCCCCCGCATATTTTGTTCACCTCATGAACAAAGTATTTATGAAGTATATGGATAAGTTTGTTGTGGTATTCATCAATGATATTCTGATATACTCCAAAACACCAGAAGAGCACGCCGACCATCTCAGGATTGTACTCGGAGAACACAGGAAACATCAACTATACGCCAAATTCAGCAAATGTGAATTTTGGCTAAGGCAGGTGGGTTTTTTGGGACACATGCTAACCCAAGAAGGTATTGCAGTAGACCCGAAAAAAGTCAAGGCCGTACTTGGCTGGAAACCACCAGCTAACGTAACAGATGTACGGAGTTTCTTGGGAATGGCAGGCTATTATCGGAGATTCATTGAAGGATTCTCCACCATAGCAAAGCCCATGACACAATTTCTCAAGAAAGGCAAGAAGCTTGAATGGACGGAAGCATGTGAGAAAAGTTTCCAAGAGCTAAAAAGCAAATTAACAACGGCACCAGTATTAATTGTGCTAGACATACACAAGAATTTTGAAGTATATTGCGACGCATCCCGGAAAGGCCTCGGATGCGTATTGATGCAAGAAGGCAAGGTAGTTGCGTATGTCTCCAGACAACTTCGCAAACATGAGGAGAATTATCCCACCCATGACTTAGAATTGGCAGCAGTCATCCATGCACTCAAGGAATGGAGACACTTCCTACTTGGAAATCATTGTGAGATATACACAGACCATAAGAGTCTTAAGTATATTTTCGCACAACCGGAACTTAATTTACGGCAACGACGCTGGTTAGAGTTGGTGAAGGATTATGACGTTGGAATCCACTATCATCCCGGAAAAGCAAATGTTGTGGCAGATGCCCTTAGTCGGAATCCCAGCACGGACGACGACAGTATACCAAACTTGAGGCCAGAATTTCAACAGGAATTTGCCAGACTCAATTTAATAATGGTTACCGAAGGCAGTGTGTCGAATCTGGAAATACAGCCTACACTGATGGAAAAGATCAAGGAAGCCCAGCACGGACACCCCAGCATTGAAGGCATAAAAACGAAAGTGAATTTGGGCAAGGCCTCAGAATTCAACATAGATGAGCAAGGGATATTGTGGTACAGAGAGAGACTTTGTGTACCAAATATCAAGGACCTCAAACAGCAAATTTTGGCTGAAAGTCACACAGCTCCGTATTCAATCCATCCCGGAGGGACAAAAATGTACAAAGACCTTCAGGGAAATTTTTTGTGGCACGGTATGAAGAGAGATATAGCCACGTTCATTGCATGTTGTGACTCTTGTCAACATATCAAGGCCAAGCACCAGAAACTAGCCGGGCTGTTACAGCCAAACAAGATACCCGAGTGGAAGTGGGACGAGATTGGAATGGATTTCATTGTTGGACTGCCACGGTCACGACATGCAAACAATGCCATATGGGTCATAACCGACAGATTAACCAAAGTTGCACATTTTATTCTGGTGAAGACAATTCACACCACTCAGAGGCTGGCCAGACTTTATCTTGCCCGTATCGTCTGCCTGTATGGAGTCCCAAAGACTATCATATCTGACAGAGGCACACAGTTCGTCTCTAGATTTTGGGATCACCTACAACAGGCACTGGGAACCCAACTAGCATTCAGTATGGCATACCATCCCCAAACTGATGGGCAGACTGAACGCGTAAACCAAATCCTAGCAGACATGCTGAGAGCCTGCGATCTCACATACGGAACCAGTTGGGAAGAAAGTTTGCCATATGCGGAGTTCGCATACAACAACAGCTATCAAGCCAGCTTGCAAATGGCACCCTTTGAAGCTCTATATGGGAGAAGATGTCGTACCCCGCTAAATTGGTCATAGACCGGAGACAGCCATATCTTCGGCCCAGATATGCTCAAGGAGGTCGAGGAGAAGGTAAAAACAATTAGAGATCGACTCAAAATAGCTCAGAGTCGGCAGAAGAGTTATTACGATCGAAAGCATCGGGAAATCAATTTTGAACCCAGAGAATTGGTATACCTAAGAGTTTCTCCTATGAAGGGTCTGCAGTGATTCAGAATTAAGGGAAAGCTAGCACCAAGATTCATCGGACCATTTCATATAGTGGCCCGAAGAGGCACGGTAGCCTACCAGCTAGACCTACCCGGAGATTTATCCGGTATCCACAATGTGTTTCACATCTCGCAGTTGAGAAAGTACGTGAGCAACCCAGAGAAGCAAGTGTCACATGAAAATATTGACGTACAACCAGACCTCTCCTACCGGGAGCACCAAATAAAAATATTAGAAGAGTCTGGGAGGAGGACCCGACAGAAAACCATCAAGTTTTTCAGAGTTCAGTGGAGCAATCACACCAAGAATGAAGCAACTTGGGAGAGCGAGGATTTTCTTCAGACAGAGCACCCACACCTGTTTAAGGATCAGCTGAAATCTCGGGGACGAGATTTTTCCTAAGGGGGTAGGTGCTGTGACACTCCAAAATTTTTGTGGGTTTTGTTTTTAGAAAGAGCGTTGCTTGGTTTGAAGAAGGTCGTTTAAACCCTTCTTAAAAAAACCTCTTCTAAGTTTGCCCTCTGAAAATCTTTTCTTGGATTTATTTTCTTCTAAAAAGAAACCCTTTTGGTTTTGGGCTTTTGTTTTATTTTGATCAATTCTTGTTTACCATGCCTCTTATGGTAAAACTTCCCCAAAACCCCTCCTTCCACTTTGGTGCAATCCAAACATTCTGTCCAAACTAATAAAATCCATTTTTGGATTTTATTCCAATTATTTCTTTTTCCAAAATAATTCTGTCCTTTATCTTGAGCCTAGGTGATTTGCAAAGCAAGTACCTTAATACATTTGATTTTTGACCTCAACTCAACTCCTCTGGATTGTCCTTTGCACCCACAACCTAGAACCATCTTGATCCACTCTTCTTCTTTTCAAATATTTCAAAATTCACCCTCTGCAAGTTTGGACCAGATTTGCAAAATTTGGTGAAATTCATATCTACACTTCTCCAAAAATTCCACCAAAATTCAGGCAACCCCTAGCTGCAATGGGAGACCACTCCACCAAAAACCAGCTCAAGGAAAAATCTCTACATGCCAGAATCATTCTGTCGAACACTTGGCATGCACTGTTACTGTTCATATTCAGTAAATTCAGAGTTTCAGTGTCGTTTCTCCGTCAGTAACTTCAGTCACATGTCCACTGTGCTTTTGGCTCGTTGCTCGCAGCCCCTCCCTCTTGTCCGGAGCACCACACGCGCGCTTGGCTCCTTCCTGGCGTCGGTGGCGCCCTGGCCCGCCTGCGCCGGCGTGCTTTGCGGCGGAAGAACCACCGTAACAGCCGACAGGGGGGCAACACTACGGCATAACACCGTTCGGCGCCGCCCAATCCTCCTGAGAGCTCCGCGTGGCCACCTCCTTGCCAGCGCACGCATGTAGCACCATCGTCGTGGCCTGGTACACGCAGAGCGCGTTCTCTGCTGCCGACGTGCCGTGCGGCCGTTCCGTCGAGGACATGCTGTAACCACCCCTCCCGTGCTGAGTTGGACGCTGAAATGGCACCAATGCTCCACCTAGATGATGCTCAAGCTCCTAAGCCGACTGTCCAGCCACAGCGCCGCCGTAATCACTCGCCGGACTTATTCGTTCACGGCAACCGCCTCGGGTCGGCTATAAATAGCACCCCCGAGCTTGCTCTCGCCCCCGCACAACTCCACCACCTCACTAGACCCCGCCTAGCCACTGGAAGAGCCTCGAGGGGCCCTTCTTCCTCAGCTCCGGCCACCTCGTTCCGCCTCGGCCTCCACCTTGATTAACTCCGGTGAGGCCGTCTCCGGCGCCCTAACCTCGTCTGTAACCCTCTCGAGCAACTAGGAGACTAACCCCCACTCCGATTTGACCCTCGCAGCTATCTCCAGCAAGATCCACGACTGCCCGAGCCGCCATCCGCCGGAGTAAGGGCCGCCGTCGACACAGTGCTCGCCGGCGACCACCACCACCACCCACAGACGCAGAAAGGTGCACTGATCACGAAGGTAACCCCTGATCACCTTGCCTCGCCATGGATCGCCACCGGCGACCACCGCACCTCTCGGGCGCCGTCGCGCCCTGTTTCGCTCGTTTGAAACTTCAAACCTGACGGGTGGAGCCCGCCAATCAGTCTCTCAGCCGTTTCTTTTAAACGAAAAGTTTTCTGGACTTTTCCGCAGAACCCCTTGGAAACTTTCTGTTTCATTACAGATGGGTCCTTGGACCAAAACTCTTATAACTTTTAAACAGAAAATGGTTTTTGATTGATTCTTTTTCTGTCATCTTGATTTTTCTATCTAGTTTTTTGTCATATTTATTTGAAAAATATTTGGAATAATTTTCTGTACACTCACGGTATTTACTTTACGTACGTATTTTTCTTATACCATAGATACCGGAGGAGGTGACGGAGCTGCAAACTTCACACAGTTAAACTCCGACTACTCCGAACCAGGCAAGCATGTTTGAACTCTTGATATGATGAGTGGTTGTTGCATGTTTGCATTTTAGTATAATCATGGCATGTTTATGAACATTTCTTTGAATGATATATTTCATGCACATAAGTGGAAAGTAAGTTTCGGAAAGCATTATGTTGTGGGATACATATTTGCATGGCCATGTGATGGCATGAGGATGGGTAAGATGGCAGTGTTGTGACATGCCAGTCTTATGCCAGATTATTTGACTTTCGTGTCATCGTGAAACAAATCACATTTCCATTCATTCCTTCCTGTACTATCACATGTTTTCCGAAAGGAATATGGCTTAGTAAGTTGCAAATCGTTTTCCTGGTACACACCAAATAGAGAGGCCGGGATGAGGGTTCCATGGCCCTGGATTAAAGCCCGTCATCCGGTCAGGGGGCATGGGTGTTTCCGGTTGGGTCCGAGAGAGGGGCACCCCTTAGAGCGCGCGTATAGAAATTTGATCCCATCCTATTCGAGGTTGTGAGCTCCCCGTCTCAAAGTTTTTCTTGGACGTTGTCCAGGGTGATTCCTGGAATCGTGACGTGAAATAGGTGCGTACTAGTTAAATGTGTTTCTACTGAAATACCATAAACGGAACTAGTCCATTCGTGAGTACGGAAATCCGTTGGCTGTGGTCAGCCAATACCAACTCTGCAGAGTCACAAATCTTTCAATCATCTTGTACATGTTCAAGTACTATATTCATCTTATCTTGTCAGGTATCAGCCTCAGTGACAAAACTCCGGTGGAACACATGTGTGATAAATCTGGTTAAAAGATTATTCTTGTGGATGCACTAATCTTGTTATTCACTTTTGTTACAAGCCCTGTCTGTGATGTCACTCAGACGTCCGATGGTGGCATACTTGTATTTACATTTATTAGAAGCCCTGTCTGTGATGTCGCTCAGACGTCCGACGGTGGCATACTTGTGATTTACGTTTGTTACATGCCCTGTCTGTGATGTCGCTCAGACGTCCGACGGTGGCATACTTGTATTTACTTTTATTGTAAGCCCTGTCTGCGATGTCGCTCAGACGTCCGACTGTGGCATTTCTTTTCAAGCCCTGTCTGCGATGTCACTCAGACGTCCGACTGTGGCATTTCTTTTCAAGCCCTGTCTGTGATGTCGCTCAGACGTCCGACTGTGGCATTTCTTTTAAAACCCTTTATGAGGTGCCGCTAAGACGCCCGACTGCGGCATTTCTTTTAAGCCCTTTATGTGGTGTCACTTAGACGTCCAACTGCGGCATGAGTTTTTATTTGTTTACCTTTCGAGGCGTCGCTCCAGACACCCGATCGGTTTTCATTTATTTGTTTACTTATCAAGTCGTGCATAAATATTATTGTTGTTGTATGAGCATCATTTTTATTCATGACACATTCATGCATTCATTGATTATATCTTTTGTCCGAACTGTCTTGCGAGTACTTTCAAAGTACTCACCTGGCTTGTTGATTTGGCCAGATGTTGAAGAAGGCGATCTCATGGATGACAAGTTTGATAGCGAATCCGATGCCTAGAGGAGTCCCAGTCAGTCCCGTGCGATCCTGTTTTGGTCATTGTATTATCTGCTTCCGCAACCCCAGAAATAAATTCATCGAGCCTCACCTCGACCCTCGATGAGCTGCCAGTTAGGAGTCAAGTTATCCACCACCACTTTTTACCTCGAGCTAGTAGCATGCCACCTCACCCCTGAGTTATAACCGCCCTTATGTAAGATATTGGCGAGTTTGTAATAATTTGTTGAGCAGCCTCAACTCAACCCTGTAATATATTTAATGCTACTGGTCCTCTGTTCATCAAGTATTTGTCTACCAGTGAGGATGACTTTTCCTATACTGGACTCTAAAGATCGATTTTCTCAATAATTATTTATTCAAAAACCGGTCGTGACAGACTTGGTAACTAGAGCCAGGCTGACTGTAGGAAGCCACTAGGTGCGATCGCTAATTGGTTATTATCATCATAGAGTTATTCATGTTTTCACAAATGTAGTCATTTTTCTGACAGTCAGCATAAAAATTTATGATCTGATCATTCAGAATTTTTGCCTACTTTTGTAGATGGCCGGCAATGACTGCGAGTCTCAAATGTTCGCCAATGTGCCTGAGGGGTTCGTCAAACTCCTCTCCTTCATCGTTCAGGTCGCGATGGGGCCATCCGTGCGCCCAGTCTTCACACTTTATCCGCACAAGATCAACGATAGTCTGACCATGCACCAGGCCGCGGTGCAATTCAGGGGAGGGCGTGTTGAGATGCGCCACTTCCGTTTCTTGGGGAGAGCCATGCCTACAGAGAGGAATGCTATGCAGATGGCTGCCCCCGAGGTGGGGCCAGCCCCCTGTTAATTAGTTTAGCTAATTCTAACTTAATTAGCCATTGTTTCACTGACATGTAGACCCTAATGTTTAATTAACTGACTAATTGTTGAATTAGGTTAATTAAGCTCTGTTTAATCGCCCTGCAGCTGACACATGGGTCCCACGCGACAGGTTTGACTCTGGTCAGCCCTATTGACTTGCTGACTTCACACAGGCGTCATGCTGACGCAGCAAAGCATTTCTGGAATTAAAATAAATCAGGAAATGATTTATAAATTCCATAAAATATTATAAACTTCCAAAGTTCATATAAATTCAACCGTAGCTCAGAATGAAATAATTTATATATGAAAAATTATCAGAAGAATCCAATCTATCCATTTGTACTAGTTTCATCCATGTTAGAGCAACCTAACCTTGCTGTTTAGATGAAACAAGATAATGCACTTATATGAGTTCATATTTTGGGTTTGCATTTGAATCCTTGATTCAAATGAACTCAAACCACCCTGCTTGTAGTTGCATTAGCCCAACACACTCATTTTGCCATGTCATGATCATGCATCATATTGTGCATTGCATTGATTATGTTTCCTTCTGTGTTGCCGGTATTTGTCCCCTCTCGATAGACGTGATACCGATGATGAGAACGATGACACCGATGAAGAACTATACTATCTTCAGAAGTGCCAGGCCAGCAAAACCCCCTTGTTCATTCCGATACAATCCCACTCTCTCGCTCCTGCTCTATTTTACTGCATTAGGACAACAATGATACAACTGTTACTTGCTGCGGTAGTTGAACCCCTTTATCCTCTGCATGACCTGTCATTGCCACAGTAAATAGATGAAACCCACTAGCATGAGTAGGAGTTGTTTGAGCCCTGATGTGCCTACTCATTCATGCTTGTTTGTCATGCCTGCTATTGCTTAGAGTTGTGTCGGGTCTGATTCATCGGGGATGAATTGGAGGTGTGTAAACATGTCCTACTGCTGAGAGCTAAGTGTGTGAACACGATTTGGTAAAGGTAGCGGTGAGAGGCCATGTAGGAGTACATGGTGGGTTGTCTCATTGAAACCGTCCTCAGGAACTGAGTTCTGTGTTTGTGATCCATGACCAGCTACTACCACGCATTGGAATGCTTAAGTGCCCCTCTCGACTTATTAATCAACTTGATCTCTATCCAGGAGTTGCAACTAGTTTCTGGTGTTTGTAGGTAGTGTTAGTAGTCTACCAAGTGGCACCCGATACAGGTGGGCTTGGGACAGACTAGGCACAGTGGCACGGTGTACCAAGTGGCACCCGGATGGTGGGCTTGGGAACCCTGCTCACATCGTTTGGGGTCGTGAGCGACACCCCGGCTGGATCTCCTTGCGGATGGAACCCGAATAGGCGATAAACCTAGATGAGAGACTTGTGTGGTTAGTCAGGTCGTGGCCGACACCCTCGCTGGGCTTCCGCTTGAAGGTTGCTGAGTACATGTCGTGTAAACGGCGGTAAGTGGTGAGAGCGTGTGTGAAGAAGTACACCCCTGCAGGGTTAACATTATCTATTCGAATAGCCGTGTCTGCGGTAAAGGACTTCTGGGTTGCCTGTACAGTTCATAGACAAAGTGAAAGTGGATACTCTAAAATACGCAAGATAAGCGTGAGTGCTATGGATGGCGTTCTCGTAGGGAGACGGGAGCGGATCCATAGTGGTGTATTGATATGGTGAATATGTGGGCTCGTGTGCGCCACCTCAAAAGAATTACTTGCAGTCATAGTTCAGGTCAGCCAACGAGTCAAAGCTGGCTTGCTGGAGTTAAACTCCACCACCCACTTTGTTGATAATGATGCATATGTAGTTAGTTCTGATGTAAGTCTTGCTGGGTACATTTGTACTCACGTTGCTTAATTTATGTTTTTGCAGAGAGAATTCAGTCTCACTAGTAGTTCTGCGTGGACTTCGACGTTTAGCTTGTTACCTCAGCTACGATCTTGTGCCCTCGGCAAGATCTGGTAGATAGTCAGGCTTCTCAGCCTTTTTCATTTGTAGATGTCTGTACCCAGACATGTTAAGCTTCCGCATGTGCTTTGACTTGTATGCTCTGAGTGTTGGGTCATGAGACCCATGATTGTAATATCTCGCTCCTCAGAGCCTATTGAATAAAATGCTTGAGTTGTAGAGTCATGTTGTGATGCCATGTTGTATTTGCACATATCGAGCATATTGTGTGTATGTTATTGAAATGCTTGGTATGTGTAGGATCTGACTATCTAGTTGTTTATCCTTAGTAGCCTCTCTTACCGGGAAATGTCTCCTAGTGTTTCCACTGAGCCATGGTAGCTTGCTACTGCTCCGGAACACTTAGGCTGGCCGGCATGTGTCCTTCTTCATTCCTGTGTCTGTCCCCTTGGGGAAATGTCACGTGATGAATTCCGGAGTCCTGTTAGCCCGCTACAGCCCGGTTCACCGGAGTCCTGCTAGCCCAGTGCTACAGCCTGGATTCACTCGCTGATGACCGACACATTCGTTGTTGGGTCATGTATGCCTGTCCCTGTAAGTTAGTGCCACTTTGGGTTCACGACTAGCGATGTCAGCCCGGGTTCTTTGTCATATGGATGCTAGTGGCACTATCATATACGTGAGCCAAAAGGCGCAAATGGTCCCGGGCCAGGTAAGGTGGCACTCGTGGGAATACCGTGCGTGAGGCCACAAAGTGATATGATGTGTTACATGCTAGATCGATGTGACTTAGGATCGGGGTCCTGACAGCTTTGGTATCAGAGCTTGACTGCCTGTAGGATTACCAAGCCAAACTGGTCGAAGTTGAGTCTAGAAATTCTTTAGTTATATAAGGGAATTGATTGTGGGATCGAACGTAAGGCTCTTTTTACTCCTTTACCTCATGCCCTTCTGATCCGAGTCATCCTATCTTTCGTACGGGGTTAAGGAACTAGGCTGTCTCTTCTTTCTATCAGGATCACGTGTTACTAATCCGTAGACCTATATGATTGTTGGTTCTAAGCTTGAGTTCAGTTCCTACTATCTTCTGTATGTTCATAGTTGATCTCAAAACCTTGATATTGTGCTTCTGAGTGGCTAAGCCACCATTTTGTAGCATGTCTCCTCTCTTTTGAGCATTTACAGTCGTTATGCTATCCGAGTCATCCCAGGTTTCTAAATAATCTGATGCAATTGCAAAAATCCTTTCCCTCTGTTTTCGATGACCTTTCTTGCCAGGTTAACCACACTAAACGGTGAGTTGAGGTACTCTATTGCCTCGACATATATGTTGGAGCTATTATTATGACCCTAGGTGTCTTAGGGGATCATCTAGTAACTAGCCATGATTTGTGTCCCAGTGTGATGATTCTGGCCTTTATTCCCGAAAGCATCATGTGATGCCATTTAGTTAGTAGGCATTCTACTTCTGGGTTTTGAACCCGAGATTCACCCTACTTACTTCATGTTGATAGTAAGTGCTAGTGCCTTTAGGATATTATTACCCTTTGCGATAGTCCTCGAGGTCCGTGGTATTTCCTTCTTCCAAATACCAAGAACTGCTTATGGCAGAAGTTCTTTTGAACCAAAAGATCACAACCAGAGTGCTCTTGATGAGTTCTCCATTCGTAGTTGTGACTCTTCCAGTTCTACCTTTCTGCATGGGTTATCCGGAAGAAATATGTTGAACTCGTTCGACATGCTAATCTATGCATCCACAACTCAGAAAATCATATGTTCTTTTGAGTTGTCCCTCTTTAGTTGTCTTCTGACCTTGTCTATCAATTGATAATCAAGAGTATGTGTGCATTCGTAATCGATGCTTACTACTCTTGTGGTCCGTCAAGCCATTCTAGTCCGGAATGACTAGGAGAAACAAACTCCAGAACCTCATCCATATCTAGGATTGGGTCAAAGCAATTGTATTCCGCAGATCAAAATGCCAATCCAGCTTCTGCTCTGCTCTACCTTGGAGTGTTACCATCTTTATGTCAAGAGTGTCATGAGAATTGCACCACCTCTTATGAATTCTTGACGCAGTAATACTTCTTGACATCATTGTTAATTCCTTGGTTCCCGTGTTATTGTAACCGGAATGCCGACAGGTGAACTATGATGTGTGAAATCTATACTCCTAGCAACTATGTTGCTTGGTAGTTAAATGGACAATAACCTCATTCTTAGCATGTTGATTTTTGAATCATCGCCCTAAGGTTGATCGTGCTACCTAGTACTTATTCCGGGTGCACTCCTCGATCAGTGAGTCAGGATCATATCGGTTCCTCGCTCTTTTGATCATATCGTCTTGCCGTGAAAAGCAAGATTGATCTCGAGCTTAGTAATATATCGGCGGTTCGTGATTTTTTGATTATCTTCTCAGAAGTATCACCAGGTTGTCACCTGACTGCTATGTTGAGCTCGTGACCTAGTTGGTTTTCGAAAACACCCTTTCTCCAAGAATCCGTGTTGGATACCCCTAAGCTAGTTGGTTAAGCTAAACGACAACTTCGAGAGTTGGAAGATAAAAGCTTACCTAACTTAGTTCGTTTCAAAGGGATATCCTGGTGTTGGTGTGTTTTGAACAAAGATGATATCTTCATCGATTGGTTCTCGTGATCAATTGTTGGGTCTATCATCTTGTTAAAACTTTGATTTGGGTGTGGGCTATCCTCAAATCAAATCAGAACCAACGATGTTCGTAATGTTGTCTTACTCGTGGTTGATTCCTCGAGCATACACCATTATATCTTCTGGGTCTGACCAATGATATCACCTATTCACATAATTATGGAATTCCATCTTCATGCAAACCTGGATAAATTGTTGTTGAGCCCATCGACAACATCCTTACCTTTTCCTTAATTTTGTTGAACATTAAGCTAGTGTTGGAAACTTGTGTAAACATTTTCTTCATGACCGTTCGTGAAGCATATGCTTGGATGAAAAGAAGTGACTTCCTTTGATTCACGTGCATTTGATGTAAGTTGCCCTCGTGAATTCGAGAAAGTTTGTTTTTGCTCCTATGGAATCATCCCAAGTCAGTCATGCATGTGCGAAGTATTATATGGTCTGATAGACTGATCATCTTCATTCCATATGTATTCCCTAGCACACCAAGCCACTGATTGACTTGTTCTAGGTAAAGAAGTCTAAATTAAGTGCACAAGACTTCAATATCCTTGATGATGGTTCCCTACCAGAACTCGGTAGGGTTTTATTGTAAGACTACCATGTGATCATGTTTGTCTGGGACAGCGTGTTCACACGTGTGTAGCAGAACCAGATCATGTTTTGGAGCTTGCTATCGTAGTTCATCTCCCGAGAATCTCGCAATGTCATCTCGTCGATTTGTGTTGCAAACTTTCATTTTTCTTCCTAGACTTGATGAGTCAGGATTATTCTGACACCAACCAGATCTGAATCTTAGGAAGATATGATGGTTGGAACGTTTCCCAAGAACTATAATAATGGTCTCTCTATAACCCGGTAAAGTGGATGTCGTGGCCAACACACCTAGGCGGAAGACCTGTTATTGTAATATCTTGATTGAAGAAGTTGGCCACCTCCCCATAAGGACTTCGTAGGATTTACCCCCTAGTTGTGCCTTATGATTTTTGGTGTTCCCGAAGTCCGACTTTTACTTGATGTTCTAGATATCAAACCATTTCAATAAATGGGTATGCTAGCACATCAAGGAGAACATTAGAAGCGGAGTGCTAAAAGTCTCTCGGTCAATTATCCAGATTTTGTCCCCTTGGCCTCGCTAAGGTGAAATCTGAGAGGATGTTATCTTCCTTTGCATCTGCATTGTCCATCACTATTCATTATGGTAGTATGTTGTGTTGCCGGGATCCCTGTCATGGATGTTGGTAAAACCTTGATGAATATGGAAATGCTCAAGTTCTTGAGAGCACGCTCAAGCGCTAGGTGTTTTCATCGGCACTAACTGGGATTGCTCCCAGTTTCCTTGGTTATGCTATAACTTTTCAACAATGGACTCACTCTCTACTGTTGGGCTTCTCCCTAGTTACTAAAATCATCCCTTGTGTTGTTTTCAATAAGGTAGTCCACATCATTTGTTCTGGCCTGAGAATGTCATTCTTCAGACTCCTTCAACTGATCAATTGTGATTTGCCTTAGGTTGGTATAGAGAGTCTCAATGATCTCTATATCAAAGGCAATTCTTTTGCCACTTAAGGGGATATTTCTACGAGTCACCTTCCCTAAGGTGCATCGTTATGGCATCATGGCAACTCAACTCCTCGCTATGTTGACAACCGTTCACCACCTTCTTAAGCGTGAAATTGTTTTTTACCTAGTGAACCCTCGTCATCTGTCTCACTCCATTCCTTCAGATGTATGCTTCGTGTCTCAGCTCGAGAGATATGTCAATGTCTCATCCCATGAGTTGATCCTGAGTTGTTCGATCTTCGAGAAGATCAATTCTTCTAGAGTTTTCCTTTCCTCTCCTTGTCATGTTAGTTGGAGTTCTCAGAGGAAGACATCGAGTCAATGACGATGACCGAATCAAGGTTCTTATGAAGTGCAACCCGGATCGTGAAGATTGTGTTAGTTTGCATTCCCCCTTCCATCTTACCCTACGCTTGAATCTCGGGACGAGATTCTTGTTTAGTGGGGGTGAGTTCTCACATCCCTAGTTCTGGTATGCACTAGGCTAGCCCTTCATGTGAGCATCATGTCTAAATTATAATGAAACTTGAATTGAGGAAATTTGAAAGCCTCAAAATTTTAAGTAAAAGAAGGGCAAATAACCCTGGAAAATGCATCCAATGTTTCCAAAAAGCTCTTCAATGATGTTTAATATTTTTGGCAAGGGTTTTGGTCCAAACCAAAAATATGGAACATTTTTGAGGAATTATTTTGGCCATTTGGATTTAAATCAATAAGTATTTGAGTTGGATTTAATTCTTCTATAAAAGAATTGCAAGTCCAACAATTCTGAAAACATGTGAGTGGCTTCGAATATATTGCATCAAGCCACATAAATATTTTCAGAAGCTACTAAATGATTTGGGCTGTGAATCAAATCAAAACAGAATTGAAGTATTAGAAAATAGAAACAAAAATGTGAAAAAAGAGAAAGGAACCTACCTGGCCCACTTCCCTGTAGCCGGCCCAGCTTGACCGGCCAAGCCCACTTACCTCCTCGCTCATCGTCTTCCTCTGCCAGTAGGCAGAGGCGAAGACGCACGCGCGTGCTGGGAGGCCGCCACCTCTTGCTTCGCGCTGGAGGCTCATCCTCCTCCCTGTCCCCGCGCCTAGAGACGCCCTCGACCCCCTCTGTCCTCCCCCCTTCTCCCCTGACCATTTTCCTCTCTCCCTCCTCGTTCTTCGCCCGAACAGAGAGCCCCGCCGGCCACCGCAACCGCGCACCCGCCCACCGTTGCCCCCGTGACAAACCACCATCCTTAGAAGCTTCGCTGCATCACTCTCCGTCTCCAAGCCGACGGCCACATCCCCGGAAGAACCACGACACCAGGATCGTGCTCATCCTCATCACCACGGCCGCCGGACGCCACAGACGGATTCGATGCCGCCAGGTCTTCCCTGAGCCCGCTGACTAGCTTCTCCGCCCCCCTGTGAGCTCCTGATTCTCCCTCTCTGCCCGCCCCCTCCGTTCCCGTCCGCTAGCCGCCACATCCGTGAGCTCACCGCCGGCGTCCATGTCGTCGCCGTCGTTCCAATGGACAAAAATTGCGTCCGAGGACGTGGACGTGCTCCTAGCGTCTCTAAGAACCTAACCTGCACCACAACCTGCTCCCTTGCGCGTTGCAACGCCGCGCTCGCTCGGAGCCGAGCTCTGGCCGCCGCTTCGCTCACCGCTGCCAAGCTCGAGGCCATCGTCTTCGGCCGCCCTAGCTGTTGCTGCTTGCTGAAACGGGCACGGGTGAGCTCCAGCTCTCCGTAGCCGCTCTCCTCCGTCCATTTGGACGCCGGAGGAGCGAGCCCGAGCCCTGTGCCGCACCTGTTGCCACCGGTGACGAGCCGTCGGCTGGTTAGGCCCTGTTGACCAGGAGTTTGACCTCCCCTCGGTCAATGACAGGTGGGGCCAGCCCCCTGTTAATTAGTTTAGCTTATTCTAACTTAATTAACCACTGTTTCACTGACATGTAGGCCCTAATGTTTAATTAACTGACTAATTATTGAATTAGGTTAATTAAGATCTGTTTAATCGCCCTCAGGTTTGACTCTGGTCAGCCATGTTGACTTGCTGACGTCACACAGGTGTCATGCTGACGCAGTAAAGCATTTCTGGAATTAAAATAAATCAGGAAATGATTTATAAATTCCAAAAAATATTATAAACTTCCAAAATTCATATAAATTCAACCGTAGCTCAGAATGAAATAATTTATATATGAAAAATTATCAGAATAATCCAATCTATCCATTTGTACTAGTTTCATGCATGTTAGAGCAACCTAACCTTGCTCTTTAGATGAAACAAGATAATGCACTTATACGAGTTCATATTTTGGGTTTGCATTTGAATCCTTGATTCAAATGAACTCAAACCACCCTGCTTGTAGTTGCATTAGCCCAACACACTCATTTTTCCATGTCATGATCATGCATCATATTGTGCATTGCATTGCTTGTGTTTCCTTCTGTGTTGTCGGTATTTGTCCCCTCTCGATAGACGTGATACCGATGATGAGAACGATGACACCGATGAAGAACTATACTATCTTCAGAAGTGCCAGGCAAGCAAAACCCCCTTGTTCATTCCGATACAATCCCACTCTCTCGCTCCTGCTCTATTTTACTGCATTAGGACAACAACGATACAACTGTTACTTGCTGCGGTAGTTGAACCCCTTTATCCTCTGCATGACCTGTCATTGCCACAGTAAATAGATGAAACCCACTAGCATGAGTAGGAGTTGTTTGAGCCCTGATGTGCCTACTCATTCATGCTTGTTTGTCATGCCTGCTATTGCTTAGAGTTGTGTCGGGTCTGATTCATCGGGGATGAATTGGAGGTGTGTAAACATGTCCTACTGCTGAGAGCTAAGTGTGTGAACACGATTTGGTAAAGGTAGCGGTGAGAGGCCATGTAGGAGTACATGGTGGGTTGTCTCATTGAAACCGTCCTCAGGAACTGAGTTCTGTGTTTGTGATCCATGACCAGCTACTACCACGCATTGGAATGCTTAAGTGCCCCTCTCGACTTATTAATCAACTTGATCTCTATCCAGGAGTTGCAACTAGTTTCTGGTGTTTGTAGGTAGTGTTAGTAGTCTACCAAGTGGCACCCGATACAGGTGGGCTTGGGACAGACTAGGCACAGTGGCACGGTGTACCAAGTGGCACCCGGATGGTGGGCTTGGGAACCCTGCTCACATCGTTTGGGGTCGTCAGCGACACCCCGGCTGGATCTCCTTGCGGATGGAACCCGAATAGGCGATAAACCTAGATGAGAGACTTGTGTGGTTAGTCAGGTCGTGGCCGACACCCTCGCTGGGCTTCCACTTGAAGGTTGCCGAGTACATGTCGTGTAAATGGCGGTAAGTGGTGAGAGCGTGTGTGAAGAAGTACACCCCTGCAGGGTTAAAATTATCTATTCGAATAGCCATGTCCGCGATAAAGGACTTCTGGGTTGCCTGTACAGTTCATAGACAAGTGAAAGTGGATACTCTAAAATACGCAAGATAAGCATGAGTGCTATGGATGGTGTTCTCGTAGGGAGACGGGAGCAGATCCATAGTGGTGTATTGATATGGTGAATATGTGGACTCGTGTGCGCCACCTCAAAAGAATTACTTGCAGTCGTAGTTCAGGTTAGCCACCGGGTCAAAGCTGGCTTGCTGCAGTTAAACTCCACCACCCCTTTGTTGATAATGATGCATATGTAGTTAGTTCTGATGTAAGTCTTGCTGGGTACATTTGTACTCACGTTGCTTAATTTATGTTTTTGCAGAGAGACTTCAGTCTCACTAGTAGTTCCGTGTGTACTTCGACGTTTAGCTTGTTACCTCAGCTACGATCTTGTGCCCTCGGCAGGATCTGGTAGATAGTCAGGCTTCTCAGCCTTTTTCATTTGTAGATGTCTGTACCCAGACATGTTAAGCTTCCGCATGTGCTTTGACTTGTATGCTCTGAGTGTTGGGTCATGAGACCCATGATTGTAATATCTCGCTCCTCAGAGCTTATTGAATAAAATGCTTGAGTTGTAGAGTCATGTTGTGATGCCATGTTGTATTTGCACATATCGAGCATATTGTGTGTATGTTATTGAAATGCTTGGTGTGTGTAGGATCTGACTATCTAGTTGTTTATCCTTAGTAGCCTCTCTTACCGGGAAATGTCTCCTAGTGTTTCCACTGAGCCATGGTAGCTTGCTACTGCTCCGAAACACTTAGGCTGGCCGGCATGTGTCCTTCTTCGTTCCTGTGTCTGTCCCCTTGGGGAAATGTCACGCGATGAATTCCGGAGTCCTGTTAGCCCGCTACAGCCCGGTTCACCGGAGTCCTGCTAGCCCAATGCTACAGCCTGGATTCACTCGCTGATGACCGACACGTTCGTTGTTGGGTCATGTATGCCTGTCCCTGTAAGTTAGTGCCACTTTGGGTTCATGACTAGCCATGTCAGCCCGGGTTCTTTGTCATATGGATGCTAGTGGCACTATCATATACGTGAGCCAAAAGGCGCAAACGGTCCCGGGCCAGGTAAGGTGGCACCCGTGGGAAGACCGTGCGTGAGGCCGCAAAGTGATATGATGTGTTACATGCTAGATCGGTGTGACTTAGGATCGGTGTCTTGACAAAGGTCATGAAGCTCAAATAGACAATCACCAAACTTAGGATCATTGGAATTCATCTTACTTAAGGCAATTGACTTGTGAAGAAACACATCTAGATTTTGCAAGGAATAGTTTGTAAATCTTTCCTCAAGAAATTTCCATATGGTGTAGGCACAATCAAGAGTAGGCAAGCAAACTATCAAATTTCTAGGCAAACCTCTAGTAATAAGATTGATAGTTCTAAGATTGCGAATCATGTCAATAGACTCCTTGGGGGTAGGGTGCAAAGGATCAATAAGGGACGCATAAGGGCTACTAATGTACTTGTTCAAGTGATATTCATTAAAAATCTCAAGCATCTCATTTTTTGATTCATGAAAGAACTCTCCATGTTCCTCCAATACTGATTAAACCAAAGCAATGGAGACCAATGCTCTGATAACATTTCAAAGGATCGAGAAGAGGTTTCTAGAGGGGGGTGATTAGACCCTCAACAAGTAAAGGTAGCATGTTTTTAAGTTTTTCAAGTTGAGTTGGAAATTAGCACAATCTCAAACATTCACAATACAATTCAAGCAAGCATGGCAAGAGTATATGAGCAGCGTAAAGTACAGCATGCAACTTGCAAGAAAGTAAAGGGATGGGATTGGAGTGTGCAAACGCAATTGGTGACACAGAGATTTTTGGCATGGTTCCAATAGGTGGTGCTATCCTACATCCACGTCAGTGGAGACTTCAAAACACGAAGGGTAACGGTTGTGTGAGTCCATGGAGGGCTCCACCCACGAATGGTCCACGAAGAAGCAACCTTGTCCATCCCACCATGGCCATCACCAACGAAGGACTTGCCTCACTTGGGTAGATCTTCACGAAGTAGGCGATCTCCTTGCCCTTATAAACTCCTTGCTTCAACTCCACAATCTTCACGGAGGCTCCCAAGTGAAACCTAACCAATCTAGGAGACACCACTCTCCAAAAGGTAATAGATGGTGTGTTGATGATGAACTCCTTGCTCTTCTGCTTCAAATGATAGTCTCCCCAACAGTCAACTCTCTCTCACAGATATGGCTATGGCGGAGTGATGATTTGAGTGGACAACAACTTGGGGAAGGCTAGAGATCAAGATTCTTGTGGTTGGATTGGAATGTCTTGGTATCAACACATGAGTAGGTGGTTCCCTCTTAGAAAATGAGTAGTCGAAGTGTAGGAACATTCTGATGGCTCTCCCCATGAATGGAGAATGGGTGGAGGGGTATATATAGCCTCCGCAAAAAATCTAACCATTACAAACAAATTCCCGAACTCGGTGAGACCGAATAGTGAAACTTGGTCAGACTGACTCAGTTCAAAATGTGAATGTTAGGCTTTTCAGTGGGACCAACAAAATCAACTCGATGGGACCGATGTGCTAGGGTTAGGGTGAAACCTCAACTCGGTTTGACTGATTACACAAACTCGGTGAAACCGATTTTGGTAATATGCAAACAGAGAGTTGGTCAATCAAACTTGGTGGGACCGATTGCATATCTCGGTGGGACCGAAATTATTGCAACAAGCAATAGAGAGTTTGCAATCCCATCTCGGTGAGACCGAGATCCCATCGGTGAGACCGAACTGATTAGGGTTTCTAGCGGTGGCTATGTCAAATGAACTTGGTGGCGCCGGACAGATCAAATTGGTGGGGCCAAGTTTGACTTTAGGTTTAGGACATATGTGGAAATGAGAAAGTGGCTGAGGGCTTTGGAGCATATCACTAAGAACTTTGAGCAAGCAACCATTAAGCAACATTTCATCCCCTCTTAATTGTATTGGCTTTTCCTATGGACTCAATTGATCTTGGACCACTAAAATGAAAATGTAGAGTCTTGAGCTTTTGCCAAAGTTTGTCCTTAGCATCTAGAAGGGGTTCCAAATCCTCTTGTCCATGCCACTCCAATGTTGAACTTATCCGAAATATACTAGATGAAAATATTAGTTCAACAAGAGATATGTTGACATTAATTACCAAAATCACCCAAGGATCACTTGTGCTTTCAATCTCGCTCTTTCTGGTAATTGATGACAACATACATCAAAGCTTTAGATAAGGATATAAGGAAATAACAAGTAAAGCTTTGGAAGGACATGTAACATTCATATGCTCCCCCTACATGTATGCAATCATATAATTATGGAATATGAGAGCATGAGAATGCATAAGCATGACAGAGCAAGCAATGAGCTACATGTATCTTGGCTATATGCATCAGAGAAAATGGTGTAGATACTGTAAATATACCTTCATGTTCATGAGTCCTTCTTGCAAACAATATATACCTCAGCAAGAGATCTTCATGCACGTGAGTGTGATGCATATACTTACCTTGTGGTCTTGAACTCGCTTTGGAAGAGATGAACCTGAGTAAACAAGGTTAGATAACATAGAACACCAACTAGACAAAGCAAGAGTAGGAAATCACAAGAGTACCAAGATTGGGATGACATGTAGAGGGTGAGTACTAGGTACTCTATTTGGATATAGACATTTCCCCAAAGATAAAATATATGCAATGACTTTGAGGAAATTTTCTTCCCTTGGAACTGAGCTCTCTCCCCTGAATATGATATTGGGTAATGGGAGAAGATAGGGAAAAGAAAATTAGAGCAAACAAGAAAATCAGAGCAAAACAATCATAACAATCATAACACATACTAACATGTCTTTCCCCTCTTGAAGACATGAGACATTTATCCTCTTATGGATAAGAAGCATCCGAAGAAGCCTTAGGTGTGCATTCACTCTTATGTGATAAGCTTTGGTGTGCTCTCTCTCCCCCTTTGACATCAATTTCCAAGAAGGGACCTTCTGGAGCATGAGTCAAGTAGGTTTGGTCCTTGAGTCACATTCCAAAGCAACATGTAATATAGGATGCTGGTAGAGGACAAGAATCATTTAGTGGAGCAAAACCAATCTCCCTTTCTGTACTCCCACAGAAATGTAAAAATGTTGCCCATGTGACATTTTGGCGGAACTTCACAAAACACTCTTAAGAAAAAGTGATTTGTGAAGTTCACCAAAAGGTTGCAATAGCAACAAGGTGAAATGGTGAAAGGATCGAGAAGGGGTGTCTAGAGGGGGGGGTGATTAGACCCTCAACAAGTAAAGGTAGCAATTTTTAAGTTTTTCAAGTTGAGGTTGGAAATTAGCACAATTTCAAACATTCACAATACAATTCAAGCAAGCATGGCAAGAGTATATGAGCAGCGGAAACTAAAGCATGCAACTTGCAAGCAAGTAAAGGGATGGGATTGGAGTGTGCAAACGCAATTGGAGACACAAAGACTTTTGGCGTGGTTCTGATAGGTGGTGCTATCGTACATCCATGTTGGTGGAGACTTCAACCCACGAAGGGTAACGGTTGTACCAGTCCACGGAACGGAGCTATGTCAAGTTCTTCGCTTCGAAAGTAATCGGGAGAGCCAAATACAACCTCTAGTGTTAGGGAGCCCGTGCAGCGGGCTTCTACGCCTGGTATAACTCCTTTAAAGGTAGTGCTGCTTGGCTTGATTCTTGAAGGGTCTATCCCCATCTTTCGGACAGTGTCCTGATATATCAGATTAAGACTGCTGCCACCGTCCATAAGGACTCGAGTGAGGTGGTATCCGTCGATTATTGGGTCGAGCACTAGGGCAGTCGAACCCTCGTGACGGATACTAGTCGGATGATCCCTGCAATCAAAAGTGATCGGACAGGCCGACCATGGGTTGAATTTAGGGCCGACGGGCTCGACGGCGTAGACATCTCGGAGTGCGTGTTTGCGCTCCCTCTTTGGGATATGAGTGACATAGATCATGTTCACTGTTTTGATCTCCGGTGGAAATATCTTCTGTCCCGCCATGTTCGGCTGGCGAGGTTCGTTCTCGTCTTCGCTCTGAGGTCCCTTCCCCTTGTGTTCGGCGTTGAGTTTGCTGGCCTGCTTGAAGACCCAACAACTACGGTTGGTATGGTTCGAAGGTTTAGCGGGGTTGCCGTGGATCTGGCAGGGCCTGTCTAGCATTTTATCCAGGCTGGAGGGGGCCGTCTTTATTACCTTTAAATGGCTTCTTCCGTTGACCGAGTCTGGAACCCCTGAATCCGACGTTTACTGTTGTATTTTCTGGGCTTTCTTCATTGTTTCGATGTTTGTTTTAGTTGCATCATGGTTTTCCATTGCCATCCCTGACCTCAGATGTGCCGGGGTCACTGGTGTTGTTACGGGCTAACCAGTTGTCCTCACCTGCGCAAAAGTGGGTCATTAGTGTGGTTAAGGCTGCCATTGTCCTTTGCTTTTCCTGGCCAAGGTGTCTTGCTAGCCATTCATCGCGGACACTGTGTTTGAAGGCCGTTAAGGCTTCGGCGTCCGGACAGTCGACGATTTGGTTCTTTTTAGTGAGAAACCGGTTCCAAAGCTTACGGGCCGATTCTCCGAGTTGTTGGATTATGTGACTTAGATCGTTCGCATCCGTAGACCAGACAAAGTTCCCTTGGAAATTGGCCCGAAAAGCATCCTCAAGTTCTTCCCAGCTTCTGATGGAGGTTTCGGGGATGCTTTTTAGCCAGTGCCAAGCTGGTCCTTTTAGCTTGAGGGGTAAGTATTTGATGGCGTGGAGATCATCTCCGCGAGCCATTTGGATGTGAAGAATAAAGTCTTCTACCCAAACTGCAGGGTCCGTCGTGCCATCATATGCCTTGATGTTTACGGGTTTAAACCCTTCTGGAAAATCATGTTCCAACACCTCATCGGTGAAGCATAGGGGGTGTGCTGCACCCCTCTATTTGGTTGTGTCATGGCGTGGGTCCGACGGTTGTGATGTTCGGTATTGGTTCCGAACTGGTAAATGACCGGCACATTTGGTTTGATAATCATGGTCCCATGTAGGATCATGTTCCCTGGATCCATAGATGGACCTGGTTTTGCCATCCTTTTTGTCCAGGTCCTCACATAGATCGTGTTTCTAGTCCTGAGCCACAACCTCCCTTCCTTTACGGGGAGGGGGTGCAGGCTGGTGTGCGGCATTGTTGGCCGCTCTGTCTCGACCACGAGGTGGTCGGTCCGGCTTGTTGGCCGTATTGTTCTTCGGCGGTGTAGGCGCAATAGCTTCGTCGTCGAATTCGGGCAGCAGCTTACGCTTGGGATAGCTCTTTGTTTGGCGATTACCGCCGTATTTTTCCTTAGTGTCTAGCACTTCGTTCTGTCTGTCATTGAGTGTATCCTGTGCGGCTTTGAGCCGCTGCTTCTGCTTCTTCTGGCTCCTTGCGGTGGCGATAAGCCTTTGATGGAGGCGTTCTTGTTCTAATGGTTCTTCTGGGACGACGAATTCATTGTTGCCCAAGCTGATCTTCTCTTCGGCGACAGGTTGATAGTTGCTATATTCGGCATCGCTGTGGTCAAACAACATCCCCGGAATGTGTTCGCCGTCCCTTCGCACGTCCTGCTCCAACGCTGGGTCTGCGGAGTCCTCAGCTTGGTCCGGATTATCATCGTCGCCCGTGACAATGTTGCTGCTTTTCCTTTTGCCAGATCGAGGTTGGCATTTCTGACGCTGACGCTTGGGAGGTTCTTCAACAGGCATACTGTTACCGCCGTCGGCCTCCTTCTATTTAGGTGTGTCCACCATGTATATATCGTATGAGGATGTAGCCGTCTATCGCCCAATGGGTGGTAGTTTATGCTATTCTCCAGCTTCGTCGTCCATACCATCGATGTCTTCGGAGTCGTAATCAAGCATGTCGGTTAAGTCGTCGACAGTGGCTACAAAGTGGGTGGTGGGTGGGAAGCGGAGTTCTTCATCGTCCGCTTCCCATTTGAGCCGGACATAATTCGACCGAGAGTCCCTTGACAAGGAGAGGGATTTCAATGAGTTTAACACATCACCTAGAGGTGAGTTTTGGAAGATGACCGTGAAGCTAAACTCCAAGATCGGCGCCCAATCAGGTTTGATGGACGCGGATGTATGCAGTCCAGATCCTATGGCCAGAGACGAATACGAGGATCTGGTGACACAAGCCAGCTCGACGTTGGGTCCGTGTGCGGCTCAAACGCCGCTGAGTCTACGGCTTCCGTGGCGGGGTTGAGCTTTCCATCCCCGGATGGCGTGGTCTGCTCCGGATCTAGGAGTAGAGCAGTTATGGGCGCTGTCTCCTGAACGTGGTCCGATGACAGATTTATGTCATGTTCATCGTGGTCGCAGGGGATAGCCGACATGGGCTCGAATCCGCCGAAGATCAAGTCTCCACGGATATCGGCCTTGAAATTCAGGCTTCCAAATCTGACCTGATGGCTAGGGGCGTAGCAATTGATCTGCTATAGATGGCCAAGCAGTTGGCCCGCAGTGCGAAGCCGCCGAACACGAAGATCTGTCCGGGGAGGAAGATCTCCCCCTAGACTGTGTTGTTGTGGATGATTGATGGTGCCATCAAGCCTTATGGTGACAATGCAGTGGAACTCTCAATAAAAGCACCAATGTCGGTGTCAAGACCGGCGGATCTCGGGTAGGGGGTCCCGAACTGTCGTCTAAGTCTAATGGTAACAGGAGGCGGGGGACACAATGTTTACACAGGTTCGGGCCCTCTCTATGGAGGTAATACCCTTCTTCCTGCTTGATTGATCTTGATGAATATGTGTATTACAAGAGTTGATCTACCACGAGATCGTAATGGCTAAACCCTAGAAGTCTGGCCTATGATTATGATTGTTGTTTTCCCCGGACTAAACCCTTCGGTTTATATAGACATCGGAGGGGGCTAGGGTTACACAAAGTCGGTTACAGAGAAAGGAATCTACATATCCAAATTGCCAAGATTGCCTTCCACGCAAAGGAGAGTCCCATCCAGACACAGGAAGAAGTCTTCTATCTTGTATCTTCATAGCCCAACAGTCCGGCCCAAGTATATAGTCCGGTAGTTCGAGGACCCCTTCATCCAGGACTCCCTCAATGGGGAGCGGGGGGAATTGGGGGGCGACGGAAGCAGGAGAGTCCAACGAGTTGCAGTATAAGTGGAAGCAAGGAGGAAGGAGGATTTTTCTGGGATCGCCCCCTCTTCAAGAAATATGGGATTTTCCTTGCAAAAAACAAAAACAAATGGGCTTTAAGATGGATAGGATTTTGTATTGGCCCAGTCGGCTGCCCGTGTTTCGTACTGGAGGGCCTTAACACTAGAGGCAACCCATTAGAGACACTCTCTATCTCTCCAGCTTATTGCCCATTCGAATGAAAAAAGAGATGC
Organism: Triticum dicoccoides; assembly: GCF_002162155.2. Taxonomy (NCBI): domain Eukaryota; kingdom Viridiplantae; phylum Streptophyta; class Magnoliopsida; order Poales; family Poaceae; genus Triticum; species Triticum dicoccoides. The sequence continues at coordinate 305,831,842 of NC_041383.1, read as the reverse complement.
CTCCAGCTTAATTATGGCTCCTCACCGGTAACATTTTTCAACTTGAAAAAAAGTTATAGCTCCTTTTCGGGCCGGCTTAGCAGCCACCAAATTAGAGGATGGTGTACTGCATGCAGACACTCACACTGGTTGTAGCGCAGCAAAATGAGGGGTCAAATAACATGCCCATAATATACATAGATTGTAAAGGTTGGCAAGCTAACATTCACACTAAACAAAGCTTCACAAAATACAGTATGCATATACTCGCTAACATTCACAAGCACGTAAGTTCAGCATGTTTACGCATCTAAATGACTCACAAGACTATAACCAAGACAAAGCTGTGAGAAGGTGTAGAAATAAATAAAAAATAATAGATGCTTATCTGAGAAAAGGGCCTCCATACGCATGCATTAATTTCCTGGGCATGCTACTTTCTGCTCAATGTTGCATGCACTTTCAGCATGTTGGCTACTCCACAGCTAGCTTGATGGCTCATCTTGCAATTTACGCAGACACATTGTAGCAAATATAGGAGGCAATAGAGATCACTCAACATCAGACCATTTTGTGCAGTTCCACTAAACTCATCTTCATTGTCCTAAATGTGAAAAGATAGGAAAGCGCTATACTTAAACGGTGTCGCAAAACAGTAGCAGATATTAATAGCTCGACATGAAAAAACATGATCATCTAGACGAAGGGGATACTGAACTGCGTGAGGAAGATTATGCATAATTTTATAGGTGGCTAGTTGCTTTCCACCTTGGGATCTCCTATGATGGCACGGAGGAAATTCTATGCAATCGATGAGCGCAGTTCCTTTCGTGTGGCTATAGAAAATTTGTCTGACTAACCCCAATATCGTTTTTGTGCAGTTCCACTAAAATAATGCACCACTATTTGCACGACCCCTACTCATCGGCCAGGCCATCAATGACTCGACCTCTTTTATCTTGTGTTGACAGAGCGGCTGCAGTGCTTGTTTGCTGCTCCACACATGTCAGGCTCATTTGACAATGCAAATAGCAAGTCGAGGTACGAATAAGCTTCTGTCATCTTGCGTTGGTCATTCTACCTAGTTAATAATGTAGGAATACCAGGAGCACCATGAGGTCAGCTCATAGCAGGTTCCACTAAAATTGAGGTTTGTGCTTCCGTTTGCACAAATAGACACCATATGGAGATCGCAGCCCTGTTTGCACAAATATGTAACATGGTTATTTAAGCAATGCCATTTTTTTGCAGCGGCATATGATTAATAGCAGCATCTCATATGTTATCAATGGCATTACAGTGGCAGTATGAAAAAGTTCCATTAACTAAGAAGTGCCATCACATTAAATCAACACTGCCACTAGATTAATGGGGGCTTACATTAACATGCATAACAATTGCATTATGGCTATGTGATGACAGATTGGGAGTGGCACTTGATCAGTATGTATGTGCACGGTTAACAGGAACAATCGTTCTAACAAAGGGTGATATGGAAAGGAGAAACACATCATCGTGGCAACCATTGTGCAATTAAATTTTGTGCAGTTCAATGGAGATGCAGCTATGATGCCAGTGTCAGAGTTTAGTGTAAGGGCCCAAAACACTCTTTATGAGAAATAAAGAAAGTCAGAAGAATTTCATAAAACGGTGGTGGCATTGATTCTTTTTATCAATGGCAATAGATTGACAACATCATTACTTAACGACGACATCACATTAACAGTGGCATTGTTTCATTTTACTTGTGATGTTAGATTAACAGTAGCAGTAAGGGCATAGAGATAAGGGAGGCACAAGCACGTTTTACATCCACCGAGGCATAAAGTGGTGAGGCAGAGGTGTTGCCGAGTGTGGCAAACATGCAAAGCATGTCTGGATTTGTGCATTTCTTGTTCTCGTCAGTGACCTTTCCTATGTGACCACAAGAAATCTAGACGTGCTCATTCTAGGTTGCATTGTCGACCCAACACCCCCCACTTTTTGTCCTTTTTCGACCAAGAGACCGGTCAGGCCAGCATCTTTATTTCCCTTGCCAACCAAGATATCTGTATGTTAGCCAGTATATGCAGTACCTTTTTTCCTCTAATAGTAAAATTTAGGTGGTGTTCGAGCGTTCTGCAAGCCGACAGAGCTAGCTACATGGAGAGCTTTGTAATACTAGAAGAATATCCACATGCAGGATGCAGTGACGTGGGGAGCAACACTAACTTGATGAAAAAAAGGGATGCGGCAACATACCCGTCACAGCTGGGGTAGTAGTAGAACGAGCGACAGTTAACTCTGGGCGACAAGTGCCGGAGTTGAACTACAGCCTCTCGAGCAGCTAGTTGAATGGCTTGCGTTTTAAAGGAAGTTGTCCTTCTGGTGAACATGTAGGGGCATTCTGGGGATAGACCCCTACCATAGACATGCACGCTGGCCCAGAATTGACGGCTCTCATCGCTCATGGGTCCTTGGTACACAACATATTTTGGGGGCTCTTCTAATGCAAAGGCACGGCGGGTGAGGTTTGCTAGCATAGTCACAAAACTTCCAAGGTTGGTTGCTGTGGTCTCATTGTGCACGACGGGGCCAGGCATTATGGCTCGGTTTGGGGAAGAGGCTGTGATGTGCTATGTTGAGGCTAGCGTGCCCTTTTTATAGAAAAAAGGGAACGGAGTCTTCCTTCGCACATTTGCGAATGAGACAATTTAGGTGTCGGTCACTGGCGCGTGATTGACAGGCTAGGCTGATAGGTTGGGCACCGACTGCCAAAAGGTGTTGGGGCCACTGTGTGGCTATCTTACACGAGAAGCTTGGCTGGGGTTAGGTTAAGGTCTGGTGGGTTGGTTAACCTAGTGTTTTTTGACCTGGCTAAGATAGGATTAGCCAATGGTCAGCCTGGCTCTGATACGAAGTTTGTTAGGACCGGATTTTCGGGATATTAATTTCCTAGAAAATGGTCCGTGTGCTCATCAGCTCTAGGATTACTGTTAGCTGATGAGGCACCAACTTGATACTGACACTCCAAGAAAAATACAAAATATGTAGTACAAGACCATTCTGGCCTATGAGTACAACAAATGGTTTCTAGTGGCTAATGGCGGAAGCGGTTTGTGGTCTTTTAGCGTCTATGGGACTCCATTTCCCATAGGAACAGCTGACCTGGATAACTCCTATCTTTGCGAGGCTGGTATCACCATTGATTAGGCTCCAGGGGTGTCATCACAATGCTCCTCTCCATGCAAGAAATCTGGCCAAGACAATAGCCAGGGACAAGCCAGTGAGTACTTTGAATGTACTCGCAAACATTATGAACACGGGTATAACATAACAAATGATAACCATGCACTGAAATATTCTATGATCACAACGTCAGTCATAAAATAAAATCCATGGTGCACGTAAACAAGTTATTCATATAAAACATGACTATGCAATCAGAGAGTAGAAATATAATGCACCGATCGGGTGTCTGAAGCGACGCCTCGAAAGGACAATGACGCAAAGCATGCCTTAGTCGGGCGTCTGTGCGACACCACATAAAGGGCTTATAAAGTAAATAAATAACAAGCATGCCACAGTCGGGCGTCTCAGCGACACCACATAAAGGGCTTATAAGAAAATAATCACAGTGAATATCCAGGAGGTGGAACCGTCCCAGGGATACTCAATAATTCAAATAATATAAAGGGTTAGTCCATAATAATAATAATCATAATCATCATAAGTCACAAGTCATGATCCATGTTCTGGTTTAGCAGTTTCTCCTCCGAAGACTGACACTAAGACCGACACTTGACCCATCCCAGACTGTAGTCCTTAACCATGGACACGACTATTCGAATAGATATGACCTCTTCAAAGGGTGTACTCTTTACCCATGAGTAACGGATTCCTTTATTCCATCGGGACTAATTCCATTTACGGTCTTTTAATTGAAAACACAACTGACCCGCACACACCAGCTTAACTTACCGATGTCTAGAATCACCCACGACACCTGTCAAGCAAAACTCTAAGTGGGGAGGCTACAACCTCGATTAGCATGGGATCAAATTTATACCGCACGCTACTAAGGGGTGCCCCCCTCTAGGTCCCAACCGGAAACACCCATGCCCCCGGACTAGGTGGCATGCCTACCGGATGCATCTGGTATCTTCCACCATGGCCTCTCTGTACGGTGTCTGCTAGGAAGGGGTTGACAACTTACTGAACCGTACCCTACCTGCAGCAGGGACAAGTGGTAGTACGAAACAAGTATGGGGGTTACTGGAACAAGACTCGATCTACGACCGACTCAGGCGGTTTAAGTATTCCCTGCATGATTAGCATAACAAATATATTTCAATCAACAGACAGAATCACCACTCATCATACCTCATCATGCCATGCCGGACACACTCGTCTCAACGAGGAACTAGAGACAAGCTCATGTCTACCCAAGACAGAGACTTTCCCGGCTTCCTTCCGGTAGTCATGAAAGGCATACGAGGATGATTACTATCACAAGCATATCCATTTCCAACAGCAAAGAATCTTCAATATGCACTCATGCGTATGATCATATCACCACATAAAATAACGAGTTCTCCGTATCAAAGTGGTGTTGTAACCGTATCGAACAACACACAAAAATATTATGCCAGGGTTCAGAATGCTTGCCTTCAAATTGTGGAGAGGCAGGGTGCATTCCAAAACTTTTGAAAGTTTTATTCTCTCCCCAACAAATCCTATTTTTGAAAATATTCAAATTAATATATAGTTTCAAAACAGTGCAAAATAATTGTTTGAAATTTTTTCAAATAAATATGAAAATAAACTAGACAAAATTTGAGAAAGGTAGGAAAAAGAATCAACGCATTTGGAGTTATATTTAAAACTTTATAGCCAGTCAAAGTTTAGTCAAATTTCTGTTTTTAATAAATAAATAAAAGAAACAGAAAAAGAAAAACGGTTCGGGGGGGGGGGGGAAGCGTACTCTGGGCTTTACGCTTCCACTTACGCCAGCATGGACCGGCGCTGGGTCACTGACAGTGGGTCCGTTGGGACCACTGGTCAGGTTTGACCAGCCGCCCCCGCCTCGCTCCTCCTCTGTCCGAGCAGAGGCGGGGCTCCGGCGATCGACGCTGGCGATTGGCGGCTCCTCGCGGGCTCCGGAGGGCAGGAATGGATCACCCAGTCCAGGGAGGTCCTCCCGGTGGTCGAGAGTTTGTCGGGGGTGGAGGGAGTCGCCGCCGGCGAGCTTCGTGGCGGACGGCGGCTTCGGGGGAGTTGGGGCTTCGCGCTATGGTGGTTCCCGAGCGAGTTTGAGGTGTTGGGTGGCTCCGCGAGATCGAGGGGAAGGGCATGGTGGCACTGGCTGGACGGGGGAGGCTCTGGTTGCGACGAGCGGAGCCGGAGAGTGGTGGCGGCCGAAATGGCCGGAGGCGAGGAAGAAAACTTCCCGCCATCGATGGCTGGCTAGGGGAGCATCAGAGGGATGGCCTAAGGTTGCCTGGGTGCCTGGTCGAGCCTGGGGCTCCTTTTATAGGCGACCGAGGTCGGTTCCCGCAGCGGCCGTGGATAGGATCGACGACGAACCGCCATTCTGTAGCTGCAGGGCGACGTGGCGATGGCTGGCGGGGTCTGGCGGGGCGAGGGGATGAGCTCGAGCTGTTCAGGGCGAGCTGGCGTGCGGTTGTGCCTCGGGCGGCCCCGTCCACGGCAGGAGCTGTCAGAGCGGCGGTGGTGGCTTGCATCGGTGGCGATGTAGGGCGCTAGGAGGGGGGTAGGGCGGCTCTGCAGCGAGGGAGGAGTCAGGGCGTGTTGGCTGCGAGTGGGAAGGGACCAGAACGAGCGCGGGGCGACGGCAGTGGGACACAGCGACTCGGTGCGCGCGCATGCAAAACGTGCGCTCTGGGCGCGCCCAGAGCACGCACGCGGCCTGTTCGGCAAAATGCCAAGGCATGCCAGAGGGCTCCAAATCACATGAGGGTTAGCAGGGTGGGGCAATAGGCTAGGGTAAAGTCATGGGACATGCTAGTTAGGCAAAGCAAGCAAGTCCAATGTGCAAACTGAAAACCATGCCAAAACTGACCATGCACACAAGGTGCTTGACAGAATGCCCAGGGCATCTAGGCAACTCTTGGGGTGGCCAAAATCTCCAGATCCTAGTCTATTTATATGATGAAGAGGTTGGCAAGGTTAGTTTGGCAAAACTATAAACTAGTTAGTGCAAGTTTTTGAGAAAACCAAATCTGGTCAGAAACTAAGGGCTATCATTTCATGGACCAAAAATACTCCAATAGGTCCATTCTCCTGGACTTAAGGGTTTTGCAGGGTGGCCTGTAAGTAGGAAAAAGAATCATGGGCAACAGAGCAAAATAAAATGGGGTTGCAGTAGAAAGTGCCAAACTGGACCAGAGAGCAAAAGAGGATGATTTGCTCAAATTTTTCAAAGAACATCAATGGGTTTTTGCACAAAGTTGAATAATATACTCCTACTAACATCCCCTAATTTTGGTGGAAGTTTTAAAGAATTATTTAAATAGGTTGTAGTGCAAAAGTGCAACTGGACGAGATTTGAAAACTTGGCGTAAAGCTCAAAATCTCCAAATGACTAAAGGGTATTTTTCAACAAAAGTGATTTAGGAACATCAAATGTCAGCCCCAAATTTTGGTGGGATTTTTAAATGAATTTATCAAAGGGTTGTAGTGCAAAAGCGGCTCCAAAACTTATGAAAACCCATTTTAGAGAAATAAAGCTCAGGGAAAAATAATTGCAGAAATTATTCCGCTGATAAAACAAATGTTTCTTGAGAAGGTATACAAGTCCAATAATATTTTTGGAAAGTTTTCACTTGGGGCAAAAACTCCACAATATCAAAGAAAAGAAAGGTTCTGAAATCAAAGGATAAATCCAGAAAATAAAAATTTAATTTCCTGGAAATTTTTTAATAAACAAACCATGGTTAAATTTTTTGGGGTGTTAAAGTCCTTCGCCACTCTTCCTCGCCTCGCCACGCGTCCTAGCCGATGAGGCATGCAGCACCACACTGGCCAACCAGTTGTTGTGTTGGCAAAGTGGTAGGCTTCCACAAAGATCTGCATGCTGCCATGCAGGCGCCTGCTTAGTTGGCATGCTTATCGTTGCACCAGAGTGATGGTGAAGTGGCAAAAACCTTACCGAGTGCGGGCCTGGCCGCGGCCCAGCGATCGTCCCCAGCAAGGCTTGTCGGGGGCCTTGGAGTTGTCCCCGGCAAGGGTCCTGCCGGGGGTCTTCATGTTCCGATCCCACGTGGACTCGTGGGTTGCCAATCTTCGTGAGGATCTGCATGCTACCAGGCATGTGCTCTCCAAATCTTGGTCTTCAACATTGTCGATGGTGTCAGAGCTCTCAACCCCAAGGGTGGTGGCCCTGCTGGTCTCTTCGCAAGCTGCCCTGGCAAGGAGCTTGTCGGGGGCCTCGCAGGTCGCCTCGACAAGGCTTGTTGCTGGGCGTGGCCCTGCCAGTCTCCTGCTGCTCATCACTTTGAGCGTCTATTATGATATTCTTTGTTCCCCTCTTGCCTCTTGTCGTCCTCCTCTGCTTTGCCGAGCCCTGCTGTAGGTGTGGCTGCGACCGTCCGTGCACAAGTAAGGGGTACAGAAGTACCCACACTTTTGTACACCGACAATATAGGAAGCCTCTTCGCATAGTGGGTAGTAACATAAGTGTGGTAACATGCAAATCTTCATTTAGTAGGTTATAGACTCATACTGCATAGGTGATGTTACAGTAACTAGATAAGTTACTCAAACTACCTCTCTCCTTATTAACTCTTTGCCATATAAGCAAATTTGCTGAGTTGGACTCGATGTTACTGCTGAAGTTACTCCCACTGTGGCTAGTCTTATAGTATAACTGAAAGAGTACTTGCTCTTTGATCAAAGGGCCTCCCTAAGCACGCATTAATTTCCTAGGCATACTTCTTTATAATCAATGTTGCATGCACTTTGAGAATGTTGGCAACTCCACTGCAATTGACGCCGACACATTGCAGCACTCCGGCAAGGCCCAGAGGTTAATTTGAGAACAAGTACCTCGAGGTCAATTTGACAGACATGGCTCATCTTGCAATTGACGCTGACACATTGCAGCACTCCAGCAAGGCCCAGAGGTTAATTTGAGAACAAGTACCTCGAGGTTAATTTGACAGACATGGCTTATAAGTTTACAGAGGCCACATCACCATTTTTGGAAACATGTCGCAATGTAACGCGATAGACCTTCTTTCAAGTCAATTAGCATGTGTTCAAAACACAAAAAATATTAAAAAGTAACGTGATAGACCTTCGATTAACATTTTTTCAACAAAGAAAAAATGTCAAAAATTACAAAAAAGGACCTTGATGTTAACTAGATGGACGGGTCACTACAAAGGTTTATTATAAATCTTTGCAGTAACACGTCCATCTAGTTAATATCGAGTTCACTTCCCATCCGGTCACCCATCTCATGACTACTCCAGCCTCAGCACAGTTAACTTGGAAGTTCTGTTAGATGAGCTATCGGTAGGGAAGCTGGTCCTTGTTGATGTAGGATGCCTCTCTGTATCCTTTATGGCTTACCCGGATGACCGCCTATTGCCGCCCAATGGCCAATGCCACGTCCCCCGCGAATGTAGAAGCTTCCCTCCCTCGTCTAGCTGGTTCACGCATTTTCCCCTGTTTTTTGCCGCCTGCCCACCTATAGAACTTCCTTGCGCCGGCCAATTCCTCTCCAAACACCTAGGGAGGCGGTTGAACTGAACAAGTCTAACTTGTTTCTAGTGGGTACATTGACGTGGCATCGAAAGGGTGTGATAGCTGACTCTGGCAAAATAATTGACTACCATGTTGGCATACATGAGCATGGGGACCACTTGTCAGCGTGCTGGACGGAGGATGGAATGCAAGACAAAATGGAGCGAGGAAGGATATGAATCGATTAGCTAAAGTGTGATGACCACTGGAGCAATCCACTCAGATTGTACTACATTAAAAAATTCGTGCAAACACGATCGGTTATACTGTGAGTAGGTGACCATGCGCTTGGCTCTTCGCCTCTTCGGGAAGTCGAACAATGATGATGGTACTACAGTATAGATACTTCTAGCAATCTGACACCAAATGAACGGTCGCACGTCCACCGCCTGTATTAAGCGCACTATCATAAAGCAAAAGCTTCTCCTTGTCCTGCGAGCCACCGCGCGCGCATGAGCGATGGAGAGGGCGTACTAGTAGTATGTCAGGGTACTAAAGTAGAGGCACTCCTTTGTACCCCTTATTTGTGCACGGGCCGTCAGAGCCGCGCCCACGGCCATGCTTAGCGAAGCAGAGGAAGGAATCAAAAACTGCATGATGGTCAAAGCAATGCCAAGACAGAGACGCAAAGAGCAAGAAGGTGAGGTGGTTTCTCCCGGCAAGACCCTTGCCGGGGCGACCTCCATGGCCCCGGCAAGGACCTTGCAGAGGCAGCCTACCCAATACCAGTAGGGCGCGCCATGCTTGAGCCCCAGTTTTACCAATGTCACCAACCACGTTGGGACCAAGGCTCGGGAGGCGCCTCCATGATGGCATGCAGATCTTTGTGAAGGCAAGAAACACTCCAAATAAGAAGGGGATTAGAAGACGACGAACCTCGGCAAGATCCTTGCCGAGGAAACCCACAAGACCCCCGGCAAGATCCTTGCCGGGGACGACCGCAACGCCGCGGCAAGACCCAGGACATCTGTGGGGCCACAGCCAGGCCCGCACCCGCCAAGTTTCCACCGCCGCTCCCATGCAGCTGCCAGCCCATCGGCTAGGCAGGCACCTGCGTGTCGACGTGAGGCTTCCAAGCCAGCTCAGCACATGCCTATGTGGTGGCATGCAAATCTTCGTGAAGGCCCTACCACCATGTCACCTCAGCAGCCTGCCAGCCTACATGGCGCTAACCGACTCGCTGGCCCGAGCATGTGTTGATGCAGGGCGAGGCGGTGGTAAAGCAAGGGGGACACCCAAGGGGCGCATTAAATGCGTCTTGTACCGTAATGGCTAAGCGATAAGCTTAGCCACAGTACACTGATGCCACCTCCTGTGTGCCACTTTGGAGATCCCCTTGACTATAAAAGGAGGCCCAAGGTATCCAGGAGAAGGATTTGGACGCTTGGACAAGTTACGCTCATTGTAGCTAGCATAAGAACTCCAAGAACACTGATATACACACCAAAGGAGGACTAGGGTATTACGCATACTTGCAGCCCGAACCTGGGTAAACGACCCATGTGATTGTGCTGACTGCTGATCCCGCTCTTCTCACGACCCCACGCCCTGCAACCATAGTAGGGATTCTTGTGATCCCATAGGTGTCGTTTCCACCGACATAGTACGCAAAGCTTCTCCTCGTTTGTGAGTTGACGGGACACATCAAAAGTAGTGTATTCGTCTCCAAAAAGGGTTGACCATGTCCATGGCTACCATCCTGTGCTCCGTCATTCAGTGTGTGCACAATTCACGTTCCATTGACAAAATAACGTTGCGTACGTGCCGTCGAATAGAATAACTTAATTTATAAAAAACGCACCACCGCATCATGATCGAACTTTGATTTGTCCACGCGTGGTTCCCATGAACAACTACTACACTCGCCAAATTATCTGCTGAGGTGCCTCTTCGTACAGAAATGAGCTCATCGTGTACAGGCGCGTGAGTATTAGGGAAAGAGGCAAAGAGTACCTGTGTCGGTACCTTCACCTCTTCTCTTTGTGCTTGTATTCCTTTTTTCTGGTGATTCGTGCACATACTCCACCTACATTCATGACCGTTGGTGAGTCTCTCCTACTACACTTAACTCCATTTTCTTGCATGACATGTGGACCTGGATGTCCCATGTGTCGGAAAAACATAGAAGAACTCTTTTCAACGACCAAGAAGGAGCAAGAAACCTTGCGGTGGAGCATCTGGACTCTTTAATATTTTTATTCAGCGAAATAAAATCTACCCAATCTTCTCCACATTAGACTGGAAGAGTCTGAAACACGGCAGCCCAGTGTAGTTACATCATACATGGCCAACCCACGCTATCACCATATTCCTTGGCCTCCGTGCGACACCTAGCTCTAGTAATCCACTAACCCGTCTCGTTTCTCGCTCCTCGTCTCTCACAAAGTGCGGCGGGCTAGCAATTTTGCCGTCTATTGAGGTTGATCAACTCATCACTCGCTCCCACATGTTAGCGACATGCCAAGAGGATTCTAAAAAAATATTGTACTCTATTGTTATGCCAAGAACAGGAAGCACTTTGACCGAAGGACCAAATGAGACAGGCGTGCCGTGCCGTGAGTGGGTCCAGTTTCTTGTTTTGAACTTGTTTGGTGTAGTAGTACGTAACACTTGGTTTCTCAACTGCTAATACTCAAGAATATTCTTTGGCTCCCCTTGTGTCGAATCAATAAATTTGGGTTGAATTCTCTACCCTTGAAAGCTGTTGCGATCCCCTATACTTGTGGGTTATCAATCCTCTCGCTCCCATCACAAGAACCTAACATGGCCTCCCTCGCCCGACGAGGCATAGGTCGCTCGCCTCGTATAGATGAGTTCGCCCGCCTGCGAGATCGACGACTGCGAACAACCTTTTTCCCCCTTGCGAAGAGCCGCCGCCGAACACATGGAACGGGAGGCTATGTTCTGATTTTTTTACTAACCCATGTTCTGATATAAGTATTTTCTTATTGTTTCGTCGACCACCTGGTCGGCCTGCACAGAAAAGTTTGCCAACATGCGAGCGACGTGCAGCTGCGAAATATGCGCAATTTTTTGGTTGGTCGTTTTCACATCTAAGGCCCAGCAGGTCCAAGTAATGGCAGACCGTTCATTTTGTTACGGGAGCAGTGGCCCATGCCATTAGCGATCTGTGGTTACCAACGAACACTCACAAATTGATCCAACGGCCAAAAATTCCTAAACTCGTACATCTGACGGCCAAAAGCCTTGATGGCTTGAGAGGGCTGAGAGAGTGCTCGGTTTTAATGTATCTAAATGTTGCCTTGCAGTGCCTACTTTCGACATCATATATGTCTTCTGCTTAGTTTAGACATGTTTTGTAATGCCACCTGTTTAGTTTCTATATCATATATGGGAAATATGCAGTCTCATCTCTTTTAGCCAGCCATAATATATGTGAAATATGCAATGCCATCCTGTTTAACCATGCATCATATATTCGAATGATATCTTGCCCATCCTTTCTTCATTACATTTTCATTTGTCGACAATGTTTGTACATTAAACTACTCTTCCTATGAATCAACCGTTTGAGTGGGTGATGGAAAATTTTGGAGTGAAAACAAGGTCTTCAGAGCAGGCAGTGCTACATGTCGAAGTAGATCTCTTGCTGGGCCCCTATAGCTCCTCAGAGAAGGATTCATAGATAGATGACTAGTCCTATTCCCCCACTGAGGTGTATGCTCTAACGTGGCAGGGTTATACTGCTCATATCATGCATATGGTGTCTTGCATTGCATAGTTTAGACATCATATACACAATATTCAACACCATGTTCTTAGTTCAGACATCATATATGTGAATGCACTTTGCTTAGCATATAAACCACATATCTGAATTAAATCATGCGATCCTGATTACTTAGATAACATGTATGTGAATTATGTCATGCGAACCTGTTTACTAAAGACATCATATAGTTATCTCATGCCATCCTGTTTAGTTAGTCATCATATCTTTGAATTATGTCATGCTATTCTATCCAGTTTAGATAGACATCATATATGTGAAATTATGTCATGCTATCCTTTTAAGTTAAACAATATACATGTCAACTATTTCATGCCCTCTTTTTTCCACACTATCTATTGCATCTGTCTCTCATACAATATATGTACATTCAACTATGTTTCATTTTTGTCAGTCATTTGAATTGGAGCCGGTGATGGCAGTATCTAGCAGAGTAAAAACACGGTCTTCAAATAAAACAATGCTACCTCTTGGTGGAGATAGCACCACGATTGTACATGCACGAGAACCAGCCCTACCACACATAACCCAGACTCTTGCAGATTGTACCCCTACTGCAATGGACAGAGAAATAGCTTCACACAATCTGACCCCAACCCCGGCAGATAGTAACCTAGTTCATGTTGACACAACACCATCTCCACCACAGAGCTCCCAAACAAGAGTAGTTAGTAAGGTAGCTCTAGTGCCCAAAGCGCCAGTACTACCAAGGCGAAGCCCAACTCCACCAGTTAGTAACCTATTCCTGTGGAGGAAGCACAACCAGCCATTCGTAGTTTAGCATCTATCGCATTTCATATTGTTAAATCCTATGTGCATATCTTTCCATCATGGAAATATTATACTGAAGATGAAGGAAAATGCTAGTTGCAAGTGTTTGTCCATGAGTTATGTGTAAGTAATGTTATTCATGGCAATTACTTTGCTTTGTCCCATACATTCTACCTTCATGATGATTATAATACAGAAAATTTTCCCATTTTTCTCTATAGAGAAGGACCGATTTGGAAACTCAGGATGAGGTAACCTGTGCGAATACCTCTGCTATCTTCAAGAATGCTTGGTCATAGTATCAGAATTACCTGAAGAAAACGTACTTCACTGGCAAAGAAACTCATCAAATTCCCTTACGTTCTCCTAAGATGGATTTACTCGACAATGACTGGGAACACCTTGTTCTGTACTCGTCCCGAACCAAGAATGTGGTAAGGTCTATGAGCTCATTTTTTATTTATAGTACTACATGCATGCATCTTACTATACTCTATTCATGTAGAACAAGTGCTTAAACCTGAAGAACAATTGTTCGCATTTAAGATTCCATTTCTATCGTGTACACTGCTTTGCTCTTGTATCACTTTATTTACTCATACAAACTTATTTTTAAATTGAATGATCCAATCGAAACTCCAATGCACAAAAGGTATGTTTGCTCTTATAAATAGCTCTGTTGATTTCAATTTCAATTGTGTATACAGTTGACTTCTCACATCATGCACATTACTAGCATCACAACAGAGCCAATAGTGTTGTTGTACATGTAGACCCGAGGTAACGATCTAAAATCTTGTTGTGCCGTGTAGTTTCCCATGTGTTGTATTCTATCAGTGATGCTTTGTCTTGAACTGATATGATTTGAACCATTTCTCTATTTTGATTTGGCAAGACAATACAGTGACCATAGGACATATATATCTTGTAACGACCAGACCTCAGACGGTCAAGTCTCTGTGCATCAGTGTCATCCCTAGATTGGTAATGCTGACACACACAGTACTCGAGGATTTATAACACATTTTCAATCACACACTTATTACATCGAATGTCTCAAAAGACAACTTATTACAATAATATGGCTTGAGGTCATCTAAATAAGATACTAGCGGAAGTCTTGGAAGATAAAGTGAGTCCATCAACTCCAACGGCATAGCTGAGCCAACGACAACGACCTAGCGCACCTTACTCTTTGTCTGAAAAGTCTGCAACATGATATGTTGAAGCCCGAAACGGGTCAGCATAGGGAATATGCTGGCAAAGTAACACCAAAGAGCAATGAGCAGAATAAATGCTATCACTACATGCATATATGGCTGGTGGAGAGCACTATGGTTAAGGTTTTTGCATAAAGCCAATATTTTCCTACAACAAAGGAATATATTTTATTTAACTATCATGGTGGTTGTTAAACATTGAGAAGGTTCCTCTAACTCAATCCCAATTAAACATATATCAATTAACCCAACAAATTAATTTAGAGTGATGAGATCAACATGATAATCCAAGAACCAGATACTCAAGATGTCCATAACCGGGGACACGGCTAATCATGATTAGTTTGTACACTCTGCAGAGGTTTGCGCACTTTTCCCCACAAGACTCGATCTCATGTGTTAGATTTCTCCTACTACATGGTGTTTGAGAAACAGATGAACGAGACATAGTCTTTCAGAAACATTAACTCTTTACTCTGGATGGACAGTTACACCTACTTTCTCCTACATCTGCTAGCCCACCAATGAAAGAGGTCATGAAACCTACTCAACTATGCTAGAGCCCATAATAGCTTGTGGCTGCACACAGAAGTTTCTAGCATGAATAATCTTATGATCCCTTTGAGCCTGGGTGGTGAACCGTAGGATGATCACACGGGTACTCCGGGATATCCTAGGACAACACTGGATTCTCGAAGTGCCCGCAACCAATCCACCCAGATGTGTATTTAAGTAGCCACCTTAAGTTAACCATTAATTAACAACTCTCACATCTGTCATGGATACACTCAACCAATCCACGTCAACGAGCATAGCATAGCAACCTGAGCATAACGTAGAAGTAACTCCCAAAGGTTTGATAATAAAAGGGCAATAGGTTCTACCTCATCATCTACTTCCCAAACCCACATGTTATTCAGGTCCTAACCATGCAATGTTTGAGGATTGGAACTAATGCATAAAAACTGGGTAGTAAAGGGAAATGATCAAAGTGTTACTTGCCTTGCTGACGATCTGCAAACCCTAGAGACTCGTAGTAGCATGCTACGCACTCCGGGAATTCGATCGCAAACAAACAATAGCATACATAAGCACTCAAGCATAGAAGCATGAGTAAAACTTCAAATAAGAAGATCCAATCTGAAAGTTCAACTGAAGAGCTTCGATTGTAAAAAGAATCAACCGAATTGGAGCTACGAAACTCAAACTACGCTCAAAAGAAGATCGAAATTAAATCTGCTTGAAACCAAATTTTAATTTGTCAAACTCCTGTTCAAGTTGATTAAACAGAAAGAGGGGCTCGATACAAAGATTTTCGCGTAGGTTTCACTGGATTCCGACTAACAGTTAAAAAGTTGCGTGGGTTTGAAGATTAGAGGCTAATCTGCGATAAAAATAATCGCAGATAGGTCCCTGGCGAAAATGAAACAGAAAAAGAAAAATCTCTCGGATGAATGTCCGCTAACAGAGACAAACAAACAAATTTGTTCCTTAAAACGAGTTAACGAACGAGCGTTCGCAAAATAAACTAACCGCAGAAAAATAGATCTAAAATAAAAAAAACAATCTAGGGTTTTTATAAAAAATCGAACGGTTTTTACCTAACCGAGCGAAAGACCGGCGACGGCTAGCTCCGGCGGGGCTTCGGCGATGTCGACGGGTGGCGGCGGCGCGGACGGCGACGTCATGTGGCGGCGGCGCGAGGTGGGGCGGCGCGGGGCGGCGGCGGCGACGCGACGCTAGGGTTTGGGCGGCGGAGGCTTGGGCTGGCAGGGCTGGCGGCTTCGCCCTTTAAAGGGTCGGTCGGGGAAGTCCGGCTCGGGCACGGCCCGTAGGTCTGTTGCATTAAAAAAAAATAGACGGAGTAAAGTAAATAAAAGAAAATAACAGACGGAGTCCAAAAATCCCGAAATAAATTTTCATGGTCCTCTAATAATATTGCGGACAAAATGAATATTTATTTGGGCTACTAATGCAATTTTGAAAAATGCATATTTTTCTAATTCAAATAAAATAGAAATAAAAATCCAAATAAAATATTTATTTGATTTTAACATTTTCCCTCCAATATTTCTTTTTTTTTTGAGAAGTCAATTTATCCCCTCTCTTTTATTTTAATATTGGAAATATTTTTGGAGAGAAAAATAATTAAAATCAAAATGATCCTCTTTTCTATATTTGAGAAAATTCAAATATGAAAATGAATGAAATCTTTTACCCTACTGTTCATAGTCAAAAAAACATGAATAAAATCCCCAACTCTCTCCGTGGGTCCTTGAGTTGCTTAGAATTTCTAGGATCAAACCAAAATGCAATTAAAATATGATATGCGTATGATGACATATGTATAACATTCCAAATTGAAAATTTGGGATGTTACATATATGTTTCTTTGATGCTTTTATTATGTACTACTTCGCAATAGAAGACTTGGTAGTTTAATTCTGTCCACCTTACTAATGAACTCGTTCACCAAAATGAGTTTCATATACTAGTACATGCTAAACCTGTTATGTTTCTACTTGTTTCTTCTTTTAGAATGCTGACAGAATATTGGGGAAGAGTGCCTTGTTAAGCAATGGTAAAGGAAGTAATACAAATAAGGTTCAGGATAGTGAGACATCCTTGTTGGTCAACAACAAAGCTGATAAAACATCTAAGGAAAATTATCTTAAAGATAGTGAGACAACCCCAAAGTCCTGTCTTGGTTTAGTGTTCGAGTTGTTGGCCAGTACCGCTGGCACAAGCTATTCAAACTCACTGTCTGAATGAGTTTGGTTTCTTGAGTCCCAACTACAAGCTAAAAGACATCGACCAGCTGTGCTGCCACAAGTAGCCGAAGGACTGCGGAAGTCCCTGGAGCATTCAGATGCATACTTTCTAGTGCAACAGCAAGTGTTGGAGGATTTTAGCACCAAACAGGACAAAGCTAATAAGCTTGCTAAGCTTATTACCAGCCTTGTGGATATCCAGGATAACGTTTCTTGAGCACTTCTGAAGTTGTTTCAATTATGGACTTGTTTTGTTGTCGCGGTATTTGCACTGGTGGCCAATTTAGATGGCTAGTGCATGTAATATGTTGTTTGTTCCCTATATTTGCACTGGTGGCGAACTTTGATGCCTAGTGGATGTAATATGTGTAATAGCCATAATAGGCTAGCGTTAGTTGCTTACTTATTTATTTCCTTATTGTCTTGTTTAGTTGTTTGCTTGTAGTCACGGCAGTTCTTTTTCCGCGTTTTTCTAGTGGCCACAATAACCTGTTTTTATAACCAGGCCACAATAACCAAGGCAACACATGGACTGTTGTAACCATGGTCCTGCTACCTACTGTTGTGATCATGGCCCTCCATCGGCCGTATGATCCATGGGCCTTCTATGGGCCATAGGATCCATGGGCCTTCTATGCTTCGTAGGATCCATGTGCCTTCTATGGGCCATAGGATCCATGGGCCTTCTACGAGCCATAGGATCCATGGGCCTTCTTCGGGCCCTCTAATCTATGGGCCTTCTACAGGTCGTATAATCGTGTCGCCAAACATGGGCCGTACTATTCGTGGACCAATAACAGTCCGCAAAATCGGTCGTAAACGGGCTAGAGTGGCAATCATCTATTTTATGGCCCGACCATAACGGGCTGTTAATAGGCCGTATTTGACGACACTATGAAAACAGCCCAACGGGTTAACGGGCCACAAACAGGCCGAGTGTAACCACGGGTTGAATTTGGCCCACAAGCGGAACTGGCCAGTAATGGACTATAAGTAACTGAATTCTATAAATGAGCCAAAGAATAAATGGGCCCTTAGAAGGCCGAAAGTTAACACGGGCTGGAAATGGCCGACGGAATAATGGGTCGTTAATGGGTATAAAGCGATACACTGTTCATTATGGGCCAGTTTCATCTCAGGCCTTTGATGGGCCCAGAGTTACAAAGGACCTCCTATGGGCTGAAAGACGTCATGGGCCATACATGGGCCAGAAGTTACAACATGTTGGAATCATATTTGACGGCCTAGATGACGCTACTGGGCCAAATTCGGGTAGGCCGTAACGGGCCGTGAGTTGGGAGGCTATAAATGGGCTATATGCAAATAGGTCGTTAATAGGCTTTCCGTGGGCTGGCCCGGTACCTTTTGACCAAGTCAAATGGGCTGGCCTTTTCACTAGAATGGGCCTCTATTGGGTCATGCCATGTGTCGACGTATCATAGGTGCCTTCGGTCCAATGAGTGGATGACATCTCTCCCAACGGTGAGCCGACACGTGGTTCCTCTGGCCATTGAGAATTTTACACGTGGAAAATCCCCATTGGTCCGGGTTGTTAATGGGTTATTGGATCCAAACCGGAACCCAATAGCTTAACAGTGACCCATTACGGTGGATGCCATGTGTCGGTTACTCTTGATGAAAGCAATTCTATGACGCACGATTTATCGCCATGGAAGTGGACACTTTCGTGATGATAATTTTGGTAATGTCATGGAACACTTCTACAACAGCACAGGTATGACTATATTGATTCTCTCATAAAATCGTCATGGATGTACATGCATGATAGAAAACGTGACCTACTGTGACAAACACGTATCATCACAGAAGTGTATTTTTTTTAGTGTCAATACCCTCTCTAAGACTAAGAAACCTAGCAGTTTTTAGCTGGCACACCAAAAACACACTTGGCCGGGTTAAGCATCATCCTGTACACCCTGAGATTTTCAAATGTCTCCTTCGGGTCATCAAGCAAAGTTTCTTTATTTCTGGACTTAACTACGATGTCATCCAACGCTTTGTATTCTTTCAGTGCTGCTTTGTCTTGAACTGATACGATTTGAACCGTGTCTCTATTTTGATTTGTTAAGACAATGCAGTGACCATAGGACATTGATATATGTTTGTTTGATACTTTTATTATGTACTACTTGGCAATAGAATACTTGGTAGTTTAATACTGTCCACCTTACTAATGAATTGTTTCACCGAAATGAGTTTCATATACTAGTACATGCTAAACCGGTTATGTGTCTGCTTGTTTCTTCTTTTAGAATGCTGACAGAATATTGGGGAAGAGTGCCTTATTAAGCAATGGTAAAGGAAGTAATGCAGATATGGTTTAGAATTGTGAGACATCCTTGTTGGTCTCAAACAAAGCTGATAAAACAGCTAAGGAAACCTATCTTGAAGACAGTGAGACAACCCTAAAGTCTTGTCTTGGTGTAGTGTTCGAGTTACTGGCCACTACCGCCGGCACAAGCTATTCAAACTCACTGTCTGGATCAGTTCGGTTTCTTGAGCCTCAACTACAAGCTAAAATACATCGATCAGTTGTGCTGCCACAAGTAGCCGAAGGACTGTGGAAGTCCCTAGAGCATTCAGATGCATACTTTCTAGTGCAACAAAAAATGTTGGAGGATTCTAGCGCCAAACGGGACAAAGCTAATAAGCTTGCTAAGCTTATTGCCAGCATGGTGGATACCCAGGATAGCATTTCTTGAGATTTTTTGAAGTTGTTTCAGTTATGGACTTGTTTTGCTGCCGTGTTTATTTGCACTGGTGGCCAATTTAGACGGCCAGTGTGTGTAATATGTTGCTTTGTTCCCTATATTTGCACTACTGGCGAACTTTGTTGCCTAGTGGATGTAATATGTATAATAGCCATAATAGCCTGGCGTTAGTTGCTTGCTTATTTATTTCCTTATTGTCTTGTTTAGTTGTTTGCTTGTAGTCATTACAGTTCTTTTTTGCGTTTTTCTACTGGCCACAATAACCTATTTTTATAACTAGGCCACGATAACCATGGCAACACACGGATTGTTGTAACCATGGTCCTGCTACCTGTTTGTAGTGACCATGGCCCTCCTACGGGCCCCGGAGGAACCATGGGCCTTCTACGGGACGTAGGATCCATGGGCCTTCTATGGGTCATAGGATCCATGGGCCTTCTACGGGCCGTAGGATCCATGGGCCTTCTACAGGCCATCTAATCTATGGGCCTTCTACGTTCCGTATAATCGTTTCACCTAACATGGGTCGCACTATTCGTGGACCAATAACGGTCGCAAAATGGGTCGTAAACGGGCTAGAGTGGAAATCGTCTGTTTTATGGCCGGACCATCACGGGCCATTAATAGGCCGTATTTGATGACGCTATGAAAACAGCCCAACGGGTTAACGGGCCACAAACGGGCCGACTATAACCACGGGCTGAATTTGGCCCACAAGCAGAACGGGCCAGTAACGGACCATAAGTAACCGAATTCTGGAAATGAGCCCAAGAATAAACGGGCCCTTAGAAGGCCGAAAGTTAACATGGGCTGGAAACATCTGACGGAATAATGGGTCGTAATGGGTATAAAGTGATACAGTGTTCACTATGGGCCCGTTTCATCTTGGGCCTTTAATGGGCCTAGGGTTACAAAGGTCCTCTATGGGCTGAAAGACATCATGGGCCATCAATGGGCCGAAAGTTACAACGGGCTGGAATCATATTGGATGGCCCAGATGATGCTACTGGGCCTAATTCAGATAGGTCGTAACGGGTCGTGAGTTAGCGGGCTGTAAATTGGCTATATGCGAATAGGCCATTAACAGGCTTTCCGCGGGCCAACCCTGTACCTTTTGACCAAGTCAAACGGGCCGGCCTTTTCACTAGAATGGGCCTCTGTTGGGCTGTGCCACATGTCGACGTATCATAGGCGCCTTCTGTCCAACGAGTGGATGACATCTATCCCAATGGTGAGCCGACACGTGGTTCCTCTGGCCATTGAGAATTTTACACGTGGAAAATCCCCATTGGTCCAGGCTGTTAACGGGTTATCGGATCCAAACCAGAACCCGATCGTCTAACATCGACCCATTATAGTGGATGCCACGTGTCGGTTACCCATGACGAAAGCACTTCTATGACGCGTGATTTATCGTCATGGAAATGGACACTTCCGTGATGATAAGTTTGGTGATGTCATGGAATACTTCTACGATAGCATAGGTATGACTATCTTGATTCTGTCATAAAATCGTCATGGATGTACATGCATGACAGAAAACGTGACATACTATGACAAACATGTATCATCACAGAAGTGTATTTTTTTGTAATGACAAGTGAAGGCTAGCAAAAAGATTGAGAAGCATCCAACCAAGAAACGAAAAAGCTCATAAGCGAGCATTAATCATAATTAATACCGAATAGTGTACCACAAGTAGGATGTAATTTTATTGCATAACTATTGACTTTCGTGCTTACATAGGGAATCACAAACCTTAACACCAATATTCTTACTAAAGCATAATTACTCACCAACATGACTCACATATCACTATCATCATACCTCAAAACTATTACAAAGAATCAAGTTTATTTTGTCCAATGATCTTCATGAAAGTTCTTATTATGTCCCTCTTGAATATCTATCACTTCGGGAGTAATTTCATATGTTGCTTTTGATAGCTCAAACAAATCTAAGTGAAGAACATGGGCATAAGATTTTCGTCTCTCAAGATAATATAAGTGAAGCACACAAAACTTAACAAAAACCTATGTGAGGTCCATTAGTATAACAAAGCAAATCACCACTCTAAGTATTGTGGAATGTTGCATGGAAAACCAAAAACATTCTACGCACACGCAATGATCTATCCATGAAGATGCATAGCAACAATGAGGGGGGAGTGTGTCTACGTACCCTCGTAGACCATAAGCGGAAGCGTTTCGCAATACGGTTGATGTAGGCGAACTTTCTTCACAATCCAACTGATTGAGTATCGAACGTACGGCACCTCCAAGTTCTGCACACGTTCAGCTTGGTGATGTCCTTGCCTTCTTGATCCAGAAAGACGAGCGAAGTAGTGGATGAGTTCTAGAAGCACAATGGCGTGGTGACGATGATGGTGAAGCGATCTCCGCAGGGCTTCGCCTAAGCACTACGAAGATATGACCGAGGGAGTAAACGGTGGACGGGGGCGCCGCACACGGATAAGACAATGTTTTGTTGTGTGCTAGGCGCCCCCTCACACATATATATAGGTGGGAGGGAGTAAGGAGAAGCCAAGGGGGCGCCCAAGTAGAGGAATCCTACTTGGGGTCTCTCCCATGGTGGCGCCCCCTGCCATGTATAGGAGCGGGGAAAAGGCAGGGGAGGGTGGTGGCCCCCTTTCCTTTCTCCCATGAGAGGGAAAGGCGGGAGGGGCTAGCCCTCCCCCATTTTCCTTCCCTAGGGCTATTTGGCTAGGGAAAGGGGCGCACCAGCCCCCCGTGGGCTGGTCTGTCCCTTCCCTTGGCCCATTAAGCCCATATACATGTCGCGGGTGCGCGGAACACCTTCTGGTGACCCGATTTCTTCCTGGTACATCCCAAAACCCTTCCGGTGTCCAAATACCATCGTCCTATATACTCCCTCTGTAAACTAATATAAGAGCGTTTAGATCACTACTTTAGTATTCTAAACGCTCTTATATTAGTTTACGGAGGGAGTATCAATCTTTACCTCTCGACCATTTTGAGACTCGTCATCATGTCTGTGATCTCATCCGGGACTCCGAACAACATTCGGTCACCAAAACATATAACTCATATAACATTGTATCAGTAACAAACGTTAAGCGTGTGGACCCTACGGGTTCGAGAACTATGCAGACATGACCGAGACACCTCTCTGGTCAATAACCAATAGTGGAACCTGGATTCCCATATTGTCTTATACATATTCTATGAAGATCTTTATCAGTTGAACTGTTATGACAGCATACGTAATTCCCTTTGTCCATCTCTATGTTACTTGCCCAAGATTCGATCGTCGGTATCTCTATACCTAGTTCAATCTCGTTACCGGCAAGTCTCTTTACTCATTCCAAAATACATCTCCTCGTGACTAACTCCTTAGTCATTTGCTTGCAAGCTTATGATATGTATTACCGAGAGGGCCCAGAGAAACCTAATATTGATATATGCCAATTCAACAAACACCTTCGGAGATACCTGTAGAGCATCTTTATTATCACCCAGTTACGTTGTTGCGTTTGATAGCACACAAGGTATTCCTCTGGTATCTGGGAATATCATAATCTCAGTCGAAGGAATATGTATTTAACACGACGAAAGCAATAGCAATAAAACTGAATGGTCACTATCCTAAGCTAATGGCTGGGTCTTGTCCATCACATCATTCTCCTAATGATGTGATCCCGTTATCAAATGACAACACATGTCCATGGTTAGGAAACCTTAACCATGTTTGATCAACGAGCTAGTCTAGTAGATGCTTATTGGGGACATGGTAATTGTTTATGTATTCACACATGTATTTAAGTTTCTTATCAATACAGTTCTAGCATGAACAATAAACCTTTAGCATGAATAAGGAAATATAAAATATCAACTTTATTATTGCCTCTATGGCATATTTCCTTCAGTTCCCACTTGCACTAGAGTCAATAATCTAGTTCACATCGCCATGTGATTAATTAACACCCATAGTTCACATCGCCATGTGGCCAATGCCCAAAGGGTTTACTAGAGTCAATAATATAGTTCACATCTCCATGTGATTAACACCCAAGGAGTAATGAGGTGTGATCATGTTTTGCTTGAGAGAGAAGTTTAGTCAACAGGTCTATCACATTCAGATCTGTATGTATATTTGTAAATTTCTATGTCTACAATGCTCTGCATGGTGCTACTCTAGCTAATTGCTCCCACTATCAATATTATCCAGATTGAGACTCTCAGTGATCCGAATTGGTGTCAAAGCTTGCATCGGCGTAACCATTTACGATGAACTCTTTATCACCTCCATAACCGAGAAATATTTCCTTAGTCCTCTTAGGTAACTAAGGACAAATTTTGACCGTTGTCCAATGATCTACTCCTAGATCACTATTGTACCCCCTTGTCAAACTCATGGCAAGGTACACAATAGGTCTAGTAGGTAGCATGGCATACTTTATAGAACCTATGGCTAATGCATAGGGGATGACTTAAGCATCGCTACGAGTGAGAAGGTCTCATCGTAGTCAACTCCTTGAACTTGTCAAAAACCTTTCGCAACGAGTCAAGCTTTGTAGATGGTGATATTACCATCAGCGTCTGTCTTCTTCTTGAAGATCCATTTATTCTCAATGGCTTGCTGATCATTGGGAAAGTCCACCAAAGTCCATACTTTGTTCTCATACATGGATCCTATCTCAGATTTCATGCCTCAAGCGATTTATCAGAATCTGGACTCATCATAGCTTCTCCATAGTTCGTAGGTTCGCCTTGGTCTAGTAACATGACTTCCAGAAAAAGGATTACCATACCACTCTGGTGCGGATCGTGCTCTGGTTGACCTACGAGGTTCAGTAGTAACTTGATCTAAAGTTTCATGATCATCATCATTAGCTTCCTCTCTAGTTGGTGTAGGCATCATGTGAACGGATTTCTCTGATGTGCTACTTTCCAAATTGAGAGAAGGTACACTTACCTCATCAAGTTCTACTTTCCTCCCACTCACTTCTTTCGAGAGAAACTCATTCTCTAGAAAGTTTCATTCTTGGCAACAAAGATCTTGCCTTCGGATCTGTGGTAGAAGGTGTACCCAATTGTTTCCTTCGGGTATTTTATAAGACACACTTCTCCAATTTGGGTTCGAGCTTATCAGGCTGAAGCCTTTTGACGTAAGTGTCACAACCCCAAACTTTTAAAAATGACAGCTTAGGTTTCTTGCCAAACCATAGTTCATACAGTGTCGTCTCAACGGATTTAGACGGTGCCCTATTTAACGTGAATGCGGGTGTCTCTAGTGCATAACCCCAAAACAATAGTGGTAAATCGGTAAGAGACATCATAGATTGCGCCATATCTAATAAAGTGCGATTACAATGTTCGGACACACATTACGCTGTGGTGTTCCAGGTGGCGTGAGTTGTGAAACAATTCCACATTGTTTTAAATGAAGGCCAAACTCATAACTCAAATATTCGCCTCTGCGATCAGATGATAGAAACTTTATTTTCTTGTTACGATGATTCTCCACTTCACTCTGAAATTCTTTGAACTTTTCAAATGTTTCATACTTGTGTTTCAAGTAGATATACCCATACCTACTCAAATCATCTGTGAAGGTCAGAAAATAACGATACCCGCCTCGTGTTTCAACACTCATCGGGCCGCATACATCGATATGTATTATTTCCAACAAGTCATTAGCTTGCTCCATTGTTCTGGAGAATAGAGTTTTAGTCATCTTGCCCATGAGGCATGGTTCGCAAGTATCAAATGATTTATAATCAAGTGATTCCAAAAGTCCATCTGCATGGAGTTTCTTCATGCGCTTTACACCAATATGACCTGAACGACAGTGCCACAAGTATGTTGCACTATCATTATCAACTTTGCATCTTTTGGCATCAATATTATGAATATGTGTATCACTACAATCGAGATTCAATAAACCATTCACATTGGGTGTATGACCATAGAAGGTTTTATTCATGTAAACAGAACAACAATTATTCTCTAACTTAAATGAATAAAGGTATTGCAATAAACATGATCTAATCATATTCATGCTCAACGCAAACACCAAATAACATTTATTTAGGTTCAACGTTAATCCTGAAGGTAGAGGGAGTGTGCGATGGTGATCATATCAACCTTGGAATCATTTCCAACACACATCGTCAACTCGCTTTTAACTAGTCTCTGCAACTCCTGTTTCGAGTTACTAATCTTAGCAACTGAACCGGTATCAAATACCTAGGGGATACTATGAACACTAGAAAAATACACATCAATAACATGTATATCAAATATACCTTTGTTCACTTTGCCATCCTTCTTATCCGCCAAGTATTTGGGGCAGTTCCACTTCTAGTGACCATTCCCTTTCCAGTAGAACACTCAGTTTTAGTCTTAGGTCCAGCTTTGGGCTTTGTCACAGGAGTGGCAACTTGCTTGCCATTCTTCTTGAAGTTCCCTTTCTTTCCCTCACCCTTTTTTCTTGAAACTACTGGTCTTGTTAACCATCAACACTTGATGCTCTTTCTTGATTTCTACCTTCGCTGATTTCAGCATGACGAAGAGCTTGGTAATCATTTTTGTCATCCCTTGCATATTATAGGTCATCATGTAGTTCTAGTAGCTTGGTGATAGTGACTAGAGAACTCTGTCAATCACTATCTTATCTGCAAGATTAACTCCCACTTGATTCAAGTGATTGTAGTATCCATGCATTTTGAGTACATGCTCACTGGCTGAGCTATTCTCCTCCATCTTGTAGGCAAAGTACTTATCAAAGGTCTCATACCTCATGACACGGGCATGAATCTGAAATACCAATTTTCAGCTCTTGGAACATCTCATATGCTCCGTAGCATTCCAAACATTTTTGAAGTCCCGATTCTAAGCCGAAAAGCATGACTCACTAAACTATCAAGTAGTCATCATATCGAGCTTGCAAAACTTTCATAACGTCTGCATCTGCTCCTGCAACAGGTTTGTCACCTAGCAGTGCATCAAGGACATAATTCTTCTGTGCAGCAATGAGGATAATCCTCAGATCACGGACCCAGTCCGCATCATTGCTACTATCAACTTTCAACTTAGTTTTCTCTTAGGAACATATCATAAAAATATAGGAGCTATATCGCGAGCTATTGATCCACAACATAGATATGCAAAACTATCAAGACCAAGTTCATGATAAATTAAGTTCAATTAATCAAATTACTAAAGAACTCAAACTTAAATAGACATCCCTCAAGTCATCTAAGTGATACATGATCCAAATCAACAACCCATATCCGATCATCACGTGAGATGGTGTAGTCATCAATGGTGAACATCTCTATGTTGATCATATCTACTATATGACTCATGTTCGACCTTTTGGTCACTAGTGTTCCGACACCATGTCTGTACATGCTAGGCTCGTCAAGTTTAACCCAAGCATTCTTCATGTGCAAAACTTTCCTACACCCATTGTATGTGAACGTAGAGTCTATCACACCCGATCATCACGTGGTGTCCCGAAACGACGAACTGTAGTAACGGTGCATACTCAGGGAAAACACTTTTATCTTGAAATTCAGTGAAGGGATCATCTTATAATGCCACCGCCATTCTAAGCAAAATAAGATGCATAAAAGATAAACATCACATGCAATCAAAATATGTGACATGATATGCCCATCATCATCTTGTGCTTTTTATCTCCATCTCCAAAGCATCGTCATGATCTCCATCATCACTGGCTCGACACCTTGATCTCCATCGTTGCCTCATGGTCGTATCGCCAACTATTGCTCCTATAACTATCACTAACGCATAGTGATAAAGTAAACCAATTACGTGGCGTTTGCATATCATACAATAAAGAGACAACCATAAGGCTCCTGTCGGTTGCTGATAACTTCACAAGACATGATCATCTTATACAATAACATTTATCACATAATGTCTTGACCATATCACATCACAACATACCCTGTAAAAACAAGTTAGACATCCTCTACTTTATTGTTGCAAGTTTTACGTGGCTGCTACGAGATTCTAGCAAGAACCGTTCTTACCTACGGCAAAAACCACAGCGATGATTCGTCAAGTCTGTTGTTTTAACCTTCTTCAAGGACCGGTCGTATTCAAATTCAATTCAACTAAAGTAGGACAAACAGACACCCGCCGGCCACCTTTATGTAAAACTAGTTGCATGTCTGTCGATGGAACCGGCCTCATGTACGTAGACATGTACGGTTGGTACGGGCCGCTTCATCCCACAATACCGCCGAATCAAAATAAGACGTTGGCGGTAAGAAGTATGACTATCACCGCCCACAACTCTTTGTGTTCTACTCGTGCATATCATTTACGCATAGACCTGGCTCATGATGCCACTGTTGGAGAACATTGCATGGAAAACAAAAATAATTCTACGCACATGTAATGATCTATCCATGGAGATGCATAGCAACGAGGGGGAGAGTGTGCCTACGTACCCTCGTAGACCATAAGCGGAAGCGTCTCACAACACGCGGTTGATGTAGTCGAACTTTCTTCGTAGTCCAACTATTGGGAAACATAGGATGCAATTTGAAAAAAAATCCTACGCTCACGCAAGATCTATCCAGGAGATGCATACGAACAAGAGGGGGAGAGTGTGTCCACATACCCTCGCAGACCGAAAGTGGAAGTGTTTGCTTAACACGGTTGATGTAGTCGAACGTCTTCTCGTTCCGACCGATCAAGTACTGAATGTATGACACCTCCAAGTTCTGCACACGTTCAGCGCAACGACGTCCCTCGAAATCTTGATCCAACAGAGTGTCAAGGAAGTATATTAGTTTCGTCAGCACGGCGGTGATGGTGATGTGATCCGCACAAAGCTTTGCCTAAGCACCACGTGAATATGACCGGAGGCATAAACTAGGGAGGGGGCACCTCACACGGCTTGGAACAATTGATGTGTGTTGTAGGGCGCCCCCCTATATAGAGGGAGGGAGAGGAGGTCGGCCCTAGGCGTGCCCCAAGTAGGAGGAGTCCTACTTGGGCTCCTAGTTGGATTCGGCCCCCCTTCCTTTTACCAGAGGAGGAAAGGGGGAAGGAGAGAGAGGGGGGGAAGGAAAGGGGGTGGGCGCCCCCTCCCCTAGTCCAGTTCAGTCTCCTCCCCGGTGGGGGGCGCGCCACCCCTTTGTAGGCTGGTGTGCCTCCCTCCTATGGCACATATGGCCCATATCTTTCCCTGGGGGATTCCGGTAACCCCTCCGGTACTCTGATATGTACCCGATACATTCCAGAACACTTCCTGTGTCCGAATACTACCTTCCATTAAATCAATCTTTAACTCTCGACCATTCCAAGACTCCTCATCATGTCCGTGATTTCATCCGGGACTCCAAACAACATTCGGTCACCAAAACACATAACTCTTGTAATACAAATTGTCATCAAACGTTAAGCGTGCGGAACCTACGGGTTAGAGAATTATGTAGACATGGCCGAGACACCTCTCCGGCCAATAGCCAATAGCAGAACCTGGATGCTCATATTGGTTCCCACATATTCTATGAAGATCTTTATCGGTCGAACCGCTATGACAACATACGTTATTCCCTTTATCATTTGTATGTTACTTGCTCGAGATTCGATCATTGGTGTCTCCATACCTAGTTCAATCTCGTTACCGGCAAGTCTCTTTACTTGTTCCGTGATGCATCATCCCGCAACTAACTTATTAGTCACATTGCTTGCAATGCTTCATATGATGTGCATTACCGAGAGGGCCTAGAGATACCTATCTGATACTCGGAGTGACAAATCCTAATATCGATCTATGCCAACCCAATAAACACCTTCGGAGATACCTGTAGAGCATTTTTATTATCACCCAGTTACGTTGTGACGTTTGATAGCACACAAGGCATTCCTCCAGTGTTCGGGAGTTGCATAATCTCATAGTCGGAGGAATATGTATTTGACATGAAGAAAGCAGTAGCAATAAATCTGAACAATCATTATGCTATGCTAACGGATGGGTCTTGTCCATCACATCATTCTCCTAATGATGTGATCCCATTCATCAAATGACAACACATGTCCATGGCTAGGAAACATAACCATCTTTGATCAATGAGCTAGTCTAGTAGAGGCAAGTAGGGACACGGTGTTTTGTCTATTTATTCACACATGTATAAAGTTTCCGGTTAATACAATTCTAGCATGAATAATAAACATTTATCATGAATAAGGAAATATTAAATAACAACTTCATTATTGTCTCTAGGGCATATTTCCTTCAGTCTCCCACTTGCACTAGAGTCAATAATCTAGATTACATAGTAATGACTCTAACACCCATGGAGTCTTGGTGTTGATCATGTTTTGCTCATGGAAGAGGCTTAGTCAACGGGTTTGCCGATACGTCTCCAATGTATCTATAATTTTTTATTGTTCCATGCTATTATATTATCCATCTTATATGGTTTATATGCATTTATATGCTATTTTATGTGATTTTTGGGACTAACCTATTAACCTAGAGCCCAGTGCCAGTTTCTGTATTTTCCTTCTTTTTGAGTATCGCGGAAAGGAATATCAGACGGAGTCCAATTGACCTGAAAATTACCGGAGATTTTTTATGGACCGGAAGAAGCCCCCGAAGCAAAAGAGTTGGGACAGAAGAGTCCCGAGTCATCCACGAGGGTGGAGGGCACGCCCTACCCCCTGGGCGCGCCCCTACCTCGTGGCTGACTCAGAGACCCCCCTGACTTGAAACCGACGCCAAAAATTCCTATAAATACAAAAACTTCCAGAACAGAACCTAGTTCGGGTGTTCCGCCGCCGCAAGCCTTTGTAGCCACGAAAAACCAATCGGGACCCTTTTCCGGCACCCTGCCGGAGGAGGGATCCATCATCGTTGGCCATCTTTATCATCCCAACGCTCTCCATGACAAGGAGGGAGTAGTTCACCCTCAGGGCTGAGGGTATGTACTAGTAGCTATGTGTTTGATCTCTCTCTCTCTCGTGTTCTTGATATGGCACGATCTTGATGTCTCACGAGCTTTGCTATTATAGTTGGATCTTATGATGCTTCTCCCCCTCTACCTTCTTGTAATGTATTGAGTTTTTCTTTGAAGTTATCTTATCGGTTTGAGTCTTTAAGGATGTGAGAACACTTGATATATGTCTTGCATGTGCTTATCTATGGTGAAAATGGGGTATTCACGTGATCCACTTGATGTATGTTTTGGTGATCAACTTGCGGGTTCAGTGACCATGTGAACTTATGCATAGGGGTTGGCACACGTTTTTGTCTTGACTCTCCGATAGAAACTTTGTGGCACTCTTTGAAATTCTTTGTGTTAGTTTGAATAGATGAATCTGAGATTGTGTGATGCATATCATATAATCATACACGCGGATACTTGTGGTGACATTGGAGTATCTAGGTGACATTAGGGTTTTGGTTGATGTCTGTCTTAAGGTGTTATTTTACTACGAACTCTAGGGCTGTTTGTGACACTTATAGGAATAGCCCAATGGATTGATCAGAAAGAATAACTTTGAGGTTGTTTCGTACGCTACAATAATCCCTTTGTTTGTTCTCCGCTATTAGTGACTTTGGAGTGACTCTTTGTTGCATGTTGAGGGATTGTTATATGATCTAATTGTGTTATCATTGTTGAGAGAACTTGCACTAGTGAAAGTATGAACCTTAGGCCTAGTTTTGAAGCATTGCGATACCGTTTTCCCTCCCTTTTGTTGCTTGCTACCTCACTGTTTTTGTATTTTCAGATTATAAAAACCTATATCTACCATCCATATTGCACTTGTATCACCATCTCTTTGCCGAACTAGTGCACCTATACAATTTACTATTGTATTGGGTGTGTTGGGGACACAAGAGAGTCCTTGTTATTTGGTTGCAGGGTTGTTTCAGGGAGACCATCTTCATCCTATACCTCCCACGGATTGATAAACCTTAGGTCATCCACTTGAGGGAAATTTGCTATTGTCCTACAAAACTCTACGCCATGAGGCCCAACACGAGTCTACAAGAAGGTTGCGTAGTAGACATCAAGCTCTTTTCTAGCGTCGTTGCCGGGGAGGTTAGTGCTTGAAGGTATAGCTTTAGATCTTGCAATCAAATCTTTTAGTTTCTTGTTTTATCACTAGTTTAGTTTGTAAAAGAAAAACTACAAAAAAATGGAATTGAGGTTGCCTCATATGCTTCATCTTTTTAATATCTTTCGGGAAAATGATGGAAAGGAAAATTGTGCTCAAGTGTTAGAAGAAGAAGTCTATAAACTGTTTCATACTGAATCTTTATATGATGAGCATGATTGCAATACTGTTAGTATGAAATCCTTGAATATCCATGAAGCTAATGATATGCAAATCCACAAGCTTGGGGATGCTATGTTTGATGAATATTATATTTTTAGTCCCCCAAGTTTTTATGAGAAAATTTAATATGATGATAGGATGCCTCCCATTTATGATGATTATATTGAAGAAAATGGGTTTGGAAGAGTGTCAACTTTAGGAAGTAATGATCCCACTATTTTGGAGTGTGTTGAATCTTATTGTGGTAATTATGAAAGTGGATTTGGAGAGGTCGTGACTTTATTTAGTGATGAATCCACTATTTCGGAAGAGGTTCGAATTGATTATGATAAAAAAGTTGTTGTCTATGATGATTGTTGTGATGACATGTACGCTATAAAGAATAATGATAACCATGAAACTTATCATCTTGATTTTAATTTTTAATTGGATTATGCCTCACATGATAGTTATTTTGTTGAGTTTGCTCCACTACTATTCATGAAAATAAATTTGTTTATGTGGAGAGTAGTAAAATTTCTATGCTTGTAGATCATTAAAATAATGATTTATGTGATATTTATATTGTTGAATTCATTCATGATGCTACTGAAAATTATTATGAGGGAGGAATATATGCTTGTAGGAGTTGCAATAATATGAAGTTTCCTCTCTATGTGTTGAAAATCTTGAAGCTATGCTTGTTTTGCCTTCCTATGCTAGTTGATTATTTTTCCCATAAGTTGTTTTCCCAAAAAATCCCTATGCATAGGAACTGGGTTGTACTTAAATGTGTTAGTCATATGCTTCATGATGCTCCCATTACATTTCAATTCTTATCTTTTATGTGAGCATCATTGAAAGTATCATGCCTAGCTAAAAAGGCATTAAAGAAAAGCGCTTGTTGGGAGACAACCCAATATTTACCCCTACTATTTTTATGTGTTCACATGATTATGCTACTGTAGTAATCATGTTTTATCGCTTTTGTTTC
Source organism: Triticum dicoccoides (assembly GCF_002162155.2). NCBI lineage: Eukaryota > Viridiplantae > Streptophyta > Magnoliopsida > Poales > Poaceae > Triticum > Triticum dicoccoides. The sequence continues at coordinate 305,798,583 of NC_041383.1, read as the reverse complement.
AATAAAGTGCCAAATAAGACCTTTGGGATGGCCTAAGGTAATAGTTGATTTGATCTTGCTGAAAAACAGAAACTTTTGCGATCACGAAAAAAATCATAATTCACAGAAGAGTGATTTTAAGTTGATTCTTTTTGCATAAGATTAATTAACAAATTTCTTAGGACATCCTAATTTTGCAGGATTTTTGGAGTTACAGAAGTATTCTAGAGTTACAGATTACTACAGATTGTTCTGTTTTTTACAGATTCTGTTTTCTATGTGTTGTTTGCTTATTTTGATGAATCTATGAGTAGTATTGGATGGTATGAACCATAGAGAAGTTGGAATACAGTATATATTACACCAATATAAATAAAGAATGAGTTCACAACAGTACCAAAAGTGGTGATTTATTTTCTTATACTAACGGAGCTTACGCGTTTTATGTTGAGTTTTGTGTAAAGATTTGATGGACTATGGAATAAGGAGTGGCAAGAGCCTAAGCTTGGGGATGTCCAAGGCACCCCAAGGTAATATTCAAGGACAACCAAGAGCCTAAGCTTGGGGATGCCCCGGATGGCATCCCCTCTTTCGTCTTTGTTCATCGCTAACTTTACTTGAGGCTATATTTTTATTCACCACATGATATGTGTTTTTCTTGGAGCATCATTTTATTTTATTTCGTTTTGCTTGCTGTTTGAATAATATAGCAAGATCTGAAATTATTAAATGTTAGAGAGTCTTCACATAGTTACATAATTATTCGACTACTCATTGATCTTCACTTATATCTTTTGGAGTAGTTTGTCATTTGCTCTAGTGCTTCACCTATATATTTTTAGAGCATGGCGGTGGTTTTATTTTGAAGAAATTGATGAACTCTAATGCTTCTCTTATATTATTTCGAGAGTCTTAAATAGCATGGTAATCTGCTTTGGGTATGAATTCAGTCCTAATATGATCGACATCCAAGAGGGATATAATAAAAACTTTCATATAAAGTGCATTGAATACTATGACAAGTTTGATTCTTTATGATTGTTTTGAGATATGAAGATGGTGATATTAGAGTCATGCTAGTGGAGTAATTGTGAATTTGAGAAATAATTGTGTTGAGGTTTGTGAGTCCCGTAGCATTCACGTATGGTGAACCGTTGTGTAACAAATTTGGAGCATGAGGTATTTATAGATTGTCTTCCTTATGAGTGGCGGTCGGGGGCGAGAGATGGTATTTTCCTACCAATCTATCTGAGAGAGTCCTGGACTAAGGGGTGCTCGGACAGCTGGACTATATACATTGGCCGGACTGTTGGGCTATGAAGGTACAAGATAGAAGACTTTGCCCTGTGTCCGGGTGGGACTCTCCTTAGCGTAGAAGGCAAGCTTGGCGATTCGGATATGTAGATTCCTTTGTCTGTAACCGGCTTTGTAAAACCCTAGCCCCTCCTGGTGTCTATGTAAACCGGAGGGTTTAGACTTCTAGGGTTAGAGTCATAACAATCATAACCTCATAGGCTAGACTTCTAGGGTTTAGCCATTACGATCTCGTGGTAGATCAACTCTTGTAATACTCATATTTATCAAGATCAATCAAGCAGGAAGTAGGGTATTACCTCCATAGAGAGGGCCCGAACCTGGGTAAACATCGTGTCCCCTGCCTCCTGTTGCCATTAGGCTTAGACACACAGTTCGGGACCCCCTACCCGAGATCCGCCGGTTTCGACACCGACTTTGGTGCTTTCATTGAGGGTTCCTCTATGTCATCGAAGATAGGTTTGATGGCTCCATCAATCATCTACAACAATGCAGTCCAGGGGGAGACCTTCCTCCCCGGGCAGACCTTCGTATTCGGCAGCTTCGCACTACGGCCAACTCGCTTGGCCATCTAGAGCAGATCGATAGCTACGCCCTTGGCCATCAGGTCGGATTTGGAAGCCTGAATTTTGTGGCCGATATCCGTGGAGACTTGATATTCAACGGATTCGAGCCCATGACGGCTGTCCTCGGCCACCATGATGAACATGCTAGATCTGTCATCTGGCCGCACATAGGAGCTAGCACCTGTGATCGCCATGGCCCTAGAACCGGAGCGGACTGCATCGTCCGAAGACGGGAAGCTCAACCCCGCCGCGGAGGCCGCAGATTCAGCGTCGCCTGAGCCGCACACAGACCCAACATTAAGCTAGGCTTGTGTTACCTGAACCTCAGACTCATCTCCAGCCATGGGTTCTGAACCGTGTGCACCCGTGTCCATCGATCTTGATTGGGCGCCATACTTGGAGTTCACCTCCGCGGACATCTTCAAGCACTCGCCTTTTGGCGACATATAAAATTCATTGAGGTCCCTCTCCTTATCAGGAGACCCTCGGCCGAGCTATATCCGGCTCGAGTGGGAAGTGGACGACGAAGAACTACGTTCCCCACCCACCACCCACTTCATTGCCACTATCGAGGACTTAAACGACACGCTCGATTACGGCTCCGAAGACATCGACGGTATGGACGACGATGCTGGAGAAGAGCAGGCACAAAAACCACCACCTTTAGGACAGTGGATAGCTACATCGTCATACGATATATACATGGTGGACACACCAAAGGAGAATGAGGCCAACGGCGATAATAGCATGCCCGTCGATGAACCTCCTAAGCGCCGGCGTCCCAAGTGCCGACCTCGATCTGGGAAAAAGAAAAACAGCAACATTGTCGCAGACGACGACAATCTGAACCAAGCCGAGGACCCCACAGACCCAGCGCTGGAGCAGGGCGTGCAAGAGGACGGCGAACACAGCCCAAAGATGTTGTCTGATCACAGCGATGCCAAAGATAGCAACTATCAGCCTCACTCTAAAGAAGAGATCAGCCCGGGCAACGATGAATTCATCATCCGAGAAGAACCATTAGAACAAGAACGCCTCCACCAAAGGCTTATTGCCACCGCAAGGAGCCTAAAGAAGCAGAAGCAGCGGCTTAAAGCCACATAGGATACGCTCAATGACAGATGTAACGAAGTGCTAGACGCCTAGGAAAAATACGGCAGCAATCGCCAAACAAAGAGCTACCCCAAACATAAGCTGCTGCCCAAATTGGACGACGAGGCTATTGTGCGTATACCACCAAAAAACAATACGGCCGACTGGCCGGATCGACCACCTCGTGGTCGCGACAAAGCGGCTAACAATGCCGTACATAAGCTCGCGCCCCCTCCCCGCAAACGAAGAAAGGCTGCGGCCCAGTACAAGAAACACGATCTACGTGAGGACCTGGACAAAAAAGGTGGCAAAACCAGGTCCATCTATGGATCCAGGGAATGTGCCCCTACACGGGATCATGATCATCAAATAAAATATGCCGGCCACATGCCAGCTTGGAACCAATACCGGACAATGCAACCGTCGGACCAAATCCACGACACAACCAGATATAGGGGTGCCGCACACCCCCTATGCTTCACCGACGAGGTACTGGAACATGATTTTCCAGAAGGGTTCAAACCTGTAAACATCGAGGCATACAATGGAACAACGGACCCCGCGGTTTGAATAGAGGACTTTATTCTTCACATCCAAATGGCTCGCGGAGATGATCTCCACGCCATTAAATATTTACCCCTCAAGCTAAAAGGACTAGCTCGGCACTAGTTGAAAAGCCTCCCTGAAAATTCCATCGGAAGCTGGGAAGAACTTGAGGATGCCTTCCTGGCCAATTTCCAAGGGATCTATGTCCGGCCTCGGGACGCAGATGATCTAAGCCACATAATCCAACAACCCTAAGAATCAGCCTGTAAGCTCTGGAACAGGTTTGTCACTAAGAAGAACCAAATTGTCGACTGTCCGGACGCCGAAGCTTTAGCTTCCTTCAAACATAGTGTCCGGGATGAATGGCTGGCCAGACACCTTGGCCAGGAACAACCAAGGACAATGTCTGCCTTAACTACACTCATGACTCGCTTTTGCATGGGCGAAGATAGCTGGTTAGCACATAGAAGTACCAGTGATCCCAGCACATCCGAAGTTAGGGATGGCAACGGAAAACCATGACGCAACAAAACCAAACGTCGGAACAATGATGAAAGCCCGGACAATACAGCGGTAAACGCCGGATTCAGGGGCTCAAGACCCGGTCGACGGAAGAAGCTATTTAAAGGCAACAAGGACAGTCCATCTAACCTGAAAAAATCCTAGACAGGCCCTGCGAGATCCACGACACTCCCGATAAACCAGCTAATCATACCAACAGAGAATGTTGGATCTTCAAGCAGGTCAGCAAACTCAACGCCGAACACAAAGCAAAGGGAACTCAGAGCGAAGACAAGGACGAACCTCG
>NC_041383.1:305784415-305794115 GCF_002162155.2 Triticum dicoccoides | reverse complement strand
AAAGAAATTCCCACCAAAGATCAAAACAGTGAACATGATCTACGTCGCTCATATCCCTAAGTGGGAGAGCAAGCACGCACTCCACGACGTCTACGCTGTCGAGCCCGTCGCCCCCAAGTTCAACCCATGGTCGGCCTGTCCGATCACCTTTGATCGCATGGATCAACCGACTAGTATCCGACACGAAGGTTCGGCTGCCCTAGCGCCCAACCCGATAATTGATGGATACCACCTCACTTGAGTCCTCATGGACGGCGGCAGTAGTCTCAATCTGATATATCAGGACACCATCCGCAAGATGGGGATAGACCCATCAAGAATCAAGCTAAGCAGCACTACCTTTAAAGGAGTTATACCAGGCGTGGAAGCCCGCTACACTGGCTCTCTAACATTGGATGTTGTATTCGGCTCGCCGGACAACTTTTGAAGTGAAGAATTAATCTTCGACGTTGCTCCATTCCGAAGCGGCTATCATGCACTACTCAGAAGAACGGCCTTTGCCCGTTTTAATGCAGTCCCACATTATGCTTATCTAAAACTCAAAATGCCTGGACCTCGCGGCGTCATTACGGTCAGTGGAAATATGGAGCACTCTCTCCGCACAGAGAAATACACGGCGGCTCTAGCAGTTGAAGCACAAAACGGCCTATTCAAGCCGAACAGCTCATCGGTCGTTAAGACCGCAGACACAGCTAAATGTGTCTGGCGCACAACCCAGTGCGGCAGCTTAGATAAACCTGAGCTTGATTAGCAGCTACGCCCCCATCGACCGCCCCATAAGGAGATATACTCAAAATTCCCTGGGCGGCTTCGGGGGCACTCTGCACACAAAAGGTCCATAGTTCAACTCGACCCTATTCGGACCCTAGAAGTTATCCTTCACGGTTCATTAAAACGAACCAGCTTTACTCACGGCCACACCAGATTCTTTTACATGGGCTCTTTTCCTTTTTTACAGATGGCCAGCATGCATACTATACCCTTCAAGGACACTTCATAACGGAGACAAAGGGACAGATGTGCAGCAGGGCCCCGCATTAAGGTTTATTTTTTAGATTAAGACCCTATTTAAACCTTTTTTATCTCTTGTTGTTTTATACTTTCCTGGCATGTAACATGTCCAAGAAAGATACCGGCATCATTTATAAACATACAGCTCGCCTTACTAAAGTGGATGTTATAGAAGCAGCCCGGTTTGCACCGTGTTTTGAGATTTATGCTCTCACCACGTGCTCTTCCCCCACATCGGATTGCCACATGTGCCTTGATACCATGGGTTTATCACCAGGGGCTGTATCCATCCCGGTGTATATTGTAAAGTCCGAACACCTATAGGGAGTGTTCGGCGTCGCGAGTTTGGCCTTATATGCATCAGCTCCGAATCATGTCTTTGGTCAATAGATGGGTTGCCCAGCTCCTGTGCTTGCTACCTTACATTCCGCTATATCGGCTAAGATAGTAAAGGGAGAACTACTGCGATTGTGTCCTGGCTAGCCCGGACAAGCACCTCACTAGAGAAAGCTGAAAACTGACTGTCATGATGCGGCGAGAGCTGGTCAACCACTCGATTACTCATCGGAATCTTCGCGATTCCCTCCATGTTAAATGAAGGACCGTTATTCTGGTCACGTATGTAATCGCACCGTATGTGGATAACCGCGGACATACTAGGGGCTATATAGTAGCCCCATCGTCAAAGTCCTATGGCTAAGTGAAAGTGTTAAAGCTCTATAGTTTGATTGCCTCATTCGCCGCACTAACACCTCCTTCACGGACCAAGATGTTGGGTCAAGTGTGATTAAGTGCTTTTCCGAACACCCCTGCATTATACGCAAGGGGATTGAAGCTGACGACTGCAAACTTTCAGATTGAATATATATATAATTAGACGGCCGCACAGGAGGCACTATAACTTTTCAGGCTAAAAGTATAAAAACATAGCCTTAAATGTATCATAATATTGTTATTACAATTTAGATACACCTCACTCGAACATAATATCTTTCGAGCACTGACCCTCTATTAAGAGGGCACCCTCTAGGAAATCTTCAAAGTAATGTTTTGGCATGTTAAGGTCCTTGCCTTTGGGTGGACTCTGCGCTGCAATATCGGTGGCCATCATCTTTGCCCAGTATATCTTGACACGGGCAAGGGCCATCCGTGCACCTTCTATGCACGTTGACCACGTCACAGCATCGATACGCGGCACCGCATTAATAAGCCGCTGCACCAAACTGAAATAACTATCCAGAATGGGTTTAGTTGGCCACAGCCAGGCTATGATGTCCTTCATGGTAGTACCGGACATCCTGTGGAGCTCGGTCCATTGGGACATCTGTTCATTCAATAGTGGATGCTTCGGCGTGTGAAATTGCGACCAAAATAGCTTTTCTGTTGCATGGCCTTCTTGCGCGTGCAAAAACTGATTCGCATTGGCAGCACTCTTCGGCAGGTCCATAAAGGTGTCCGGAGAACTTCATCATTGATTAAGCGGCACATACTTCGGATCACCAAACTTAGTTTGCAATAAAAAGGGCTTACCAGCCGCCATCTCCCTAGCTTGTCGGATCTCCACCCGAGCTGCTCTAGACTCAGACCGGGCTTCCTTTGCCTCTTGTAAAGCCTTGTCCTGTTCGGCCGCTTTGGCTTTGTTATCTTTCTCAAGATCTTGGCATCGGCTAGTGGCACTCTTCAACTCAAGTGCTATGGTGGATATCCTCTCCTCGGACTGACGCCGAGCAGTCTGCTCCACTTTTCATTCGGCGGCTGTCTTTTCGGCAGCCGCATTACCCATCCCGGCCTGCTCCTTGGCCCGGGCAAGTTCCGCCCGAAGGGCCTCAACGGCGAAGGCACTATCTGCAGTTATGCATATAAAAAATTTCAGTACCGAGCTCATTTCGCAATACTAGCATGTACTGAGTGCCCTAGAAACATACCTTGTGCCTCGTCGAGCCGCATGTTCATAAGTGTGATGTCATCACCCGCAGCATCAACTTTCTGCTGCAAATGTGCTACCTCGATAGCTTGGGCAGTCCCCACGGATGTAACAACCTGTGTTTTGATTAGTCATATCATTTCCTGAGAATATATTGGATCCTCTGACCGCATTCCTTTGAAATTCAACCAGAGTCTCAGGGGCTACTATCTATACAAAGGTGCAATTCACACATACAATATAACGGAAATTACACTACGTACCTTGAAGCCTCTTAGTAGGCTAGAGAAGGCTTCAGTCAATCCGCTTTTCGCGGACCGAACTCTTTCCAACACCGTACCCATCAAGCTACGATGTTCCTCTGAGACGGAGGCATGTTGCAAAATATCCATAATTGCATCCGGTGTTCCTTGGACAGTTGATAGTCCGGGACTTTTGTTGTCCCCTGTAGGAACCGCACACCCCGGACCCTGGGCGGCTGAAGTATTACCTTTGGCCCCGGTCCTCATTGTCCCTTGCGCCACTTGCATAATAGGAAGGACCCTCCGGGATGACACCTCGGTGTCGTCTGCCTTATCCAACAGGAAAATCTGTGGATGCGTCTCGCTCTCCATCATCTCTAGAAGTAGATCCCTCGAAGAGGAGGACTGTTGAGGAGGGCTGCATGCCGAACTGTAAACATGAGTTTAAAATATTACCCTTATAGCCAGGAAAGAAAGGGACATGTGTAAAACACCCTCGATCACTTACTATCCGGCTAGGGACTCATCTTTACGGGGTGACTGCGTGTCAATGTCATCCCCTAACTGGGATACCTTCCCCCCGCTTAGAAGCTTCTCTTTCCAAATCTTCGGAGGTGGCCCTTTTACTCCCATGAGGAGAAGGGATGTCAGCTTGCCCTTCGCTTCCACTACTGGAAGTGGAAGTTCCGGTCTCCCAGGATAAATTGCCTGGTGTGCCTCTGGAATGAAGGTCGCCTTGGGCCTCTTCGCTCTCCTCCTTATCTTCCCCTGCCGGCACTTGATACGGCGCTGGAGCCAGCATCCTTGTTAATAATGGATCGGCAGTATCTTTGAGAAGTGGAGCCCAACACCTGATTCTCTCTGCCTTCTTTAGCCAGCCCTGGCTGGATAGATCTTTATAAGTACATTGTCGTGGATAATTCGACTAAATTGTGTTCGGGAGTCGAGTACTTACTGGAGTATCCGGATGGTTGCAGTCAAGACCGATGTCTTCTGTAGTATCTGGCCACTGTTTTCGTGCGCCGAAGAACAATTTGCACATCTCTCTAAGCATCCTGCCAGAGAGGTGCTGAAGAGTCTATCGACCTTCCGAATTAAATTCCCACATGCAGAGAGGGCGTCGCTGACAAGGTAGGATCCGACGGACTAACATTACTTGGATTACATTGATGAGACCGGTGTCCCTCTCAATAAGGCTCTGGATGTGGCTTTGCAGTGTCGGCACTTCATCTGTAGATCCCCAGTCCAGCCCCTTGTTAATCCACGATGCGAGTTGTGGCGGAGGCCCGGACCAAAATGCAGGAGCAGCTACCCGCTTCGTACCACGGGGTTCGGTGATGTAAAACGACTCCCGTTGCCATAAGTCAGAAGATTCTGCAAAGGAGCCCTTTGGCCAAGTGGAGTTGATAAGCTTACTTATTGAAGCGCCTCCGCACTCCGCTTGTTTCCAGTCGATTACCTTCGGCTTCACACTAAAGGTCTTGAGCCATAAGCCGAAGTGTGGGGAAATATGGAGGAAGGCCTTGGATGTAGTGATAAACGCCAAGATGTGGAGGAAGGAGTCCGGATCTAGATCGTGGAAATCTAGCCCGTAATAGAACATGACCCCTCAAACGAAGGGATGAAGAGAAAACCTAAGCCCTCGGTGGAAGTGAGAGATAAATACTACCCTCTCATTGGATCTGGGAGTAGGAATAGCCTGCCCTTGAGCAGGAAGCATGTGGTAGATTTCCACAGTCAAGTATCTTGCCTCCCTAAGCTTCGAGATGTCTTCCTCTGTGACAGAAGATGCCATCCACCAGCCTTCAAGGCTGGGTGAGGACATGGCTGGAAGCTCGAAGCGATTGGATTGGCCCTTGTGTGTTGGAACTTGAGGAGGGAGGCCAAGGGAAGAACTAGCACAAAAGAAAGAGGACAGGCCCTAACCCCTTTATAAAGGCGACGAATATCAAGCGTCCCCTTCGTGGCCTTAAAACATGCCTATTCCCGAGGAATTATACCAACAGAATAGTTAGGTTACCCACGCCCGTGTTGATGAAAATCCCGTAATAAGGGGACACGATCTCTGCTTTGATAAGACGTGCCAATAAAAACCGCCTCTCGGAACATGGGGTGGCAGGCTGGAAAACGATTCAAATAATGGTCGGGTGATGACGCAATGTCATGCCGCTAAAATTGTCAGCGGATTGGACTCGTGAAATATTATATTCTCTAACGGTGCGTGCGGATTTTTTTTGCAGAGCCGGACACGATTCTTGTGTTCGGAATTTACTTTGGAGTATTCGGAGAAGGAACCCGCCTTGCAATGCCAAAGACAATCTGCGTGCCGGACTCATCGTCATTGAAGCCTGGTTCAGGAGCTACTGAGGGAGTCCTGGACTAAGGGGTCCTCGGACAGCCGGACTATATACATTGGCCAGACTATTGGGCTATGATGGTACAAGATAGAAGACTTTGTCCCATGTCCGGATGGGACTCTCCGTAGCATGGAAGGCAAGCTTGGCGATTCGGATATGTAGATTCCTTTCTCTTTAACATACTTTTTACAACCCTATCACATCCCGGTGTCTATATAAACCGGAGGGTTTAGACTTCTAGGGTTAGAGTCACAACAATCATAACCTCATAGGCTAGACTTCTAGGGTTTAGCCATTACGATCTCGTGGTAGTTTAACTCTTGTAATACTCATACTCATCAAGATCAATCAAGTAGTAAGTAGGGTATTACCTCCATAGAGAGGGCCCGAACCTAGGTAAACATAGTGTCCCCCGCCTCCTGTTACCATTAGCCTTAGACGCACTGTTCGGGACCCCCTACCCGAGATCCGCCGGTTTTGGCACTGACACTATCCCCCTAGGAACATGCACGTATTACTTCATTCAATGACTAATATATTTTTACAATAAGTATGTGAGCTCTTTTTCACTAATGTTGAGTCCATGGATTATACGCACTCTCACCCTTCCACCATTGCTAGCCTCTCTTGTACCGCACAACTTTCACCGGTACCATACACCCACCATATACCTTCCTCAAAACAACCACCATACCTACCTATTATGGCATTTCCATAGCCATTCCGGGATATATTTCCATGCAACTTTCTACCATTCCATTTATTATGACACGCTTCATCATTGTCATATTGCTTTGCATGATCATGTAGTGGACATCGTATTTGTGGCAAAGCCACCTTTCATAATTCTTTCATACCTGTCATTCTAGATTCATTGCACATCCCGGTACACCGCCGGAGGCATTCACATAGAGTCATATTTTGTTCTAAGCATTGAGTTGTAATTTTTCGAGTTGTAAGTAAATAGAAGTGTGATTGTCATCATTATTAGAGAATTGTCCCATGTGAGGAAATAAAAAAAACCAAAAAAGTGAGGGCCCAAAAAAACAAAAATAAAATAAAATAAATGAGAGAAAAAGAGAGAAGGGGCAATGCTACTATCCTTTACCATACTTGTGCTTCAAAGTAGCACCATGATCTTCATGATAGAGAGTCTCCTATTTTGTCACTTTCATATACTAGTGGGAATTTTTCATTATAGAACTTGGCTTGTATATTCCAAAGATGGCTTCCTCAAATGCCCTAGGTCTTCATGAGCAAGCATGTTGGATGCACACCCACTTAGTTTCTTTTTGAGCTTTCATACACTTATAGCTCAAGTGCATCCATTGCATGGAAATCCCTACTCACTCACATTGTTATCTATTGATGGGCATCTCCATAGCCCGTTGATGCACCTAGTTGATGTGAGACTATCTCCCTCTTTTGTCTTCTCCGCAACTGATATGTCTCCAACGTATCTATAATTTTTGACTGTTCCATGCTATTATATTATCTGTTTTGGATGCTTAATGGGCTTTATTATACACTTTTATATTATTTTTGGGACTAACCTATTAACCGGAGGCCCAGTCCAAATTGTTGTTTTTTGCCTATTTCAGTGTTTCGCATAAAAGGAATATCAAACGGAGTCCAAACGGAATGAAACCTTCGTGAGAATCATTTTTGGAACAAACGCAATCAAGTATACTTGGAGTGGACGTCAAGGAAGCAACGAGGTGGCTGTCGGTGTCAAAACCGGCGAATCTCGGGTAGGGGGTCCCGAACTATGCGTCTAAGGCTAATGGTAACAAGAGGCGGGGGACACGATGTTTACCCAGGTTCAGGCCCTCTCTATGGAGGTAATACCCTACTTCCTGCTTGATTGATCTTCATGAATATGAGTATTACAAGAGTTGATCTACCACAAGATCGTAATGGCTAAACCCTAGAAGTCTAGCCTATGAGGTTATGATTGTTGTGACTCTAACCCTAGAAGTCTAAACCCTCGGGTTTATATAGACACCGGGAGGGGCTAGGGTTGTACAAAGTCGGTTACAGAGAAAGGAATCTACATATATGAATCGCCAAGCTTGCCTTCCATGCTAAGGAGAGTCCCATCCGGACACGGGACGAAGTCTTCTATCTTGTACCTTCATAGCTCAACAGTCAGGCCAATGTATATACTCAGGCTTCCTGAGGACCCCTTAGTCCAGGACTCCCTCAGTAGCCGCTTAACCAGGTTTCAATGACGATGAGTCCAGCGCGCAGATTGTCTTCGGCATTGCAAGGCTGGTTCCTTCTCCGAATACTCCAACATAGTCTTCCGAACACAGGAAACATGTCCAGCTCTGCAAAACAAGTACCACACACAACCGTAGAGAGTGTAATATTTCACGAGTCTAATCCGCTGACAACTTTTTGTAGCGTGACATCACGTCACTGCCCGGTCTTTATTCGAACCGTTTTTAGCCTGCCACTCCGTATTTTGAGGTGCGGTTTCACCGGCACATGTTGTCGAAGCAGAGATCATGTCCCCTTATCACGGGAATCTCAGCAATGCGGGCATGGGTAACCCAACCATGTCATCTGCACGGTGCTTGGGGAATAGGAAGATTTTAAGGTGAGCGGGGAGGTGCATAACTTTTACTGCCTTTATAAAGGGATAAGGATTCATCCTTGTTCACCCATGCCTTCTCCTTCCTCTGTCCATTCATTCTCAAGCTCCAGCGCCCAAGTTCTTGCCTTCTCCGCCCAAAAAAGCACTCCAACCATGTCCGGATCCGGAGCTGGAGGCAAGTGGATGGCCTCTTCTGTCAAGAAGGAAGGCATCAAGAAGCTCCGAGAGGCCGGGTACCTGGCCAAGAATGTCACTCGTCGACTTCCAGCCAAAGGACAGATCGTCCCCACCTTGGAGCCGCAAGAGAGGGTGGTGTTTCTCACCCATTGTGTCCACGGGCTGGGATTCCCCTTCACCCGTTCGTCCATGGACTGATGTTTTACTACGGGTTGGACTTCCATGACTTGGCCCCCAACTCCATCCTCAACATCTCGACATTTATTGTTGTGTGCGAGGCCTTCCTCCACATCCCACCTCACTTTGGCCTATGGCTGAAGACCTTCAACGTGAAGCCAAAGGTGGTGAGAGGCAAACAAGCAGAGTGCGGAGGTGCCATGGTGGTCAAGATGCCAAATGTCACCTGGCCTGAAGGCTCATTTGTGGAGACGGTAAAGGGGTGGCAATCAGGGTGGATCTACATCACCGAGTCGTGCGGCACCAACTGGGTGGTGGCCCCCGTTCCGATCCGAAGTCCCAATGCGGCTCACCTCCTGGCAAGAGAAGGGCCTGGCCTGGGGCTCTTCGGATGAGCTAACGGGGCCCCATACATGTGTCTAGAACATGATAAGCAAGAAAATCAAGCTTGTCAACATGGTCCAGGTTATGATCTTCCGTAAATCCTTCCGTGCCAGCGTCGGACTAGCAATTTGTGGGAGTTCGACCCGGCCAAGCACCAGACGCTGCTGGAGTTCTTCGGCACGACGCACGAGGACATCTAGAAGGTCCTCTTCAAGGCCAGCGAGGTACCACCGCCCACGACCGAGGATTGCGGGCTTAGCTCGAAACGTCGGGCTAATCCGGTAAGTTCTTTCATGTTTCAAGGTATATCCTTTACTGTCATATCTAAGGGTGGAAACTAAACATCCTTACCAATTTTTCAGGCGTGGATAGAGGTAGCGGAGTAGGTTAACTGTCCGGCTCCGCTACCCGAAGATCCAGAAATGCCTCTTCCGATGAAGATGTTGCTTCCGGCACCTTATCAGGTGTCGGAGAAGAAGGCCAAAAGGAAGGCCCCGGGGACCAGAAGTGGTCTCTGTCGCAAGGGAACTTCGGACATGATGTCCGAAGAGTCCGACACGCACTCCTCTACCAAAGACGACGAGGAAGAGGAGGAGGAAGAAGAAATCCATCCCCCTACTTGGGGGAGAAATAAAAGGAAGGCCTCCACACATGGGGAGGCCAGGTGTCCAAGAAGGGGAAAACTTCCCTTTCGGACAACTCTGCAGCTGCTGCGGTTGTTGTTGTTGTCGTTGTTGTTGTTGTTGTTGTTGTTGTTGTTGTTGTTGTTGTTGTTGTTGTTGTTGTTGTTGTTGTTGTTGTTGTTATTGTTGTTGTTGTTGTTGTTGTT
>NC_041383.1:305749437-305783415 GCF_002162155.2 Triticum dicoccoides | reverse complement strand
GAGGAGAAGGAGGAGGAGAAGAAGGAGAAGAAGAAGGAGAAGGAGGAGAAGAAGAAGAAGGAGGAGGCGGAGGAGAAGAAGGACGAGGAGAAGAAGGAGGGGGAGAAGAAAAAGAAGAAGAAGATAAAGAAGAAGAAGAAGGAGAAGAAGGAGAAGAAGAAGGAGAAGAAGAAGAAGAAGAAGAAGAAGAAGAAGAAGAAGAAGAAGGAGAAGGAGAAGAAGAAGAAGAATAAGAAGAAAGAAGGGAAACTTAAAGAAGAGTGGCAAAGCAGTTGCTCCTCCCATGAACAAACCTAAGGCTAGACCCAAGCCAGAAACTGAGTGCTTGTATTGCAAGGGAACTAGCCACTGGAAGTGGAATTACCCCAGGTATCTGGCCGGCAAAAGGGGGGCCAACATCAACAAAGGTATATATGATATAAATGTTATTGGTGTGTACCTTGCCAACTCTCGTTGTAGTGCATGGGTATTTAATACCAGTGCGGTTGCTCACATCTGCAACTCTAAACAGGAACTACAGAATAGATGAAGGCTGGCGAAGGACGAAGTGACGATGCACATGGGAAATGGTTCCAAGGTTAATGTGATCGCCGTCGGCACGCTCGCTCTTCGATTACCATCAGGATTAGTGATAAACCTAAATAATTGTTATTTAGTGTCTGCATTGAGCATCAACATTATATATGGATCTTGTTTGAAGCAAGACGGTTACTCATTTAAATCAGAGAATAATGGTTGTTCTATTTATATGGGTAATATCTTTTATGGTCATGCACCCATTGTGAGGAGTTTATTCTTTTTGAATCTCGATAGTGATGATACGCATGTTCATAACATTGACGCCAAAACATGTAGAGTTGATAATTATAGTACCACTTTCTTGTGGCACTGTCGCTTAGGTCATATTGGTGTAAAGCACATGAAGAAACTCCATGCTGATGGACTTTTGGAGTCACTTGATTTTGAATCACTTGACACATGCGAACCATGCATCATGGGCAAGATGACTAAAACCCCGTTTTCCGAAACAATGAAACAGGCAAGTGACTTGTTGATATGTCTCCATGCTATTATATTATCTGTTTTGGATGTTTTATATGCATTAATATACTACTTTATATCATTTTTGGGGACTAACCTATTAACCTAGTGCACAGTGTCAGTTGTTGTTTTTTTGGCTTTTTCAGAAAGGAATATCAAGTGGAGTCAAAACAGAATAAAACTTTCGCGGTGATTTTTCTTGGATTAGAAGACACCCATGTAGCTTGGAGAGGGGAGCAGAGGAGTCCCGAGGAGCCCACAAGCCCTCGGGGCGCGCCCCCTGGCTTGTGGCCCCCTCGGGAGTCCCCCATCCCTTATCTTTGCTCTATAAATTCCAAAATATTCCCAAAACACCAAAATACTTTTCCGCCGCCGCAAGCCTCTATTCCTGTGAGATCCCATCTTGGGGCCTTTTCCAGCGATCTATGATACGTCCATTTTACATCATGCTTACCTACTGTTATCTATGATGTTTTATTGCATAATAATTCTTTTTGGAGTAATTCGAATGCCTTTTCTCTGATAATATGCAAGGTACACACAAAGGGGGGGATTCTGGCAGCTAGAAATCTGGACCTTAAAAAGCTACATCAGGCTACCTATTTTGCACAACTCCAAATGAGCTGAAATTTCACGAGGATTTTTTATGGAATAAATGAGGATTTTTGGAGCCAATAAGTACTAGAGGGGGCCCACCAAGTGGGCACAACCCACCTGGGCACGCCAGGGAGCCCAGGCGCGCCCTGGTGGGTTATTCTCACCCCGGCCCACCTCCAGTGCCCCTTTTCTGGTACGTAAGTCATTTTGACCTAGAAAAAATAAGTAGAGGACTTTCGGGATGAAGCGCCGCCGTCTCGAGGCGGTACCTGGGCAAGAGCACTTTTGCCCTCCGGTGGAGCGATTTCGCCGGGGGGACTTCCCTCCCGGAGGGGGAAATCATCATCATCATCATCACCAACAACTGTCCCATCTTGGGGAGGGCTATCTCCATCAACATCTTCAACAGCACCATCTCCTCTCAAACCCTAATTCATCTCTTGTGTTCAATCTTTGTACCGGAACTATAGATTGGTGCCTGTGGGTGACTAGTAGTGTCGATTACATCTTGTAGTTGATTACTATATGGTTTATTTGGTGGAATATTATATGTTCAGATCCATTATGCTATTTAATACCCCTCTGATCTTTAGCATGATTATCATTTGTGAGTAGTTACTTTTGTTATTGAGGTCACGGGAGAAATCATGTTGCAAGTAATCATGTGAACTTGATATGTGTTTGATATTTTGATGATATGTATGTTGTGATTCCCTTAGTGGTGTCATGTGAATGTCGACTACATGACACTTCACCATATTTGGGCCTAAGGGAATGCATTGTGGATTAGTTATTAGATGATGGGTTGCAAGAGTGACCGAAGCTTAAACCCTAGTTTATGCGCTATTTCGTAAGGGACCGATTGGATCCAAAAGTTCAATGCTATGGTTAGAATTTATTCTTAATACTTTTCTCGTACTTGCGGATGCTTGCGAGGGGGTTAATCATAAGTAGGAGGTTTGTTCAAGTAATCACAACACCTAAGCACCGGTCCACCCACATACCAAATTATCAAAGTAGTGAACACGAATCGAACCAACATGATGAAAGTGACTAGATAAAATTCCCGTGTACACTCAAGAAGACTTTGCTTATCATAAGAGACCATTTTGGCATGTCCTTTGCCTCAAAAGGATTGGGATACCTTTCTGCACTTTTGTTACTATTACCGTTAATTGCTCGTTACAAATTATCTTGCTATCAAACTACTCTGTTACTTACAATTTCAGCACTTGCAGACATTACCTTGCTGAAAACCACTTGTCAATTTCTTCTGCTCCTTGTTGGGTTCGACACTCTTACTTATCGAAAAGGCTACAATTGACCCCATATATTTGTGGGTCATCAAGGCTGTTTTCTGGCGCCGCTGCCGGGGAGTGAAGCGCTCTTGGTAAGTGGAAATTGGTAAGGAAAAATTATTACTACGTGCTGAAATTTACTATCACTTGTTACTATGGAAAACAATCCTTTGAGGGGTTTGTTAGGGGTATCTTCACCTCGACCGGAACCACAATTAGTTACCCCTCAACCTACTGCACCTACTGAAATTATTGAATATGAAATTCCTTCGGGTATGGTAGAACAATTGCTAGCTAATCCTTATGCGGGAAATGGAACCGAACATAGTGATATGCACTTGATATATGTGGCTGAAATTTGAGGATTGTTTAAGGTTGAAGGTTTACCTAGAGATGAAGCTAAGAAGAAGGTTTTCCTTTTATCTTTGAAGGGAAAGGCATTGACATGGTATAGGCTATGCAATGATATTGGATCTTGGAACTGGAATCGGTTGAAATTGGAATTCCATCAAAAAAATCACCTTTCCCTGTTAGGATGAAACTATCATTTATAATGTTGATCCAGTTGTTCCCACTGCTTATATTGGAAAACCACCTTTCCCTGTTAGGATGAAGGAACATGTTAAAGTTTCGACTGTGGTCAACAAAAGTTATATTAGAACACCTAAACCAGCTGAACAAATCAAACTTGAACCTAGTGTTGCTATGGTTAAGGATCTCTTGGTCGATAATATTGATGGGCATGTTATTTACTTCTGTGCTGAAGTTGCTAGAATTGCCAAACCTGATGAAAAAGATAAAAATAGACCTGTTGTTGGCATGCCTGTTGTCTCAGTTAAGATAGGAGATCACTGTTATCATGGTTTATGTCACATAGGTGCTAGTGTGAGTGCTATTCCTTTTTCCTTATATCAAGAAATTATGAATGATATAGCACCCCACTGAAATAGAAGACATAGATGTTACTATTAAGCTTGCCAGTAGAGATACTATATCACCAATTGGGATTGTTAGAGATGTTGAAGTCTTGTGTGGGAAAATAAAATACCCTACTGATTTTCTTGTTCTTGGTTCCCCACAAGATGAGTTTTGTCCCATTATCTTTGGTAGACCTTTCTTGAACACCATTAATGCTAAAATAGATTGTGAGAAACAAACTGTCGGTGTTAGCTTTTGTGATGAATCTCATGAGTTTAATCTTTCTAAGTTTAGTAGAAAACCTCATAAAAAGATTTGCCTAGTAAGGATGAAATCATTGGTCTTGCTTCTATTGTTGTGCCTCCTACTGATCCCTTGGAACAATATTTGCTAGACCATGAAAATGATTTGCATATGCATGAAAGAAATGAAATAGATAGAATCTTTTTCGAACAACAACCTTTCCTTAAACACAATCTCCCTATTGAAACTCTAGGAGGTCCTCCTCCACCTAAAGGTGATCCCGACACTTTGAAATATGCTTATCTTGATGAGAAAAAGATATATCATGTTATTATTAGTGCTAACCTTTCAGAACATGAAGAAGGAAGATTATTGAAAGTTCTAAGGAAGCACCAGGATGCTATTGGATATACTCTTGATGATTTTAAGGGCATTAGTCCCACTCTATGCCAGCACAAGATTAATATGGAACCAGATGCTAAATCCATTGTTGATCACCAACGTCGGTTAAATCCGAAGATGAAATATGTGGTAAGAACATAAATATTAGAACTTCTGGAAGCAAGTATAATCTATCCTATAGCCGATAGTAGATGGGTAAGTCTTGTTCATTGTGTCCCTAAGAAGCGAGGTATTATTGTTGTTCCTAATGATAAGAATGAACTTATTCCACAAAGAATTGGCACAGGCTATAGAATAGTAATTGATTTTAGAAAATTAAACAAAGAAACTAGAAAAGATCATTACCCTCTGCCTTTTATTGATCAAATGCTAGAAAGATTATCTAAGCACACACATTTTTGCTTCCTTGATGGATATTCTGGTTTTTCACAAATACCAGTTTCTCAACCTGGTCAAGAAAATACCACATTTACTTGTCCTTTTGGAACTTATGCATGTAGACGTATGCCTTTTGGTTTATGCAATGCACCTACTACCTTTCAAAGATGTATGACTGCTATATTCTCTGATTTTTGTGAAAAAATTGTTGAGGTTTTCATGGGTGACTTTTCTGTTTATGGGAAGTCCTTTGATGCTTTTTTAAGCAATCTTGATTGAGTTTTGCAGCATTGTGAGCAAACAAAACTTGTCTTGAATTGGGAGAAGTGCCACTTTATGGTAAACGAAGGTATTGTTTTGGGCCATAAAATTTCTAAAAGAGGTATTGAGGTGGACAAAGCCAAGGTTGATGCAATTGAGAAAATGTCGTGACCTAAAGATATCAAAGGTATTCATAGTTTCCTTGGTCATGCTGGTTTCCATAGGAGATTTATCAAAGAATTTTCTAAAATTTCTAGGCCTATTACAAATCTTTTGCAAAAGGATATTCCTTTGTTTGGAAGCCTTCGAAACACTCAAGAAAGCCTTAATTTCTGCACCTGTTGTTCAACCAACTGATTGGAACTTGCCCTTTGAGATTATGTGTGATGCTAGTGATTATGTTGTTGGTGTTGTTCTAGGACAAAGAGTTAATAAGAAATTAAATATTATCCACTACGCTAGCAAAACTCTAGACAGTGCTCAACGAAATTATGCTACTACTAAAAAAGAATTCTTAGCAGTGGTGTTTGCTTGTGATAAGTTTAATCCTACATTGTTAATACCAAAGTGACCGTTCACACCGATCATGCTACTATAAAATATCTTATGGAAAAGAAAGGTGCTAAACCTAGACTCATTAGGTGGGTTCTTCTACTACAAGAATTTGATTTGCATATCAATGATAAAAAGGAGCAAAGAACCCCGTAGCTGATAACTTGTCTAGGCTTAAAAATATTCTTAATGACCCACAACCTATCAATGATAGCTTTCCTGATGAACAGTTAGCTGCAATAAATGTTTCTAATAGTACACCTTGGTATGCTGACTATGCTAATTATATTGTTGCTAAATACAAACCACCTAGCTTTACATACCAACAAAAAAATCTTTTATGATTTAAGACATTACTTTTGGGATGACCCACATCTTTATAAAGGAGTAGATGGTATTATTATACGTTGTGTATTTGAGCATGAATAGGAACAAATCTTACAGAAATGTCACTTCAAAGCTTATGGAGGACATCATGGGGGAGACAGAACTTCTCATAAGGTATTGCAATCTACGTTTTATTGGCCTACTCTCTTCAAGGATGCCGTAAGTTTGTCTTATCTTGTGATGAATGTCAAGAATAGGTAATATTGGTAAGCGTCAAGAAATGCCTATGAATTATTCACTTGCTGTTGAACCATTTGATGTTTGGGAATTTGATTTCACAGGACCTTTTCCATCCTCTAATGGGTATACTCATATTTTGGTCGTTGTTGATTATGTTACTAAGTGGGTAGAAGCTATTCCAACTAGTAGTGCTAATCACAAGACCTCTATTAAAATGCTTAAGGAAGTTATTATCCCAAGGTTTGGAGTCCCTAGATATTTAATGACTGATGGTGGTTCACACTTTATTCATGGTGCTTTCCTTAAAGTGTTTGCTAAGGATGATGTTAACCATAGAATGGCATAACCTTATCATCCTCAATCGAGTGGTCAAGTTGAACTTAGCAATAGATAAATAAAACTAATCCTACAAAAGACTATCAATAGGTCCCGGAAGAATTGGTCTAAGAAACTAGATGATGCACTTTCGGCTTATAGAACAGCATATAAAAATCCTATGGGTATGTCTCCTTATAAAATGGTTTATGGAAAAGCTTGTCATTTGCCTCTTGAGTTAGAACATAAAGCATATTGGGCAATTAAAGAAATCAACTATGATTTCAAACTTCCTGTTGAAAAGAGGTTATTTGATATTAGCTCATTAGATTAATGGAGAACCCAAGCTTATGAAAATGCCAAGTTATTAAAGAAAAAGTTAAAAGATGGCATGATAAAAGAATCCAAAAGCGTGAGTTCAAAGTTTGGAGAATATGTTCTTTTGTACAACTCTTGTTTCAGATTCTTTGCACGAAAACTCATCTCCAAACGGGAAGGACTCTATGTTATCGAGGAGGTTTATTGATAGGGAGCTATCAAAATAAATAATGCCGAAGGCACTAACCCGAAGGTTGTTAATGGGCAACAAATAAAACATTATATCTCACGTACGCCCATTAATGTTGAAAGCAATATTATCCACACTATGACACCGGAAGAACACATAAAAGAAACCTACCGGTACACTCCAGAATCGTGAAAAAGACGAGGTACGTAATACGGTAAGTAAATGGACTCCAAAAAATTCACAAAAATATTTTTTATCAGTTTTGGAATATTTAAAAAATTAGGAAAATAAGAAACTACCAGGAAGGTGACCCTGGTGGGCACAAGACACTAGGGTGCACCTGGCTTGCCAGGCATGCCCAGGTGGGTTGTGTCCACCACGGGTACCTTCCGGACTCCGTTTTTCTTCCGTTTGCTTGTTTCCCAAGATAAAAAAATCTTTATATACCCCCCGAACCTGTTGACCTCCGTATCGTAGAGAAATCTCTTATTTTCTTTTCTCGTTGTTTTCTGTCAGATCTGTTAAGCCATGCATCATATCTTCTCCTTCCTCTAACAATGTGGAAGAGGATGCTTGGTTTTTGAAGATCGAGGAGGGAAGAACCCGTTGGAGCAGCCAAGGAGGACAAGGGCAAGGAGGCCACCGGATATCAAGCATCGGTGATCGAGCAAGCACTGCCTGCCGAGAAGGAAGAGGAAGATATCCTTAAACCTTACTATGCTCATCTTCCCCCACTGAGATTGCAGCCTTCAAGATCATTGAAACAGTTCGTGTGCAAAATAAGTATCTCACTCGTGAAAATATTCTGCATCCAGAGCACACACCTTGCTCCGGAGCGTCATCCGTAGATTGGAGAATCTCTTGATCATTAAGGACAGGATTGCCACTACTTCATCACCACCACCTCCTTCTTCATCACCAAAAGAAAATTGAATATCGGGTATGGTGTCGGGGAAACTGATCCACGAACACCTATGGGGTCGGTGGACCGGGCCCCTTTCGGTTCGGCGGGGGGCGGAGGTCGCACGAAGAGCAGATCGGGGCGAAGCACACGAGCAGTTCACCTAGCTTCGGAGCTCTCCGGAGAGATAATACTCCTACTGCTGCTTATCCGATTGTATTGTGTTCTTGCTCGAGAGAGCTAGGTGTTTTTCTGGCTTCCGAATGAGCCGAACCCCCTCTACGTTGCGCATGGGCCTCCTTTTATATGCTCAAGGGGTCACCGAGAGGTGGCAACACAGAGAAGGGTAAAAGCGTAAAAAGTGTTGCGGTTGGTACACCTACTTGCACAGTGTATCCTACCTAACCCTGACGGCAGGGGACAAAGGCATTAAATGCCCGTCTGTGTCGCCCAAACAGTGCAGAAAGGGACCGTCAGGGACGCCACTGTTCGCCATGATGGCGATCTTGTCAGCGTCGCATGCCACCGCGCACCGCTGGCTGCACAGCCTCACGCCACGCGCGCCTGGAAAGGCCCCCAGAGCGACACGTTGGCGGATGTGCTGGAGCGTGGGTACAGAGTGGTTACTTGCCGCGGCAAGCGCCTTGTCGCGGTCGTCGTCTTGTCGCGCCCGGAAGCTTGTCGCTCACCAGGCCTCGAGATGCCTTGGTTGGTCTTCCCGGCAAGCTCCTCTTGCCGGGGCCTTGTTGCCTTGCCGGGACGCGTGGTGCGTTGCGGCAAGTTCCTTGGGATGCCTTGGTTGGCCTTCCCGGCAAGCTCCTCTTGCCGGGGCCTTGCCTCCTTGGCTTGAATACTTTGTTCTTGAATGGCTCCAAAGGAACCACGGAGGATCTTGGCGGTCGCCCGGCAAGCCTTGCCGCGGGGTGCTGCAACTGCCCATGCACAAGTTCGGGATACTAGAGTACCCCTATTCTAGTACACCGAAAGGAGCCCCCGGGCCTGGGCCACACACGGTGCCGAGCGCTGTTGGGCCAGGCCCAAAATAGGGCACGGGCACACGCGGCCTGGGTTACGCCGAATCTTGCTCCGCATCCACCGCGCCCTCCCCGAACGGCACGCGTTGATTGCGGCATCGTGGGAGAGATCGTGGGTGGTTTCTTTATTCGGAAGGGCGAAACGTCCGCCCCCTCCCTCTTTATAAGCAGGGGAAACAGGAGCAGTTCGTCCACTTCGCCGGTTGCTACTCCATTCTCACAAATCTCCGCCGCTCCCCCCTTCTTCCCGAAGCCGAAGGAGAGCAGCGCTCCGCCCCCCATTGCCACCAACATCACCAACGCTGCCAACTTCCTCCACCACCTCCGCCATGGCTCCAAAAGCCGACAAGGGGAAGGGTGTGAAGTCAGCCGAGGCGCAGCGGCTCGCGGCGCTGCGGAAGGAGCAGGCCCTCTTCTCCCCTCAGCTCAGTGCGAAGGAGCTGAGGGAGTACTACTACCTCTTCTGGTCGACGGAGACGCGAGCGCATCCGCGCACGAGGGTACTCCCGGCCACCGCTTCGAGACTGGCTCCGAACGGGTACCCCTTTTTCGCGCTGTTCTTCTACTGCGGGCTCTGCCCGCCTTTCTCTGAATTCTTTTGTGACATCATGAACACCTACGAGTTCCGCCTCCTTGACTTCACCCCCAACGCCGTTCTGACCATGGCAGTTTTCGCACATCTGTGCGAAAACTTTGTCGGAGTCCGCCCAAACGTAGCCCTTTTCCGCCACTTCTTCATGCCTCAGGTTGCGAGAGGAGAGCCTCTTGCCGGCGAGATCGCTTGGATCTCGAGAGTCGGCAAGAAGGAAGCATATCTGGAGGGTGAGCTCCGCAGCAAGTGGGAGGAGTGGAGAGCAGAGTGGTGCTGGATCATCGAGGAGGAGCCGCAGCCATTCACTGCCGTGCGCCAAGCCCCAATAGTACGCGGCAATGATTAGAGCAACGTGGCCCCGGAAGATGACAGGCTGAAGATTGCCGTCACACGCATCCTTCGCCTCAGGCTTGCCGGGCTCACTGTAGGCGCTGTAGGCGCAGATTTCCTTCGCCGCCGTATCGCCCCCCTGCAGGAGAGGGGGAGACCCGCCTGGGAGTTCAAGAACTCGGCGGATATCATGAGGCTGTGCCCGGGCCTCAATTTCAACTTCACGGTCTTGGAATTGGACGCGATGCTTCTGGAGCTGTTCAAGCGCGACCCCCAGCACCCATTTATGTTGCCGCGGAATGTCGTTCCGCTGTGCAACAATTCTACACTTGACCGCATCTGCGCGATGATGCCGTTGTGTGACTCTCACGGAATCGCCCCAACTTGGCAAGAACCTGCGGATGACGTCGTGCGGACGTTCTTAGATGACTTGGTAGAAGTGCCGGTCCGCGCTGATGAGCAGAAGAGCCTCACCCGCGACACCACCGATGCGGAGATGCGGCGCATCGCCACCAGGCTGGAAGAGGCAGCGGCAGCTGCTGCCGCGGGCGTGTTCGGGTTTACCATGGAGGAGGCAGAGGCAGCAGTGGCGGCAAGCCTTGCCGAGCGCGAGGAGTTTGCCGGCGAGGAAGATCTTGCCGGCCCTGGAGCTGAGCCGAGCGAGCCTGGCGAGGAAGAGCCCGAACCTTCAGACAGCTTGCCGCAGGCGGAGCCCCCGGCTCCGGCAAGGAGGTGTCTTCGCAAGGCCGCGAATGTAGCGGGGCAGCCGACGGGTCAACAGCCTCCGAGCCGCGCGACACGCTCTACCGCGGCAAGCACCGTTGCCACGGGAGCGCCTCACGCCGCTGCGGCAACTGGAGCGGGGTCTTCCCGGTCCACCGCTGCTGCTCCTGCCAAGAGGGCAAGGGAACCTACTCCTCCGCCTCGCCGCACCGGAGGGGAGCCGGACTTTGATCTCTCCGCGCTCAGCTCCGACGATGAAGAAGAAGAGTAAGATTCCTTGCTGTCCTCGTAGTTCTTCAATTCTTGCTATCTTGTTGCTTTCGTCTTGTATCTAACTTGCTTCGATCTGGATCCATTCCTTTTCAGGACGCTGGCCCAGAGAGTGGCGAAGAGAGCCAAGGCCCCGGTGATTGTCATCGAAGATGATCCCATCGTGTCAGCAGGGGGGTGTCTGAGACCACCTTGACGGACCCGGCAACTACTCCCCAAAGCAGCCCCCAGCGCAGCCCCCAGCGTAAGTTTATAATTTACTTCCTGCCGTCAGGCGCACATGGGTGCTCTTTTCTCTACTGATATCTTGACTGTTGATTTGTGTAGGAGCAGAACAGCCTCACCAGGAGTGCCCGGAAGCTGCTCCCGAGGTGCCATCTGCTTCGACTACGCCGCCAAGGGAGGAGTCCCCGGCAAGGGAGCGCTCTCCGGCAAGGGAGAACTCTCCGGCAAGGGACAGTTCTCCAGCAAGGGACGGCACCAGTGATCCTCCGGCTGTTGAGACCGCGACCACAGACCCCAGCACAGGTAATCTTCTTGCCTGAAAACTTCCCTTGGGTTCTTCTTCTTCTGAATTTCCTTTCTTGGATTTTTCCTTGACTTTTCTCCCTTTTTCGTTCCTCGGATCCATCTGCCGCGGAGCCAATGGAAACCGAGGACGCCGGCGAGGAGAACGCACGCGGCAACAACAACGACGACGCCGCCACCGAAGAAGAGGCCGGTGCTGATGATCCCGCTGGCGAAGAGGCCGCCAAGGCTGCCGCCGCAGAAGCTGGCAAGGAATCCGGTGATCGCACTGACGGCCCCGAGGCCGCAGGAGCGCCAGGCGCTGCACCGACCGCTGATCCCCCCGCCACTGCTGCAGAGCCAGGCTCTGAAGAGCCGCAGCCCGGCGCCTACCTAAAGGCTGGCGATGGCATCTTCATCAAGCTCCCCTGGGCGTCGAGCTCCAAGGCTCCGGTCGAAGGAGAAACTTTTGACGAAGAGGTGCTCGCCTCTGCTGGGCTGGCGCTGGTCGATGCGCCAAGCAGCAGTAGCGACGAGTCTGAGGATGAGCGGCTGCTGCGGAAGCTGCTGTTGCTCTACCGTGCCCGACAAGCCAAGCTGGCGTCCCGAGAGGTACTTGTCGCGAAGGCGGGAGTTGACATTGAGAAGCACGCGGAGGAGCTCCGGGGCCTCAGGAAGGAAACTCTCCGGTCCTTGGCGGAGGAGCGGGAGCAACTTCTCGAGGAGCGGAAAGCTTTCCTCCTCGAGAAGGCTGAAGCTGAAGAGAAGCAACGGCTTGTCGCCGAAAACTTATTTGCGTAGGAAGGAGAGTTGGCGCAGCGCGAGGTCAATCTTGACAGCCACGAGGAGGAGCTTGCCGCGCGTGAGCAAGCGATTGGCGGGGCTCTCAAGGAGGCAAGGGACGCTGCCGCAGCTGCTGAGGCCGCCAAGAAGGAGCTGGAGGTGAGGGTGGCGCAGCTGGAAGCCGATCTCAGGGCGAGCGGCGAGGAGCTCGCTGCGCTCAAGAGTGAGCGCGAGAAGGATGCTGCCGCTCATGGTGAGCTGCAGGGTCTTCTCGCTGAGAGGAATAAGGAGCTTAGCGCCGCCAAGGACTCCAACACAGATCTCGAGCTGAAGCTGGCCACGTTGACTCAGACGCTGGACGGCACCAGGGAGCGGGAGGTGGCCTTGTCGGAGAAGATCAAGGCCGACAAGGCGCTGCTGGCGAATGCTGCTGCCGCCCACGACGCCTTCAGGGAGACAGTGGAGCATTGGACTGAAGGTCTTGTGGATGCTGCCGCTGCCATCGACGGGGAGTTGGCGCAGCTGGGGATGGAGGATTTTGGGTATCGCTCCGACGAGCATCTCCAACCCAGCGCCAAGCTCAGCGTGTTCTTCAAAGGCGCGGCGACGGCCCTCCAGCGACTCCGGGAGAGGATCCCAAAGCAGCTGGCCGACGAGTCGCGCAGGATTTGCGCGGGGGCTCTCCAGAAGATGCTGATGAAGGTGGTGTTCCGCAATCCAGGCCTCAACCTCACCAACATCCTCAAATCCTTGCCGCCGGATGCTGATCTGGATGCGCTCAAGGCCCTTGTCGCACCCATTGTGGACAAGGTGGGCGAGATCAAGAGGGTTGAGGGCGATCGCGTAGACTAGGCCGCCCATTTCTTTTTCTCTTTGTTGCTGCTGGTCATGTCACGAGAACAATCTATTAGAGCTGCGACAAGCTATCTTGTAATATAACTCTATTTTGGGTAATGATCGCTATGTTATTTCCTTTACTTGATTCCCTGCTTTGAATGTTTTTACCCTACGCTCTTAGGGAACTTGTCGGGGCAGGCACCTTTGCCGCGAGCGCTGAGTGCGGGACATCAGCAGCCTGCTGGCGGTGCCGCTTCCGACAAGAAACCTTGTCGGAACTAGTCGCAGCTCACTTAAGTTGTTGAGCGGACTCGAAACAAAGTAAGGGCGCAACTAGCTACGAGTTGGTTCCTCCACGCACAGGTTTTCCATACAAAGCACGGTCGTTCAAGGAAGATAACTTTAAAATTTAAAAACTGATTGCTCAAACTTTGGCAACTTAGCTTTTCTGTCGTTTGCTTTCCGGTAAGGCGAAAACTTGCTTGAACGATGCCTATTCCACACCATTATCTTCTCCTTCCCCCCGGGAAACTTGTGGGCGAGGGAACCTTCCTTTCCTTTTTGAGAAGAAGAAAGAAGAGAAAATAAAGATATGGAGCCTTATGGCTCGTTATTGCTTACCGAGGGTAGGTGCTGCACAAAGTGTCAGATAAGGCTTGCAAATATAAAGTAAAAAGCATGAATTTGACAAGATGTGCGGAGCACATGAGCTTTACTTATGCACGGGGTCTGCGCCCGGTTTTGTACAAAGGATTACATGCAACATCGGCAAGACTTGTACAAAAGGTGGTTGCCAGAACGGGTTCCAGCAACCGCGCCCTACGGGTAAAACTTACGAAGATGCTCAATGTTCCAGGAGTTGCTCACCGGTATGCCATCTTCGGTCTCAAGGCGGACAGCGCCAGGCCTAGTGACTCATTTCACCCGATAAGGGCCTTCCCACTTCGGCGTCAACTTGTTGGAATTCTTGGCGGACTGAACGCGCCGAAGAACAAGGTCGCCTTCCTCGAAACTTCTGGCTTTAACTTTGCGGCTATGGTAGCGGCGCAAAGCTTGCTGGTATCGAGCGGCTCGTACAGCGGCCTGAAGACGGTCTTCCTCAAGGAGCAGCGCGTCATCTTGTCACAGCTGCTCTTGCTCAAGCTCATCATAAGCGAGCACTCGAGGCGACCCGTATATGAGTTCCGTGGGGAGAACTGCCTCTGCTCCATAGACTAGAGCGAAAGGTGTCTGGCCAGTGGCTCGATTTGGCGTCGTCCTGATCGACCAAAGAACCACCGGCAGCTCCTCGATCCAGTTTTTTCCGCACTTGTGCAGCCTGTCGAAAGTTCTGGTCTTGAGCCCGCGCAGCACTTCAGCATTTGCCCTCTCCGCTTGACCGTTGCTTCTCGGATGAGCAACAGAAGCGAAGCAGACCTTGGCGCCAAGATCCTGGACGTACTGCATGAAGGTGCGGCTCGTAAATTGCGTGCCGTTGTTGGTGATGATCCTGGTAGGGATCCCGAAACGGCAAACAATCGACCTGAAGAACTTGACTGCTGACTGTGCTGTCACCTTCCTCACTGGTTCCACTTCTGGCCACTTTGTGAACTTGTCGATTGCAACGTACAAGTACTCAAAGCCCCCGATAGCTCGGGGGAAGGGACCGAGGATATCGAGCCCCAGACCGAAAATGGCCAGGATAAAGGGATCGTCTGGAGAGCTTGAGCTGGCTGGTGTATCTGCTTGGAATGGAACTGGCACGCTTCACACTTGGTTACTTGTGCAGTTGCATCCTAGAGGGCTGTCGGCCAAAAGAAACCTTGCCGGAATGGCTTGCCGGCAAGTGCTCTTGCGCCAATGTGGTGACCACATATGCCTCCATGTATCTCTGCCAACAGCTTTTGTCCTTCTTCCCGGTGAATACACTTCAATTTCACACCATTGAGTCTTCTTCTGTATAGTGTGTCGTCGACAAACTGGTACATACTTGACTGCTGGGCTACTCTTTCCGCTTCTTCTTGTTCTTCGGGAAGTTCTCCTGTCTGAAGGAAATGGACAATCTGTTGTGCCCATGCTGGAGCTTGCGGCTCGACAACAAGGACTAAAGGCACATCTGCTGCTGCGGGAGCATCCGCTTCTACGGCGAGAACCTGTGGCTCTGCCGGAGCTTGATGTTCCCCGGCAAGCTTGCCGGAGCAAAACTTGTCAGGAGTGTTTGCTTCAACGGAACAAGCCCTAAGGCTTGCCGGAGCAGACTGCTCCTCAGCATCCTTGGTGTTGATCTTGGTGACCTTCTTGGCGGCGGCTTCGGGGAGCTCTGTCCAGTTGATGGCGTTACAGACGGTTGAGTCAGCTTGAGCACAAAGATCCCTGGTTCCACAGGCAACTTTAGTGCGGCGCACTTCGACAGGCCATCAGCTATGTCATTCTGAGCTCTCGGAACATGTTCCATCTGCAGGCCGTCAAAGTGCTCTTCCAGCTTCCTCACTTCATCAACATATGCTTCCATCAACGGACTCTGATAGTTCTTGTTCACTTGGCGGACGACAAGCTGTGAGTCACCCCTGACAATGAGTTTCTTGATCCCAAGGTCTGCTGCAATCCTGAGACCGGCAAGCAATCCTTCATACTCTGCAGTATTGTTCGTTGCTTGCTCCTTGGGAAAGTGCATCTGGACTACGTACTTGAGGTACTCTCCGGTGGGTGCAACAAGTAGCACGCCCGCACCGGCGCCTTGCAGCGAGAAGGCACCATCAAAGTACATCAGCCACTCTTTGCTTGCCTCCTTGACGGGGATGCTTGTTTCTGGAATTTCTTCATCTGGTGTTGGCGTCCACTCTGCTATGAATTCTGCCAATGCTCTGCTTTGGATAGTTGAAGTGCTCTCAAACTTGAGGCCGAAGCTTGACAGTTCCAGTGCCCACTCGACAATCCTGCATGTTGCTTCTGGATTTTGCAGTATCCTCTTCAGCGGAAAGCGAGTGACGACTGTGATCTCATGTGCTTGGAAGTAATGGTGCAGCTTTCTCGAGGCCATGAGGAGGCCGAAAAGCAATTTCTGCACGCCAGAGTACCTTGAACTAGCCCCCTGTAGAAGGGAACTAACAAAGTAAACTGGGCGCTGCACCATTCTCTTCTGCACCTTCTCATGCTCCTGCGCAGATCCATCCTTGTTGGGACCAGAGCTTGCCGGTGAAGTCCTCTGCTTGTCGCCGGATGTATCTGCCGTGGTTGCTAGCTCATCATCCGCCTCCCTCTCTGCTACTAATGCAGCACTAACCACTTGATTGGTTGCCGCTATATATAGCAGCAACTTCTCTTGTGGCTTAGGTGCGACAAGTGTTGGAGTGGAGGACAGGTATCTCTTCAAGTCCTGCAGCGCAGCTTCCGCTTCCGGAGTCCATTTCATTGGACCTGCCTTTTTCAATATTTTGAAAAATGGCAGGGCGCGCTCAGCAGACCTAGAGATGAACCTGCTGAGAGCAGCTACGCAACCGGCAAGTCTTCGTACATCCTTGATGCGCTTTGGTGCTTCAATCTGCTCAATGGCCTTGATCTTGTCGGGGTTGGCTTCTATTCCCCGCTGAGACACAAAGAACCCGAGAAGCTTGCCGGAGGGGACTCCAAACACGCACTTCTCGGGGTTAAGCTTGAGGTTGATCTTGTGCAGATTTGCAAAGGTTTCGTCCAGATCTTGAATCAGAGTTGCTTTGTCCTTGCTCTTGACCACTATGTCATCCATGTAGGCTTCCACATTTCTGTGCATTTGCGGTTCAAAAGCGTCATGGACTACCCTTGCAAATGTTGAACCAGCATTCTTCAAACCAAAAGGCATCCGTATGAAACAGTATGTGCCACATGGGGTAATGAATGCAGTCTTCTCCTCATCCTCTTCTGCCATGAAGATCCGATGATATCCTGAGTATGCATCAAGAAATGAAAGCAAGTCACATCCGGCCGTGGAGTCAACAATCTGGTCGATGCGCGGCAAGGGAAATGGGTCTTTGGGGCAAGCTTTATTAACATCGGTAAAGTCAATACACAGCCTCCATTTCTCGTTTGCCTTGCGCACGACTACAGGATTGGCCAACCACGTAGGATGGAGCACTCCTCTGACAAGACATGCTGCTTCCAATTTCTTGATCTCTTCTGCAATGAATTCTTGACGCTCCAATGCCTTTTTCCTGACTTTCTGCTTGACGGGCCGCGCGTGAGGACAGACAGCAAGATGGTGCTCGATTACTTTCCTGGGAACACCGGGGATGTTAGATGGTTGCCATGCAAACACGTCGACGTTCGCCCGCAGGAAAGCAACGAGCGCGCTTTCCTATTTAGGGTCGAGAGTGGCACTGATGGTGAAGGTACCACCAGTGCCGTCCTCCTTGGCGGACACCTTCTTGGTCTCTGGTGGAGCTGCCATTGTCTTCTTACACTTGCCGGTGGAGCTCGATGGTGCGTCCTCGACGGTAGCGCAGCACTCCGAAGAGGTGCGCTTGCCAGAGTGGGCATCAGAGTTCTTGCCGGACATGGTCTTCTTCTTCCCCCTGGGAGCTTCACCGGCAAGTGAGTCGCGATCTGTTGCGGCTGCTGCTTCCCGGTAGATCTTGTCGGCGCAGATAAGGGCATCCTTCTTGTCACCAGGGACAGAGATGACACTTATCGGGCCTGGTATCTTCAGTACGTTGTATGCATAGTGAGAGGCTGCCATGAACTTGGCCATTGCTGGACGGCCAAGTATCCCATTGTAAGGCAATGGAAAGTCAGCAACGTCAAAAGTGACCCTCTCAGTCCTGAAGTTCAGCTTGCTGCCAAATGTTACTGGCAACATGATCTTTCCCTTCGGCTTGCTCCTTCCCAGATTGATTCCTTGAAATGTGCCGGTCTCTTCGAGCTCGCTATCAGGGATCTGGAGTTTCTGGAGTACCGCGGAGGAGATCAAGTTCAAGCCGGCCCCGCCATCAACTAGCATCTTGGTGACCTTGAGGTTGCAGATAGTTGGTGAAACCAACATCGGCAAGCACCCGACCGCAGTTATGCGATCAGGGTGATCCTCAATATCAAAGATGATAGGTGTGCTGGACCATTTCAGAGGCTTGCGTGACTCGACGGGTGGTTCTGCCGCATTGACTTCTCGCACCCACTGCTTGAGCTGGCGGTGTGAAGTATGCAGAGAAGCACCGCCGTCAACACACAGGACCTCTGTGGCTTTCTGGAACTCCTACTCATCGGCCTCATCTTCATCCATATCTTCATCATCGTCGTCATCTTCATCCTTGTCGCGGCCACGGGGAGGTCTGTCTCCTTGCCGCTGCTTGGCCTTGCCGCGGCGTCCTCCTTGGCCGGGACGTTTCTTGCTAGCTCCTCCAGCACCTTCCTGAGCTTTCTCCTTGTCGCGCCACTTGTATTCAGCCTTTTGCTGCTCGACAAGCTGCTCGACCTTCTTGCAGCTCTGGAGGTCATGGCCCTTGGTGCGGTGGATCTTGCAGTATTGCTTGTTGGTGCCGTCCTGCTTGTCGGCGACTGCCACAGCTGCGGCAACCTCCTTGCCGGAGCTACCAGCTTCGGCTTTCTTGCCGGACTGCTCAACAACTAGCACATCTTTGCCTTTCTTCTTCCTGTTGTTCCGCCGCCGGTTCTTTCTTGCCGGGGCAGTGTCCTCACTATCAGATCCTCCTGCTCCTGTGTTCTCTCCGGGGAGTTTCCTCCCTTCCTCAGCACGTGCACACTTGTCGGCCAGGGCATATAGCTCACTGACATCTCTAATCTTGCACATCGCCATCTCCTCCCGCATCCTGCGGTTCCGCACGTTCTGATGGAACGCGCTGATTACCGCGGCAGGGTGGACATCTGGGATGTTGTGCTGTACGCGGCTGAATCTTTGAATGTACTTGCGCAGGGGCTCTCCTTCCTTCTGGGCGAGCAGATGAAGATCGCTCTCTTGGCCATGAGGCTTGTGGCCGCCTGTAAAGGCGCCGACAAACTGATGGCACAGATCAGCCCAGGAGGATATGGAGTTGTCCGGCAAGTGCATGAGCCAGGATCTGACATTGGGCTTGAGCACCAGCGAGAAGTAGTTGGCAAGGATCTTGTCGTCCAGTCCTCCGGCAGCATGCACCGCGATGGTGTAGATGTTGAGGAACTCTGATGGATGCGTCTTGCCGTCGTACTTCTCTGGTACATCTGGCTCGAAGTTCTTCGTGCTGGGCCACTGGACTTGCCGCAGCTCACGAGTGAACGCAGGGCAACCTACCGCGTACGGCAAGTCGCCTGGTTCCCCTGGCGCATGCATGTCAACAGAGGGCCCAGCGCGCTTGTCGGATTGATGTCGCGCTTCTCTTTGGCGCTCGATGCGAGTACGAGCGTCTTCTTGCTGTAATTCGTGAAGAACTTGGCGCTGATCGCGACGAGCTCGTGGATCCGATGACGCAGTGGAGTCGCTGTCGAGGTGGATCCGACGAGTCGACGATCTTGGCCTTCGGGGTGGAGAGTGCATGGTGGTGGCACCCCCACCGGTTTCGTCACCACCGGCTCGTGCCTGGCAGTCCTGCCGCGGCCGCGATGCACTTGGCTGCCGCGGAGTGTCGCCGTTGGCAAAGCCAATGAGACTCTGAATGGTGGCCCTCCATTGGTCGATCTTGTCTTCAGCTGGAGGGTAATCCAGGAGCAGCTGAGCTCGCGCCAAAGCTTCTGCTGGAGTGGTGGGCGGTAGTGGCGAACGGTGCGAGGAGCGGGATATGCTCGGACTTCTAACTATGTTAGAAGGAGCAGCATCCCGTCCAGGCGACCATGTCTCGCTTGTGCCAGCACGTTGACATGCATGTTGGTCTTGAGCACCCCGAGATCCACCAGCTCGATCTTGTCCCAACGAACGTATGGTACTGCGAATACCATGACGCTGTCGGTCCTGCGCCTCCTGAGATGGGCGCGGTACATGTACGGACGCCGAGGTATGCGCAGCCTTGTCCTTGGACCTGGCAGCATCATGAGCTTCCTCATCGATGTCCGTTCTTCCGCCGGCGTCCACTCCACCACCCGTTTGCTCCAGTGGTGGTGGAAGTGACGTGGACGGAGCAGCTGCCGCCGAAGTTTTCTTCTTCGGTGGCATGTCAATGAAGAAAATGAAGATCTAGCTCGTGTGAACACCGGATCAGGTTCACGCAATCTCGACGCCCCCTACCTGGCGCGCCAAAGATGTCGGGGAAACTGATCCACGAACACCTATGGGGCCGGCGGACCGGGCCCCTTTCGGTTCGGCGGGGGGCGGAGGTCGCACGAAGAGCAGATCGAGGCGAAGCACACGAGCAGTTTACCCAGCTTCGGAGCTCTCCGGAGAGATAATACTCCTACTGCAGCTTGTCCGATTATATTGTGTTCTTGCTCGAGAGAGCTAGGTGTTTTTCTGGCTTCCGAATGAGCCGAACCCCCTCTACGTTGCGCATGGGCCTCCTTTTATATGCTCAAGGGGTCACCGACAGGTGGCAACGCAGAGAAGGGTAAAAGCGTAAAAAGTGTTGCGGTTGGTACACCTACTTGCACAGTGTATCCTACCTAACCCTAACGACAGGGGACAAAGGCATTAAATGCCCGTCTATGTCGCCCAAACAGTGCAGAAAGGGACCGTCAGGGACGCCACCATTCGCCACGATGGCGATCTTGTCAGCGTCGCATGCCACCGCACACCGCTGGCTGCACAGCCTCACGCCACGCGCGCCTGGAAAGGCCCCCTGAGCGACACGTTGGTAGATGTGCTGGAGCGTGGGTACAGAGTGGTTACTTGCCGCGGCAAGCGCCTTGCCGCGGTCGTCGTCTTGTCGCGCCCGGAAGCTTGTCGCTCACCAGGCCTCGAGATACCTTGGTTGGTCTTCCCGGCAAGCTCCTCTTGCCGGGGCCTTGTTGCCTTGCCGGGACGCGTGGCGCGTCGCGGCAAGTTCCTTGGGATGCCTTGGTTGGCCTTCCCGGCAAGCTCCTCTTGCCGGGGCCTTGCCTCCTTGGCTTGAATACTTTGTTCTTGAATGGCTCCAAAGGAACCACGGAGGATCTTGGCGGTCGCCCGGCATGCCTTGCCGCAGGGTGCTGCAACTGCCCGTGCACAAGTTCGGGATACTAGAGTACCCCTATTCTAGTACACCGACATATGGGAACTTGATGCCTGCTTGAACTACGTCGGTATTTCCCCAAAGAGGAAGGGATGATGAAGCACATCGATGGTAGGTATTTCCCTCAATGATGAGACCAAGGTTATCAAACCAGTAGGAGAACCACACAACACAATGTAAACAACCCCTGCACACAAATAACAAATACTCGCAATCCAACGTGTTAAAGGGGTTGTCAATCCCTTTCGGGTAATGGTGCCGGAAATTGGCGCGAGGGCGTGATAAAAATGTAATAGATAGAATAAATGGAGCGCAAATAAAATGAAGTGTAGCAAGGTATTTTTGTATTTTTGGTCTAATAGATCTGAAAATAAAAACAAAGGAAAACAGATTGCAAAGGCAAATATGATAAGAAGAGACCCCGGGGCCGTAGATTTCACTAGTGGCTTCTCTCGAGAAAAATAGCAAATGGTGGGGAAACAATTACTGTTAGGCAATTGACAGAATTTCAAATAATCATGCACTAGGGGAATCAGCTACTTTGCCATCTGCCACGGCGGACGGCAAAGGCATGGATGGCGGACGCCAAAGGTCTTTGTCGTCCGCCGCGGACGGCAAAAGGTGACGACAAAGTAGGGGGCGACTAAGAGCTACATTGCCGTCTGCTTCGTGCGGCTGAGGGCAAAGGGACCTTTGCCCTCAGCAGCGGACGGCAAAGAATGCAGATGGCAATAAATGTGTTGTTACTCCGTTAGGTGGTTAACGGCAGGCCTTTGTCGTCCGCCACTGACGGCAAACTTCGAAAGGCCTTTGTCGTCCGCCGAATGATGTCAGCTAACGTCACTACACGGCAGGCCTTTGCCGTCCGCCGATGTAGGCAAAGTTTTTTTGTCTCTTTGTCATCCGCCACTGTAGGCAAACTGACCAAATTGGTCAGCCTCCCAGGAAGCACAGTTGCCTGCCACGTGGCCTCTTTGCCGTCCGCTGCTGATGGCAAAGAGCCCTTTGCCGTCAGTGGCAGTCGACAAAGAGCCTGCATACTGTCTCTTTTTTCCTGTTTTTTTAATCCAACAATTTTCACAGCAAATATATATGACATATATAGATATATTTCACAGGGCTATTTAACAACACATAAGTTTCATCGTACATACATATATAGTTCCATCCATTCATACATAGCAAAAGTTGCACATACACATAAGTTGCAACCATTAGGAAGTTGCACATACATATTACAATGCAAAGTTTCATCAAGATAGCAAGTTCCATCATAGAAAGCTAGAAGAATACTAGAAGAGAATGAAATAAAAAACAAGCACTCCATCATAGCAAGCTAGCTTCCGAGAAGTGAATGAAATCTGCAAAATGGCAAATAAGAAAGTTAGGAAAAGGTGACTAGAAGAAGAAGCACGCCATCGTTTGTGAGGTAATTTAGGTGAAATGGATCGTTTATGAGCTAAATTAGGTAAAATGCATCATTTTAGAGCTAACGTAGGTAAAATGGATCGTTTATGAGCTAACTAAGCTAATTATGCCGTTTTTTACATAAGTAAGCTAAGTACATGTCATTATTGAGCAAACCTAGTTAACTAAGTATATTATAACTAACTTAGGTCATTTTGGAGGAAACAAAGCTAAGTATAGATCGTTTTAGAGCTAACTTAGGTAAAATGGCTGGTTTTGGAGGTGAGTAAGCTTATTAAGTCATTTTGGAGGAAAAGAAGCTAACTCTAGGTCATTAAGCTAAGCATATTGGAGGAAATAAAGCTAAGTCTAGGTCTTTATGCATTTGTTAAGAAAAAAACTAGAGAAACTTACCTTGATCATGGAGGTGTGGGAGCGGGCTGGCTCATGCCAGTAGCTGGAGAAGGATCGTGTGATGCTTGTGTGGAGTTACGCTGCACCAAAGATCATTTCCAATGTTTCGTTAGCATGATGACACTCAAATGTTAAGACTAGCAAGTAACATCCATTCAAATTAAACTTACCATGGTCTCAGGAGCAATCTCTGGATCAATGGCTATGGAGCCACGGGACCTCCCGCCACTAGATATCATCACCTGCTCTGGATTGTAGGGAATCTGGCTCGGGTTAAACTCCTCCCCTTTCCTCGCCTTCCCCTTGACTTTCTTGTAAGAGGCAGTGTGGGCCATGGCATACAGGTCGTACCCCTCTAGCCCCTTATCCGTCTTATTGTAGCATGCCTAAAAGAGAGAAACAAAGTAAATTAGTAATTAAAGGGCTCAAGCTAGCATGATGAATGAATTGCATTAATCATGAAGCAAACCACATACCCAATTCCGCCCGAACTGATATAAGCTGGAGCTACCTTGATGGTGTGGCACACCTTCAATTTGGGCACGTTTGTCCTTGGCCTCAGTAGGCTCCCCTTCCATCTTTCAACACCTCCCATGACAAAGAGTAAACGAAATTAGTACAACATAAAAAAAATACCGACATGAATAATAATATGTATATCACTTAAGTGTATCATCATCAAGTACAACATAAAAAATTGAATACCTGACACTACTAATAATCTCGGTTAATATCATCAATAAATGCATAATCATCATCATCACTATAATCAATGACGGGCTCATAGGGTTCAGTGGCATCAACATGTGGAAGGCCACCTTTACGTAATCGGTCAAGCATTGAGAGGTCATCCGCAGCAGTAACCTCTTCTTGTTCCGGCTCTTCTTGTTCCTCCTTTGGGGTGATGTGGGATTCACTCTTGCTGTCTACTTCAATGTTTTGGGGTGAAGTATACCGGTTCATGAAATGCTTTTTGGAAAGACGTGTCTCTTGGAAGAATTCTCCTTCATATGTGTCTGGGTTAATGTGAGGTTCATAATCCTCTTCCTTTGGGGGAGATAGTCTAGCACGTGGCGGCACTTCATAAACGACATCCCAACCTTTCAGATTTGGATTAGTTTGGCAGGCCCACGGTAGATAGAATACTTGGGTCGCCTGTTGAGCCATAATATAGACATCAGGAACATCTAAATGGGTGCTTTGGTTGATTTCAACTAGCCCTATATGTTTATGAGTCCTCCTAGTCTCCTTCGGCTGAAACCAATAACATTTGAAGACTATGACATTCGATGGGTTTTCACCATAGAATAGAAGTTCATAAATTGCTTCAACTCACCCATAATACTCGGTACCTCCTTCGCCGATAGCAGATACACAACAATTTGTAGACTTTCAGTCGGTGACGGTGTCCTGGACTAGGGGGTACTCAACGCGTTGTCTCCCGATCAGTTAGATTGGGCCGAGGACCCCCATGGTCGTATACTCATGGCCAGTCCAGACAGCTACCGCATACAAGGAAGAATCCACAAGACTTGGTGATCAAGACAAGGACTCCTCCCCCACCGGCGTATTCGGCTAGGACTCTTGTTATCCTAGGCCTCTGATGCATTATATAAACCAGGGCCAGGCTAGTCGATAGACATATACAACAACAATCATACCATAGGCTAGCTTCTAGGGTTTAGCCTCTTTGATCTCGTGGTAGATCTACCCTTGTACTACCCATATCATCAATATTAATCAAGCAGGAGTAGGGTTTTACCTCCATCGAGAGGGCCCGAACTTGGGTAAACATTGTGTCCCTTGCCTCCTGTTACCATTGATCCTAAGACGCACTGCTTGGGACCCACTACCCGAGATCCGTTGGTTTTGACACCGACATTGGTGCTTTCATTGAGAGTTCCGCTGTGTGATCGGTGAAAGGATCAATGGTCGACTGCAGGTCGACTGTGACGTCGGCTTCTTCGTCACCAGCTCGACTGGTCACCTTGGCTTGACCGAGGACTACGCCCTACCTCCGATCGTCATGTTCGGATGAAGGCCTTCATCAACACCAACTCCGATCTCTATCAAGATCATGGAGGAGTCATCCATGGAGCTCGGGGGCTCAACGTCAACATTGCCCTCACGCGACCGTGCTGTTTTTCTGGACAGCAAACTTGTATCCGCCGCCACCGCCTCCTCGAGTGTCTCTTCAACGATTACTTCGGTGGAATTATGCGGAATTAAGTCTACAACAACCCTGCAAATATTTCGTCGAGTTCCGATGGAGGAATCTCCGGCAATCTCTGATATACCAGAGCCCTATTGAATCTGGACGAGAATCCGGACGAGTTTAGGGCGTGGTATCCAGCATCTATCTCGGATTTCCTTTGGAGGATCCAACCGTTCATTTGCTGCGGAATTCCCATATCTACCACTTGCCAAAAATTCAGCTCGATCCGACCGTCCAAACTTCGGGAAACTTCCGATTAGTGCATCACTTTTTGGATCTGTTTTCTGCGCGAGAACGAATCCGACCCGAATTCATCTTCTTTATGAACGGGATATCGGACATCCTTTTTGAAGAAAGTTTTCATATGGGGTGTTGTGTTTTATTCTCAAACACATCCCAGTAGTATTAAAAGTATTCTTGCAATACGAACTTCACCGTCGCGCCGGTGTCAAACCAGCCCGACAACATCACTCCACGGCGGCCGACCTGCGTTAAACACGTCGTCGCTTTGTTGAGCCGAGCTCAATTTCTTTGGATCATCATCTCGGCCAGCCGAACAATAGTTCGGCATCGTGAAGGATAAATCGTTACCAACATCGCCGCCCCACGGATTACACGGAGCGGTCACACCTGCATCGCCACACGGTCACTTCATCAAACCGGCATCGACCACGTCACGACCTGCTTCGCTGGACCGGGGGCTTCATCATCTCTTCATCAACCTACTCCGGAGACTTCGGCGTTGCTGGCCGACCAGCTCCGTCACGTTAGCTGGACCGAGGGCTTTGCCTCGGTGAGCCAACCTTTGCCAGCATCGCCATGTCGTTGCTTTATTGCCCATCAGGCGATAGGTGTGCGGATCAAGTCCCAATTTTGGGAATCACCTTTCTTAGGATTGCTACAACAAATAAGCCAGGTGCTATTAATCCTAGTATTTTTTGCTTGTTAGGGTTCATTTTTTCCAATGAATTAGTACTCTGGTTTGTCCGTCATATGTACGCAGGTCTATCAAATGGTGGTCGCATTAACGAGGTCACATGGTGGTTCGGTCAGTTTCCGTACATAGTCCGGCGAACGCCGCATCCGGAACTCGAACCGGCCTGTGAATTCAGGCCTTGCCATGCATTTACCGCATCACGCCGCCGCCCTGCATTGACATTGACTTCGGTGCCAGGCCATATTTCTTTTATTACTCGCTTTGCATAAATTATTTGTTATGCAACGAATTTTTTTATTTTTATTACTATTAATATTATCTCCGGTTTGCACTATTTCTTGTGCACAGGAAAATGATCCAGCCGGACTATATCCTTTGGCGTCACCTCGGCTGGACCGGGGGCTTCGCCAACACTTCATTACCCCATGTCGGGGACTTCGGCATCACCCTGTCGTCCTGCATTGACCGTGCTATGTCACCACTTTAGAGTGACGAGCTCTTTGCTCTGCCACCTCGGGACCAGCTCGGGGACGGATCCTTGTCCCGCATCAAGCTCGGACCGCATCATCAATACCGAACACATTAACCAGCTAAGTTGTCTTCATGCTCAAAGTTTTAAATTTTTAACTTGTGTTCGGCCCGGCCAAGCATTATACTTTTTTGGAAAAAAGTTGCTTGTAAAAATTTCTTGTCCAAACTTTGTTTGTGACGCATAAATTCAAATACCCAATTCATTTGGGGGCTTCCTTCATGAAGCTTTTCCTCTTGCATATGATTATACTTGTACGGCTTCGTTCCTTGTTCGTGTATTACACCACAATATGCACCATATTGACTTAAGCGATTTGCAAGCTGGGTTGCCTCGCTCCTGTGTTTACCCCTACGTTCCCGATTGTTCGGCTAGGGAGTAAAGGGAGCACCTCTGCGATTGTTACGATCGGGTCATCCGAGCCGGACCTCAGACTGGGTGAAGCCGAAAGCTAGCGCTCTTATAGTTTTCAATGATGGTCGGCACATAACGGAACTCATGAGTACAAAATATCTATTGCACAAGTCTCATAATAACAATGAGCATCGAAGAAAGGTATCAGTGGGGGTACTATTTTCTTCGAAGATGCTTCTTACACTTCGTAGTAATATAGCATAAGTTCCCTGAGCGCGCTTTGTCTGTTACAGCCTTATGGCCTAATTGACTGGTTATTGGAAACACCGTCGATATTCTCGACAGATGGAGTACATAACACTTTTCGGTCTTTGACCGAAGAGGGAGAAGCCGACGGTCGGTTAAGACGCGTTTAAAGTTTGGTTGAACATAGATATGATATAAGTACTTCGGTACATGCAATCATTCTTTTACCCAAGTCACTTTGGGGCTCTTAAATTTATATGAGCCGTTTTATGATAAGTGTTTTTCTTCTTAGTCGTTGCAAAGTTTTTATTATTATTTATCACTCCTTTTTTCGACACAAGTGTGCGGTCACTAGCCGGGGAGCCTAATTTCTCTCTCAAAGCCGCTAGAGTTTAGTTTGCTAAACTGGCCTAGTAAGAAGTACTCCGCCTTCGGGATAGGAGGTTGAAGCTGTAGGCTGACCCGCTTGAAGTTTTGAGATAGAATGTGTCATGTTAAAGCACGGCAGAAGCACCCTTTTTTTTCTCTAAAGTCCAATTTTCGGATTGGCACCGAACACTTGATCTAGTTCGGACATTAACCTTTTGAATAAGTTTTTTGGCTTTTCGAGCCCATGGCACTTTTAAACTATTTGTGTGTTTTCAGCACAAGTCTCGCAGTGCAACGTCGGACACCTTTAGCGATTTGGCAAAAACATTCTCAGATATTGCTATATATGCATCGGTTTCGAATTGTGTCTTCGGTCAATAGTTGGGTTGCCCGGCTCTTGCGCTTGCCTCCTATGTTTCGCTCTGTTCGGCTAGGTGTGCAAAGGGAGAACCACTACAATTGTGCTTCCAGCTCACATGGTTAAGCACCTCAGTGGAGAAAGCCAAAAACTGACTGTCACAATAAGCATAAACTGGTGGGCGATCCGATGACGGCGTTAAACGACGGGCCATTCATAACAATGGCCGAAGTGTTTACGGCTTGACCTCGACTGTCGCTGAACACTACCGGGGGCTATTAACTGGCCTCCCAAACTAAATCCTCGATATTTTGCTCTTACATTGGAGCTGAGGTTTCATGATCATGCTTAGCATGACAACCCAAAGAAAGGAACCGATAGCGGGACTATTTTCTTTGGAAGACATTTCTTATGTTAAACAGTAATATAACATGTCTCTCCACGTACCTCTGTTTATAAAACCGTATGGCCAGATTGCCTTGTTTGTTGTAAATCTTTGCCCTCATAAAGGCTTTATAAAGTAGGACAAACACTCCTCGGCTATTGGCCGAAGAGGTGGAAGCTGATGGTCGGTCAACAAAGTTTTGTACAATACGGATCCGAGCATTAATGACGTAAAGTACTTGGATACATAGAGTCATTACACATAATTTGTGATTTTACTATGGATATCGATCCTTAATTCGGCCTCCCGTGCCCGCATTAAGGCTCGGGGGCTACTGGGCTTCGGGCTTATTATTTACAAATATTAAAGGGGCACATCGATCCCCTGATCTGGTGTTGCCACCTGACCAGTGTCTCGGGGGCTACTGCATTGCCTGTCCAATGCAGAAAATTTTAAGTGTAATACAGTCTCCGAGGAGATTTTGATCCTAGGGTTGGTCGGCCGCACCCAACCTGAGTCTTGAGGACTGAGCACGCCGCTTTTTGTGTCCCGAAGTATTCTGCCGAGCTAGGACTTGATCCTCAGACCGATTTTGCAAATCAACCTGAGTCTCAGCGGCTACGGGGATCAGCGGTCTTATGTCATCCTTCATTGGCATCTCGGGTTTTAGACCGATACCCACCTTGAGGGCTACTGGCTATGTATCTCGGCAGAGAATAAATTGCATCAATCTAAAATTGACAAAAATCGGCCCACATTCGGGGTGGTGCACCACCTCGGAAGTAGTCCGGCATAAAGCTCGGGCACTAGTGGCTGGCTCCATAGAGGGCATTTCCGGCATTAAGCTCGGCTAAACTCCTTCAAAATTCTTTGAACCAAGGTGATTTACGACACCTCGGATACAGTCCGGCGTTGGAGCTCGGATACATAGTCCGGCGTTGGAGCTCGGATACAGTCCAGCGTTGGAGCCCGGATACATAGCCCGGCGTTGGAGCTCGGATACATTCCGGCGTTAGAGCTGGGAAGCGGTCCGGCGTTGGTGCTCGGACGCAAGAGGACGCTGCCGCTTGGGAACAACTTCAAACCCGAAGTGTGGCATAAAAATAACAAGGCATTGATAAAGGCCGGAAACTTAAAGGGGCTCCTCAGATACCCGACGTGTAAACTCGTCGAATGCATTTCGGCGATCCTCAAGATAGAAGATGAGAAGATTTGTTGAACCAGTTTTCAAGACCGGCAACCGAAGATGAAGAACGGTTCGGAAGAATCGAGGAGCGTCCCTAACTTGAAGACCAGTTCAGGGGGCTACTGACGGTGTCCTGGACTAGGGGGTACTCAACGCGTCATCTCCCGATCAGTTGGATTGGGCCGAGGACCCCCATGGTCGTATACTCATGGGCCAGTCCGGACAGCTGCCGCATACAAGGAAGAATCCACAAGACTTGGCGATCAAGACAAGGACTCCTCCCCCACCGGCATATTCGGCTAGGACTCTTATTATCCTAGGCCTCTGGTGCATTATATAAACCGGGGCCAGGCTAGTCGATAGACATATACAACAACAATCATACCATAGGCTAGCTTCTAGGGTTTAGCCTCTTTGATCTCGTGGTAGATCTACTCTTGTACTACCCATATCATCAATATTAATCAAGCAGGAGTAGGGTTTTACCTCCATCGAGAGGGCCCGAACCTGGGTAAACATTGTGTCCCTTGCCACCTGTTACCATTGATCCTAAGACGCACTGCTTGGGACCCACTACCCGAGATCCGCCGGTTTTGACACCGACAGTCGGCCATAGATAGCTCTTTGCCATAGGTACAAAAGCGATACCCGTTGATGTCGTATTTGTCAAATGAATGGACCATATAGTCAAAACCATTAGCGACTTGTCTCAATTCGGCGTCCATAGACTCTGAATTAGCCTACAAGTTTAATATGAGAGGATTGTTGCATTACGAACAAATTAGCGAATGAAAAGAAATTGTCTAATAGAATTTACCGTTTGTTTGAACCAAGAGATGAAACTGGGATAGCCGCCTCCTTGCTTTGCGAGAAGCTCATACTCTTCGACGGAATCCTTTTGGATCACCGCTCTATACGAGAATAGGGCGACATATCGACTGTATGAAATATCCAGGAATAAGAGCAGTTCAAAGGAAATAGAAGTTGCGAAACAATGTACCGAGAACTTACTCGATGTACGGAAGCACTTTTATTAGGTTGTTGAATATATACAACGAAATGGTCCGCCATTCTTCGTTATCCAAAGATACTGGATTTGAAACACTGGCTGGTGCGAGATTCCCTTTGAATAGGCTGAGGTTGGATCCACCCTTTTTAGGCTCGTCGGCATTGTACCGAGGCTTCGGATTATGCAAATGACGA
Source organism: Triticum dicoccoides (assembly GCF_002162155.2). NCBI lineage: Eukaryota > Viridiplantae > Streptophyta > Magnoliopsida > Poales > Poaceae > Triticum > Triticum dicoccoides. Next base: position 305,752,677 of record NC_041383.1, on the reverse strand, counting down.
TTTTTGGTTTCGTAGTGTGCTGTCACGAAGTTTGCCGCCTCCTCAGTGATGAATGCCTCAGCCATCGACGCTTCAATTCTACGTTTATTTTTACATTTTTCTCGAAGCGTCTTCTGCATCCTCTCAGTTGGGTAGCACCAACGATTTTGCACGGGCCCTCCCAATCTTGCCTCGGTCGGGAGATGCAAAATCAAATGCTGCATTGTATTAAAGAAGCCCGGTGGAAAGATCTTCTCTAACTTGCAGATCAACTCCGGCGCCAACTCTTCCATTTCTTCTAGCACGCCAGGCGATAGTTCTTTCGCACAAAGAACACGGAAGAAATAGCTGAGTTTTGCCAGTACTAGCCATTCATCCTCAGGGATGAAGCCACGCAACATCACCGGCATTACCCGCTCAATCCATATGTGCCAATCATGACTCTTGAGACCAAATATCTTCAATTTATCAAGACTCGCTCCCCTCTTTAGATTCGCTGCATACCCATCAGGGAACATCAACTGCATTTTCACCCACAAGATAATTTCCCTCATAGCTGGCCGTCCAAGATTGAACCATGCCTTTGGCTTCGTCCAGTTCTGCTTTCCTTTCGGTTATTTCATGTTTTGTAACGGCCTATCACATAGCGCCTCCAGATCGACTCTAGCCTTAGTATTATCCTTTGGCTTCCCATCTATGCCGAACAATGTACCAAAAAGTGCCTCGGCGATATTCTTCTCAGTGTGCATCACGTCGATGTTGTGTGGGCAAAGGAGGTCTTTGAAGTAAGGCAGATCCCATAAGCATGTTTTGTGAGTCCAGGCGTGCTCAGAATTATACCCCTTGAAGTACCCTGGACGCTCTGGATCTGGCTCGAGAGCGTTTAATTGATCCAGGGTCCGTTGGCCTGTCAACATGGGTGGTGCAGAGTTTTTTACAACTCTACCTTTGATGAAGTTCTTCTTGTCTTTCCTGAACTTATGGCGAGGATCCAGGAACTGTCTATGCATGTCGAAGCAAGAAAACTTGCAACCGACCTGAAGCCAACGAAACTCAAGAGCTCCCTTGCATGTGGGGCACGGGAACCTTCCATGCACACACCAGCCAATGAATAGCGCATACGCCGGCAAGTCATGCGTAGAGTACATGTACCAGACACGCATTATGAAGTTTCATTTGCTATAGGCATCATATGTCTTGAACCCATTATCCCAGGCTTCTTGCAATTCGTCCTTAAGCGGCTGCATGTACACATTCATATTTTTTCCCGGATAGTTGGGCCCTGGAATTATCAATGTCAGGAAAATGTTCTTTCTTTGCATAATCTGTCCGGGGGGAGATTGAGTGGAAAGACAAATACGGGCCAACAACTGTATTGGGCTGCCGTCATACCAAACACACTGAACCCATCGGTGTTGATGCTGACTCGAGGATGCCTCGGATCTGCCGCTTTGTCAGCATGTAATTCATCAAACTTTTTCCATGCAACACCATCCGATGTGTGTACCATCATCAGATTCCCATCTGCATCTAGTTCGGTTCTTTTGCCTGTTTTGTGCCATGTCATCTGTCTGGCCGTCTCTTCGACCATGAAAAGACGTTGAAGTCTTGGTACGATTGGCATATATCGAAGAACACTAACGGGGATTTTGGTCTGTGTCTTCTCACCCATACTGTTGTCTACCACAATATACCTTGAAGACTTGCAAATGGGACAATAGTTCAAGTCCGCATAGTCAAGCCTAAATAAGGCACATCCTTTCTCACAGGCATGTATCTTCTCATAGGGCATCTTCAGTGCACGGAGGATTTTGTCCGACTGGTACAGGTTTGCAGGCATTACATGGCCTTTGGGTAGAAAGCGTCCAAATACTGTCATAATTACATCATAGAATTCTCTGCCCAAGTTGAACTGAGCCTTCAGAGCCATTACTTGTGAGATGGCATCCAACTGACAAAGCTCAGTGTGCTCGTGGAGCGGACGTTTTGAAGACTCCAACATTTCATTGAAGGCCTTTGCAGATTCCTCCATCTCCTCGTCTGAATCCCGAGCATCATCATAGTCTTGCACCATGTTTTCCATCCCGGTACCATGCTCGTCTGTGCGACGACGATCCACCTCAGCTCGGTCACGTTGGGCAGACTCACCATGAAATGTCCACACCGTATAATCGGGCGTAAAACCATTCTTCTGCAGGTGTTTACCCATTTCAGCCTCTGTCCTCTTTTCCCAATTGCCGCATAGGAAACAGGGGCACCAGGTTTTCCTCTGGCCATTTGCAAATGCGGCTTGCAAAAACCCCTTGGTTTTTGTGAACCATTCAGCGCTCCATTTGTTCTGACCAGTGTGACCGGTATACATCCACGCACGATCACTCATCTCGACTTTCAGAGCTACTGGACACACAACAATTATATATATAATTCACCATGTATATATTCATCAGTTGATCTACTTTGTCAATTTTATTACGTCCATGCAACCTACACTCTAATAGGTAATGATAGGTCCTAATCCCACCCGAGTATGTGTAGATTGGGTTCATTTTCCCATGCTATGCTCCGGATCCGACGCAAAATTTTGGCAGCACCTCCCCGCTGTTCTCCTAATACACGTCTCTGCAATAAACAGAGAGGATGTGTACCCGGAGAACAACAAGGGAGGCACTAACAAAATTTATGCGTCGGATCCGGAGCAAAGCATATGGGAAAACGAACCCAATCTACACATACTCGGGTTGTCCATGGATAGCGTTGGACAATTCAAAAGAATCAAGGTTATAAATATGCAAATGCATGCATATTTATAACTATGACGCTTTCGAACGGGAGACACATGTTGGTTACGCATACTGATGATTCAAGACACATATATAGCTAGCTATCAAGTTTCATCGGAATAGATCAAATAATTAATGGGGGAGGAGGACATGTCATTTCTGCTCACCCACGAACGAAGGGGCACAGCTCGTCAAACGGACGGGAAGGTCGTCGAACACCAAACCTCGCAGCGATGAAACAACTGCACATTTAAAACTACCCGATCAACACAATTATATATGATGTTTTTCATAACAAAATCGAAAAATATATGACCTAACTAATAATTCACAAATATATGACCCCGTCGGCCTCTGGAAGGCCAAAGAACACCTTTTTGGGAGGTGTCGGGGGTCGGGGTGTCGTGTCGGTGTCGAGGTGCCGTGTCGGGGTCGGGGTGCTGTTTCGGGGTCGGGGGTTCGGGGTGTCGTGTCGGGGTCG
>NC_041383.1:305736106-305748456 GCF_002162155.2 Triticum dicoccoides | reverse complement strand
CGGGGCTTGGTGGCGCCGAGACGGCAGGGCGGTGGGGGCGACGGGGCCCCGGTGGCACCGGGGCGGGGGGCGGTGGGGCGGTGGGTGGTGGGGCGACGGGGCGGCGGAGAGTGGTGGGGGCGGCGGCGCGCGTGTGAAGAGGGAGAGAAACATAGAGAGAGGGACGGGGTGGGGCGCGGCCGCCGTTAGATAGGTTAAATCTTTGCCGTCCGCCCCCCTTTGTCGTCCGCTTTTTTGCTCTTTGCCGTCCGCTAGCAGACGGCAAAGAGGGGGCGTTAAGTTTTTTTTTAAGCAGCTCGTCAGTGGGGCCCCCTCCCTCTTTGTCGTCCGCTAGCCGACGGCAAAGCTTCTTTGCCGTCCGCTAGCAGGCGGCAAAGAACTGGCTGATGGCAAATATGATCTTTGCCATCAGCCAGTTCTTTGCCATCTGTTTTTTGGAAACGGACAGCAAAGACCTCCTTTGTCGTCAGCTAGCAGACGGCAAAGAAGGGGCTGATGGCAAATCCTCTGATTCCAGTAGTGATGACGATATCCAGGCAATGATCATTATATAGGCATCATGTTTAAGATTAGTAGACCGACTCCTGCCTGCATCTACTACTATTACTCCACACATTGACCGCTATCTAGCATGCACCTAGTGTATTAAGTTCATGGAAAACGGAGTAATGCAATAAGAATGATGACATGATGTAGACAAGATCTATTTATGTAGAAATAGACCCCATCTTGTTATCCTTAATAGCAACGATACATATGTGTCGTTTCCCCTTCTGTCACTAGGATCAAGCACCGTAAGATCGAACCCATCACAAAGAACCTCTTCCCATTTCAAGATAAATAGACCAAGTTGGCCAAAAAAACAAATATCGGAGAAGAAATACGAGCCTATAATCAATCATGCATATAAGAAATCAAAGAAGACTCAAATAACTTTCATGGATAAAAACATAGATCTGATCATAAACTCAAAGTTCATTGGATCCCAACAGACACACCGCAAAAAGACATACATCATATGGATCTCCAAGAGACCACTTTATTGAGAATCAAGAGAGAGAGGAAGCCATCTAGCTACTAACTACAGACCCATAGGTCTACAAAGAACTACTCACGCATCATCGGAGAAGCACCAATGCACATGATGAACCCCTCTATGATGGTGTCTAGATTGGATCTGGTGTTTCTGGAACTTGTGGCAGCTAGAATTGATTTTTGTCGACTCCCTAGGGTTTCTGGAATATTGAGGTATTTATAGAGCAAAGAGGCAGTGCAGGAGGCTGCCGAGGTGCGCACAACCTACCTGGGCGCGCCTGTGGGGCCCAGGCGTGCCCTGGTTTCTTGTGCCCCCCTCGGGCTCTTCTCTGGTACTTCTTTGGCCCACTGGATGTCTTCTGGTCCAAAAAAATCGACAAAAAGTTTCGTTGTGTTTGGACTCCATTTGGTATTTATTTCCTGTAATGTAAAAAACAAGCAGAAAACAGCAACTGGCACTAGGCACTATGTCAATAGGTTAGTACCAAAAAATGATATAAAATGACTATAAAATGATTCTAAAACATCCAAGAATGATAATATAATAGCATGGAACAATAAAAAATTATAGATACGTTGGAGACGTATCAGCATCCCCAAGCTTAATTCCTGCTCGTCCTCGAGTGGGTAAATGATAAAAATAGAATTTTTGATGCGGAATGCTGCCTAACATGTTCATCACATAATCTTTTCTTTCTAGCATGGACATTTGGACTTTTATATGGTTCAAAGCAATAGTCTAGTTTTGACATGAAGACTTTAATATTCAAGCATATCAACAAGCAACCATGTATTTCAAAATATCAACGCTAAAGCAAGTTATCCCTAGCCCATTATGATCAATCATTGATCCATTCATGAAACACACTCAAATATTAGCTACACCCAATGCTCAAATACAATCGTAGTGCCCCTTAGTTAGTGCTTTATAAGAGAAGATGGAGAGTCAAATTCAAAAATAAAAATTCCGTAAAGTAAAAGAAAGGCCCTTCGTAGAGGGAAGTAGGGATTTATAGAGGTGTCAGAGCTCAAAGCAAAAATTGAGAGATAAAATGATTTTGGGAGGCATACTTTTCCCACCAACGAAAACGACTTAAAGCTCCCAACACTTTCCATGCTAGATACATCATAGGCGGTTCCCAAACAAAAAATAAAGTTTATTCCTTTTTACACCATACTTTCACTTTCCATGGCTTATCCGTATCCACGGGTGCCCTCCATACCAACACTTTTCGAGGAATTTATTATTTGATAGCATAAAGTAAATTCATTTTTCATTTCGGGACTGGGCATCCCTAATACCTTTGATGTACTCTTGTGCAATGACAAGTGAATAAACACTCATAGCGAGAATAACACATCTACCATGGAAAATATCGGCCACCCCTCACCGCCTCGCGAGCGGTACCAGCACACAAAAGAGAAATTTATTTTGAAAATTAGAGATGGCACATACAAATTTTCTTAGAACGGCATGGAAATACCGCATATAGGTAGGTATAGTGGACTCATATGCCAAAACTAGTTTAAAGGGTTTTGGATGCACAAGTAGTGATCATACTTCGTGCAAAAATGAAGGATAGCAAAAAGATTGAGAAGCGCCCAACCAAGAAACGAAAAATCTCGTACCCAAGCATTAAGCATAAGTAACACCAAATATGCACCATAAGTAGGACGTAATTTCATTGCATAACTATTGACTTTCGTGCTTGCATAGGGAAACACAAACCTTAACACCAATATTCTTACTAAAGCATAATTACTCATCAACATGACTCACATATCATATCGTCATATCTCAAAACCATTACTAAGAACCAAGTTTATGTTGTCCAATGATCTTCATGAAAGTTTTTATTATATTCTCCTTGGATATCTATCACTTTGGGACTAATTTCATATGTTGCTTTTAATAAGCTCGAACAAATATAAGTGAAGAACATGAGCATAATATTTCTTTCTCTCAAAATAATCTAAGTGAAGCAAGAGAGAATTTCTTAAAAAAATTACTAACTCCCAAATAAATCTAAGTGAAGCATGAGAGCAATTTCTTCAAAAATAACAAAGCACACCGTGCTCAAAAAGATATAAGTGAAGCACTAGAGCAATTTCAAGGCTCTAAAAATTTAAGTGAAGCATAGGAGCAAGCATAGCATAATTTTTGGCTCTCTCAAAAAGGAGTGTCTAGCAAGTATTAAAGACTTAAAACACAAAGCAAAAACAAGCAAAGACTCATATCATACAAGACGCTCCAAGCAAAACTCATAATATGTGACGAATAAAAATATAGTTTCAAGTAAAATACCTATAGTTGTTAGAAGAAAGAGGGGATGTCACTCGGGGGCATCCCCAAGCTTAGTTGCTTGCTACTTATTGAATATTATCTTGGGGTGCCTCGTGCATCCCCAAGCTTAGCCTTTTGCTAATCCTTATTCCTTCATCCATCATAAGATCACCCAAAACTTGAAAACTTCAATCACACAAAACTCAACAAAACCTTCATGAGATCCATTAGTATAAGAAAGCAAAGCACTACTATAAGTACTGTTGCAAACCCATTCATGTTTTATTTTTGCATTATATCTATTGTATTACAACTTTTATATGGACAAAAACTCTTCAAAGAAAACCATAGAATCATCAAAAAAGCACACCACGCAAAGAAAACAGAATCTGTCAAAAACAGAACAATCTGTAGCAATCTGACTACTTTGAATATTTTTGTAACTCCAAAAATTCTGAAAAATTAGGACGACATTAATAATTTGTTTATTAATCTTCTGCAAAAAAGAATCAACCCAAAAGCACTCTTCTGATAAAAACTAAAAATAATTTCGTGAGCGCGAAAGTTTCTGTTTTTCAGCAAGATCAAATCAACTCTCACCCAAATCATCCCAAAGGCCTTGCTTGGCACAAACACTAACTTAGACCACAAAAACACATCTAACCATAGGCATAATTGTGTATTTTATTGAAAACTGCAAGAAAACCAAAAAGCAAAAAGATATAAGTTGGGTTGCCTCCCAATAAGCGCTATCGTTTTATGCCCCTTGCTAGGCATAACGCGAAGGATCTATGTTTTGTCATCTGTGATATTTGCCACTTTAGTAAGGGTCTCTTCAAATCCGGGAGGCTCTTTGCGCTTCCCTAAATTTTCTGGGAAAGAAACCATCTTGAGATCTAAAATATCCAACCGTTTATTGCAAAGGGTAATCAAAGTGTTCATCCGGTTGATGCTACCATTGAGATGTTTAAGAGGTTCATTATATTTTTGCAACTCAGCCATATGCTTATGCAAATCACCAAGTTTGTCTAAAATTGAGCTCCCTCTGGGGTGGAATAAAACCCCTTCTTTGGTGGTGGAACCCCCAAAATTCCTTCTAAGATTTCATAGGCAGCATTGACATCAAGCTCAATAAAATTCCCTTTCGCGGCAAAATTCAAAAGTTGTATATGATGCAAAGCTAATCCTACGTAAAAATTTCTAAGAAAAAATTTTGCATCTCCCTTTGGATTGCAAACACGGTAAGACTCCATAAGCCTATACCAAGCATCTTCCAAATTTTCTTCTTGTCTTTGTTTGAAGTATAGAACTTCAAAATCTGGTAATAACGGAGGAGCGTTCACACCAGCCATTATGATGAGAAAACAAGAACACAAATACATCTGATGAGAAAAAGGCAAACGAAAAAGAGGGTGAATAAAGCGGAAAATTTTTGTGAAGTGGGGGAGAGGAAAACGAGAGGTAAATGGCAAATAATGTAAATTGCAAGGAGATGAGATTTTTGATTAGGAACCAGGTTGATGTTGATGATCCTCCCCGGCAACGGTGCTAGAAATTCCTTTTGATGACTGCTTGAACTACGTCGGTATTTCCCCAAAGAGGAAGGGATGATGCAGCACAGTGACGGTAGGTATTTCCCTCAGTGATCAGACCAAGGTTATCGAACCAGTAGGAGAACCAGGTAACACAATGTAAACCCTGCACACAAATAACAAATACTCGCAACCCAACATGTTAAAGGGGTTGTCAATCCCTTTCATGTAACGGTGCCAGAAATTGGCGAGGACACATGATAAAATTGTAATAGATAGGATAAATGGAGCATAAAAAAATAAAGTGCAACAAGGTATTTTTGTATTTTTGGTTTAATAGATCTGAAAATAAAAGCAAAGGAAAACATATCGCAAAGGAAAATATGATAAGAAGAGACCTGGGGGGCGTAGATTTCACTAGTGGCTTCTCTCGAGAAAAATAGCAAACGATGGGAAAACAATTACTGTTGGGCAATTGATAGAACTTCGAAAAATCATGACAATATCCAGGCAATGATCATTATATAGGCATCACGTCCAAGATTAGTAGACTGACTCCTGCCTGCATCTACTACTATTACTCCACACATCGACCGCTATCCAGCATGCATCTAGTGTATTAAGTTCATGGAAAAATGGAGTAATGCAATAAGAACAATGACATGATGTAGACAAGATCTATTTATGTAGAAAGAGACCCCATCTTGTTATCCTTAATAGCAACGATACATACGTGTCGTTTCCCCTTCTGTCACTGGGATCAAGCACCGTAAGATCGAACCCATCACAAAGCACCTCTTCCAATTGCAAGATAAATAGATCAAGTTGTCCAAACAAAACCCAAATATCGGAGAAGAAATATGAGGCTGTAATCAATCATGCATATAAGAGATCAAAGAAGACTCAAATAACTTTCATGGATAGAAACATAGATCTGATCATAAACTCAAAGTTCATCGGATCCGAACAAACACACCGCAAAAAGACTTACATCATATGGATCTCCAAGAGACCATTGTATTGAGAATCAAGAGAGAAAGAGGAAGCCATCTAGCTACTAAATACAGACCTGTAGGTCTACGAAGAACTACTCATGCATCATCAGAGAGGCACCAATGGACATGATGAACCCCTCTGTGATGGTTTCTAGATTGGATCTGGTGTTTCTGGAACTTACAGCGCTGGAATTCATTTTTGTCGACTCCCCTTGGGTTTCTGGAATAGTGGGGTATTTATAGGGCAAAGAGGTGGTGCGGGAGACTCCATTTGGTATTGATTTCCTGCAATGTAAAAAACAAGCAGAAAATAGCAACTGGCACTGGGCACTATGTCAATAGATTAGTACCAAAAATGATATAAAATGACTATAAAATGATTGTAAAACATCCAAGAATGATAATATAACAGCATGGAACAATCAAAAATTATAGATACGTTAGAGACGTATCAGCACTCCCCTTGGATTTCGTGAAGCTTGGGGGAGGTGTGATGACCCATAAGTATAGGGGATCTATCATAGTCCTTTCGATAAGTAAGAGTGTCAAACCCAACGAGGAGCAGAAGGAAATGACAAACGGCTTTTAGTAAGGTATTCTCTGCAAGCACTGAAATTATAGGTAACAGATAGTTCTGTGATAGGTAATTCATAACGGGTAACACGTAACAAAAGTAAACAAGGTGCAGCAAGGTGGCCCAATCCTTTTTGTAGCAAAGGATAAGCCTGGACAAACTCTTATATAAAGCAAAGCGCTCCCGAGGACACATGGGAATTATCGTCAAGCTAGTTTTCATCATGCTCATATGGTTCGTGTTCATTACTTTGATAGTTTGATATGTGGGTGGACCGGTGCTTGGGTACTGCCTTCCTTGGACAAGCATCCCACTTATGATTAACCCCTCTCGCAAGCATCCACAACTATGGAAGAAGAATTAAGGTAAACCTAGCCATAGCATGAAACATATGGATCCAAATCAGCCCCTTATGAAGCAACGCATAAACTAGGGTTTAAGCTTCTGTTACTCTAGCAACCCATCATCTACTTATTACTTCCCAATGCCTTCCCCTAGGCCCAAAAAATGGTGAAGAGTCATGTAGTCGACATTCACATAACACCACTAGAGGAGAGACAACATACATCTCATCAAAATATCGAACGAATATCAAATTCACATGACTACTTATAACAAGACTTCTCCCATGTCCTCAGGAACAAACGTAACTACTCACAAATCATATTCATGTTCATAATCATAGGGGTATTAAATAGCATTAAGGATCTGAAAATACGATCTTCGACCAAATAAACCAACTAGCATCAACTACAATGAGTAATCAACACTAGTAGCAACCCACAGGTACCAATCTGAGGTTTCGAGATAAAGATCGGATACAAAGATGGACTAGGGTTTGAGAGGAGATGGTGCTGGTGAAGTTGTTGATGGAGATTGACCCCCTCTCAATGAGAGGATCAATGGTGATGACGATGACGAAGATTTCCCCCTCCCGGAGGGATGTTTCCCAGGTAGAACAGCTCCGCCGGAGCCCTATATTGGTTCCACCAAGGTTCTGCCTCAAGACGGCGGCGCTTCATCCCAAAAGCTTCCTTATGATTTTTTCCAGGGCAAAAGACACCATATAGCAGAAGATAGGCATCGAGGGCCTGCCAGGTGGCCCACCAGGCAGGGGGCGCACAGGGGGTAGGGCACGCCCTCCACCCTCATGGATGGTGGGTGACCCCCCCTCTGGTGCTTTCTTCGCCCAATATTTTTAATATATTCCAAAAATGACTTTCGTGGAGTTTCAGGACTTTTGGAGTTGTGCAGAGTAGGTCTCTAATATTTGCTCCTTTTCCAGCCCAGAATTCCAGCTACCGGCATTCTCCCTCTTCATGTAAACCTTGTAAAATAAGAGAGAAAAGGCATAAGTATTGTGACGTAATGTGTAGTAACATCCCATAATGCAATAAATATTGATATAAAAGCATGATGCAAAATGGACGTATCAACTCCTCCAAGCTTAGACCTCGCTTGTCCTCAAGCGAAAGCCGATATCGAAAAATATGTCCACATGTTTAGAGATAGAGGTGTCGATAAAATAAAATACGGACATGAGGGCATCATGATCATTCTTAGAACAACAACATATATATTGTCATATAATTTCTTATGCTTAAGTAATAATCTATTCATAATGTAAAGTATGAATCGGAAACTTCATTCAAAAACTAGCAAACTATAATCTCAGTCACTGAAGCAATTGCAATTTATCATAACATCGGAAAGAGTCAATATATGAGCTTTTCAGCAAGTCCACATACTCAACTATCATTTAGTCTTTCACAATTGCTAACACTCACGCGATACTTATGGGTATGAAGTTTCAGTCAGACACAGAGAAAGATAGGGGCTTACAGTTTCGCCTCCCAACCTTTTACCTCAAGGGTAATGTCAACAATAATGCTTTATAAAAACCTACATCCAATTGGATATATATATATATACATCTGGGCTATTCTGTTATGCATTACAGAATATTATTCTGTTACCCTCTCTGTACTGACGTAGTTCACAGTTTGGACTGACGCGTTTTTCAACAAGAACTGATCTTCCTGCGTGCACGACGGACAGAAATAGGGGATGCAACATGGAGCTTCCGGTCGTTCTCCGGCGCGATGCTGCGTGGCATTCGTTACTAGAGGAGACATGTAAGGGATTCCGCGCGTGCGTGCGCTCAGCTGGATGTGTTTTGCGATCTGTAGTCACCGTAGGTGACGGCGTGGGCATTTTGGCGGCGGACGTGTTTTTTGGTGTCAGTGTTTACTGTGGTGTTCGCGGGCCTCAAATTACGTTGTGTTTGTCGTTTTTGATGTGAGAATTATTGGTATGTTATAGTTTTTTGAGATTATTTTCATCTGTAATTTATGATTACAAGTTTTGGTGTTCTTGGTCATTTTCGACGCCCGCCATGGAATTCTATTCTTCTTTTTTTGTTGTTTTACTTTCGAATTGGTGTTGCAGGGAGAGATATAAGGATTGTATGAAAAGATTTGCATTGTCAATTTTGTTTTTTTTTAGTTGTTTCTACTCCAGATTCCCATCGTTGGCGGAGGTGGTGTATGGCGGCTGACTGTAAGCTGCGATTTCTTGTAATCTGGTCAAACTGCATAATTAATTTACGTGTTTTCAGTGTTGTTTTGAATTGCTGTCGTATGTGTAGTTGGACTGCTGCGTGTCAAAGTTTATTACTGTGTGTTGACATCGGAGCCGCACTGATGGCTCTGCACTTTGATTATAAAGCCCGAGCCCTCTGTCAGTTTCATTCTATGAGCTGCAACCAAAGAAAAGGGAGATGGATCCTGAGCTGGGAGAGGTCACAGAGGAGGAGGGGGACGCCATAGATGTGAGGGCTGCAGTAGCGGAGCAGAGGAGGAGGAGGCGCAGGCGCAGGCAGGTGGTGCGACGTGCTGCCGAGGAGGAACTGGAGGCAGAGTTCAACAGACGGCTTGCGCGTGAGGTGATGGATACTTGCAACTCCAATGAATTGGAGCTTCTTTTCCCAAAGGGAAGGGGAAGGAACCATATTCAGATCATTAGCTGGGCTAGGGCGAGAGCAGCCACGGCTCCACATCCATCCACCAGGGCAAAATGGCGTCGTTTCTTTGATCGTTATGACTGAAGTAGTGAATATTATGTTTTTAAGATTTTGTTGTGGGGGAGCAGATGTTCGAATGACTATATGAATTCAACTTGTTTTTGTCTCTGAATGTGTTGTTTTGTCTGCATATGTTCGACATGTGCACCTTTGAACTGCTTGTTTTTCTGAAGTTGAACTGATTTGCGGTCAAATGTTGCATGGCTTGTGTAATAACTATTTCCTACCAGCTGGCTGCCCATCTTCCTATTTATTATTTTTATAATCTGCGAGTGTCCCTGACTATAAATGCTATCATCTATGTGTGGTGTGTGGCCAAGTCTTCCCCCTCCCTTTTCTTCCTTCTTCCAGAATCAGATCTAGGTTCCTCTCTCTTCTCTTCGCCGCCTTTTTCTCTGTTCTTGTGTGTTCCATGGAGGATTGTTCATGCGGATGCCTAGCAAAGATGGCGCGCATAGCTGACGGCTGTGTGTACGAGTCTGGTTTGGAGCTCACTCAGACTCAGCGGCGTGGGCAACTTTCTTGTTTGATGTACAGCAACCATGGGTTTCGTACACCCTATGTTTGTCGCCTGACGGATGGTGACTTGAAGGAATCATGGGTATGTGTTTCTATTCGTTTTGGTTCCTACTTTCTTGATGGTTTCTGTTTGAATCCCATGGACTGGATCTGCAGTTTTGTCTAATGAATAGCTTGTCTATATTTTTTTAATTTGGTTTTGTGAGATTTTAACAGTAGGGATTTCTGTGTGTATTTGTTCATTACTTAACAATATTTTAACCATTTTTTGTATAATCCCTGATTTGTTTATGAATAGATGTTTTTACTGTAGGTGTATTGATATGTATATTTCTTCAGTTTAGCCAGTTCACATGTCTAGTTAGTTTTGTGTTATTGTTTTGGTTCAGATTTTTTCCATTTTAGTTTGTTATGCAAATCGTTCCTATATCTGTGTAAAAATTCAGTTATGTCAGGTGTACATTTTGTTTTGTACTCCCATGCCCTTTTGCAGAAAATGTCATCGAGGATCAGGATTGTTGCTCCTAGTTCCGGTGTTCTGAAGATGGAGACTTCAGACAAGAATGGGTATCAGTTGATGGATGTTGCCTACCACATCGACTTTGATGGTTGCATCAATCTAACTACTGGGTGGAAGGAGTTTGTTGCTGAGTCTGGATTTGAGGATGGTGATGTGGTTATGGTTATGTTCTCGAGAGAAAACGACTCTCTGACGTTCATAATTTATGTGCTATAGGTTTAAATGTGGCAAATGACGCCGGTTGTGAGATTTGTGTGTGGTTGATTATGTTGCAGTACTTTTTCTTTTTAAAACATTTGCATGTGAGATGGTTGAATTGCATGGTATTATCAGAATGGTATGGAACTAGTTATGTAATGTTTTTCCTATTGTTCTGCTCAAGTATAACTGTTTTATTTATACATTGTTTATATTAGTTATGGAACAATTTCTATAGTTGAACTGATGGGCATCCTTTGTTTTGACCGGTATATTTTTCATGTTCATAACTCGCAGACGGTGCTATATGCTGATGACTTTTTTAGAACCGCTTTTTGTTATTGAGTTTGCTGAACTTACATTCTGTTAATGATAGTACTGATCTATTTTAGGTTGTCAATTACCAATCAAATTTTTTTGTTGTATAATATTTTTTTCTTACTTTTTTACACGAATTTTGGAGCACATTTTTTCCTTTTTTATAGATGAATAATGATAGTTTGGGTATTTTATAAAATAAAAAAATTAATCTTCGCTGCACAATACTTATTTTTATTTGTACTTGAACCTTATGAATTGTAGTAGTTGAACTTTTTTGTAAATTCGTTTCTGAAATTTTTATTTACAGTCTTATATTTTTTTACTTTTTTTTACTTCTTACCATTAAGATGTGTTTGAAATTTTTACAATATTTTTGTTTATTAACTGAGATTTTTTTTAAATTATCTTCATTTTTTATTTTTTGTCATGCGTGATCTACTGGATTTTTGTAATGGGGCAAAGTACTTTGTTGGGCCATCGGCCTGGGTCGTTGTATTCGGCCCGAATAGTTTCTCTCGCGCGGTTGTGCAGCACGGCGTGCATGTGCGCTCTGGGTTTAGTCCCACCTCGCTAGTCGAGGGGGCTCCGGACCTGTTTATAAGTGCAGCCGACGCTCACTAGTCGAACTCCTCTGAACACTTACCAGAGCGCTTATACACGGCGCTCGCTATCTCTCTCTCGACCTGTGGGCCCTGGACGGCAGGCCCTGCGGGTGTGTGGATTACTACGGATTCGCCCACGGCTCGAGTTCAAGTATCTAGCATTGTCAGGGCCTGCGCCTGTCCTTGGGCGGTCAATTTTTTTTTTTGTTAGTTTTGGATCTAGTACTTGACTACATCAGTAACTTGGACTGTTACTTTTTTGTCCTTGGGCGGTCAATTTTTTTTATTTTTGTTTGTTTTGGATCTAGTACTTGACTACACCAGTAACTTGGACTGGTACTTTTTTGTCCTTGGGCTGTCAATTTTTTCTTTTTCTTTTTTTGTTTGTTTTAATATAGTACTGAGGGGCGTGACTTGCCCCCGCACCGCACTGTACCGAGGGGCATAGTTGTACTGACACATCTTCCTTGTATGGACTTTGCCCCATTATCTATCTTAGGGGTGTGGGTGCGTGGGGGAGAAACATGACTTGCCCCCGCACCGCACCGTACCGAGGGGCATAGTTGTACTGACACATCTCCCTTGTATGGACTTTGCCCCATTATCTATCTTAGGGGTGTGGGTGCGTGGGGGGAAACAGAATAACCGCACTGTGCGACCCCCCCCCCTCCCCCATCCCAACGAGGCC
>NC_041383.1:305705148-305734531 GCF_002162155.2 Triticum dicoccoides | reverse complement strand
GAGAAGACCGATCCTTCCAGAGTTTTCCTTTCCTCTTCTTGTCATGATTAGCTGGAGTTCTCAGAGCAAGACGACAAGACAAAGATGGTGTTCAAATCAACGTTCATTTGAAGTGCAACCGGGATCGTGAAGATTATACTAGTTTGCGTTTCCCCTTCAGCCTACCCTACGCTTGAATCTCGAGACGAGATTCTTGTTTAGTGGGGGTGAGTTGTCACATCCCTAGCTTCTGGTAATGCACTAGGCTAGACCTCTTGCTGCATCATGTTTAAATTCAAATGAAATTTGAATTGGGGAATTTTCAAAGCCTCAGAATCCTTTTAAAAATGATCAAGATAAAATCGCTTCAAATAAGTCCAAGAAAATGTTCCTGTTATCCTCTGGAAATATTGGCAAGAGGTAAAATCCAAACCAATATTTTTGGTGTCTCAGAAACATTTAATTTGGGCATTTGAGTTAAATCAATAATTATTTGAATTGGATTTATATCTACTATTAAATAAATATAGGTCCAATAATTCTGAAATATTTTGTGGAGCATTGTTTTAATTCTTTTAGCTCCTAAAAATATTGTCAGAAGCAAAATAAATTGAATTGGTTTCAAAACCAAATTCAAAACAAACCTGCAAAATAGAAAACAGAATTAAAAAAAAGATAGGGAGAGAGTTTTACCTAGCCACTTACCCGTGCAGCCCAACAGGACCGGCCAGCGCGGCCCAGCCCACCTCCTTCCCCCCCTTGTCCTCTTCTTCCTCTGCCAGTAGGTAGAGGCGAGGCGTGGCGCGCGCCCGAAGAGCGCCGGCCACCTCCTGCTTCGCCGTGGCAGCCTCCCCGACTCCCTCGCGACGCCACGGAGACGCCTCGACCCCCTCGACCGCCTCTCTCTTCCCCTGGACCCCGTTCCCTCCTCTGCTTCCCTCCCGCGCACACCACCGAGCGGAGCTCGCCGTCATCGTCGCCGTACCCATGGCCACCGGCCACCCCTAGCCTCGCCGACGCCCCAGGAAGCTCCGCCGGTCCTCCCTCTACCTCCCCACCGATCCACAGCCCTCCGGAAGCCCTGCATCGCCGCCATCACCGTCGTCTTCTACCTCGGACCCGCCGGCCATCTTCGTCAAATTCGCCGGCTCCGGACCATCCCCGACCTCGCCGAGCGTTCCCTCGTCATCCCCGTGAGTCCCTGCTACGTTTCCTCTCTCTCCCCGTTGGTTTTCCCGTGCAGTAGCCATGCTAGCCACCGTACCGAGCGCCGCCGTCCGCCATGGACGCCGGGCATGGCACTGACGTGCTGTTGCGGCCAGTCCGACGAGCCTAGCGTGCTCCTAGCTGCCCCAGGAGTCCGCATAGCCCCTCAGCCAGCCCCCCTAGCGCTCCGTAACCTCGCTCCGCCCAAACCCGAGCTCCGGCAGCCGCCGCGGCCCCCACTCCGGCGAGCTCCGGACACCCCGCGCCTCCCGCATGCCTCCTTTGGATGCACGCAAGCAAGGGCAACCCTCTGGTGCCCTTGGCTTGGCCCAAAACCGCTCGCAGCGCCACTCCGGCGAGCTCCCGCCGCAGTTTTGGTCGTCGCCGGCCGAACTCCGGCGACTGCCGACGTGGCACGCCTAATTAGCACTAATGACGCCTAAACACCCCCCCACAGCCACTGACAGTGGGCCCCGTAGTGGGTCAAAGCCCGGGTCAACGCGGGATTAGCCCCTGTGTCACTGACGTGTGGACCCCACACGTCAGGTTTGACCCGAGCCGGCCCCTGTTGACTTGCTGACGTCATGCCAACGTCATGCTGACGCAGTAATGCTTTCTGGATTTAATTTAATTCTGAAATTCCAGAAAAATGCCTAAAACTTCCAAAATTCATAGAAAATTAACCGTAACTCCAAAGTAAATAATTTATATATGAAAAATTACCAGAAAAATTCAAGGAATCCATCTGTACCATTTTCATGCATGTTAGAACAACTTATCACTACTGTTTAGAGAAAATGAAGTGAATGACATTTAAATAACCACATATGGAGTTTGAATTTGAATCTTGGATTCAAACCAACTTCATTTAATCTGGTTTTAGGTGCATTAGCCCAAAACACATTCATATTGCCATGTCATAGCATGCATCATATTGTGCATTGCATTGATTGTGTTCCCTTCTGTGTTGCCGGTATTTGTTCCCTCTCGATAGACGTGATACCGATGATGTGATCGTTGACACTGATGAAGACTCAATGTTATCTTCAGAAGTGCCAGGCAAGCAAACCCCCTTGTTCATTCCGATACAATCCCACTCTCTCGCTCCTGCTCTCTTTTACTGCATTAGGACAACAACGACATATTTGTTACTTGCTGCGGTAGCTGAACCCCTTTATCCTTTGCATGACCTGTCATTGCCACAGTAAATAGATGAAACCCACTAGCATGAGTAGGAGTTGTTTGAGCCCTGTTGTGCCTACTCATTCATGTTTGTTTGTCATGCCTGCTACTGCTTAGAGTTGAGTCAAGTCTGATTCATCGGGGATGAATCAGAGGCGTGTGAACATGTCCTACTGTGTGTGAGCTAAGTGTGTGAACACGATTTGGTAAAGGTAGCGGTGAGAGGCCATGTAGGAGTACATGGTGGGTTGTCTCATTGCAGCCGTCCTCAGGAACTGAGTTCTGTGTTTGTGATCCATGATTCAGCTACTACCATACATTGGGCCCTGAAATATGACCCCGCTCGACTTCTTATTCACCCTAGTCCTCTGTCCAGGAGTTGCAAGTAGTTTCTGGTGTTTGTAGCTTACTTGAGGCTGTGGACAGCGCTGACCGTAGGGGTGGGCTGTGATGCGGTAGGCACGTGGCCGGGTAAACCGGGCATCCGTTTGGTGTCACGGAACCCTGTTCACATCGTTTGGGGCTGTGAGCGAAACTCCGGCCGGATCTCCTCATGGATGGAACCCGAATAGGCGATAAACCTGGACTAGAGACTTGAGTGTTTAGGTAGGTCGTGGTCTACACCCACGTCGGCTTTCGCTTGAAGTCTGCCGAGCACATGTCGTGTGCAGACGCTAAGTGGTGGAAACATGTATGAAGAAGTACACCCCTGCAGGGTTAACATCATCTATTCGAATAGCCGTGTCCGCGGTAAAGGACTTCTGGGTTGCTTATATCAGTTCATAGACAAGTGAAAGTGGATACTCTAAAATACGCAAGATAAGCGTGAGTGCTATGGATGGCGTTCTCGTAGGGAGACGGGAGCGGATCCATAGTGGTGTATTGATATGGTGAATATGTGGACTCGTGTGCGCCACCTCAAAAGAGTCGCTTGCAGTCGTAGTTTAGGATAGCCACCGAGTCAAAGCTGGCTTGCTGCAGTTAAACCCCACCTTCCCCTTGTTGAAAATGATGCATATGTAGATAGATCTGATGTAAGTCTTGCTGGGTACATTTGTACTCACGTTTGCCTATTTTATGTTTTGCAGAGAGACTTCGGTCTCACTAGTAGTTTCGCGTGGACTTCGACGTTTAGCTTGTTACCTCAACTACGATCTTGTGCCCTCGGCAGGATCTGATATATAGTCAGGCTTCTCAGCCTTTTTCATTTATAGATGTCTGTACTCAGACATGATAGCTTCCGCTTGTGCTTTGACTTGTATGCTCTGATTGTTGGGTCGTGAGACCCATGTTTGTAATATCTCGCTCCTCGGAGACTAATGAATAAATTACTTGAGTCGTAGAGTCATGTTGTGATGCCATGTTGTATTTGCACATATCGAGCATATTGTGTGTATGTTATTGAAATGCTTGGTATGTGTGGGATCTGACCATCTAGTTGTTTATCTTTAGTAGCCTCTCTTACCGGGAAATGTC
Organism: Triticum dicoccoides; assembly: GCF_002162155.2. Taxonomy (NCBI): domain Eukaryota; kingdom Viridiplantae; phylum Streptophyta; class Magnoliopsida; order Poales; family Poaceae; genus Triticum; species Triticum dicoccoides. The sequence continues at coordinate 305,730,688 of NC_041383.1, read as the reverse complement.
TCCTAGTGTTTTCCACTGAGCCATGGTAGCTTGCTACTGCTCCGGAACACTTAGGCTGGCCGGCATGTGTCCTTCTTCGTTCCTGTGTCTGTCCCTTCGGGGAAATGTCACGCTTTGAGTACCGGAGTCCTGTTAGCCCGCTACAGCCCGGTTTACCGGAGTCCTGCTAGCCCAGTGCTACAGCCCGGACCCACTTGCTGATGACCGACACGTTCGAAGCTGGGTCATGGATGCCTGTCCCTGTAAGTCTGTGCCACTTTGGGTTTACGACTAGTCATGTCAGCCCGGGCTCTTTATCATATGGATGCTAGCGACACTATCATATACGTGAGCCAAAAGGCGCAAACGGTCCCGGGCAAAGGTAAGGTGACACCCGTGGGGATACCGTGCGTGAGGCCGCAAAGCGATATGAGGTGTTACCGGCTAGATCGATGTGACATCGAGTCAGGGTCCTGACAGCGTTGGTATCAGAGCTTGACTGCCTGTAGGATTACCAAGCCAAACTGGTCGAAGTTGAGTCTAGGAATTCTTTAGTTATATAAGGGAATTGATTGTGGGATGGAACGTAAGGCTCTTTTTACTCCTTATACTTTATGCCCTTCTGATCTGAGTCATCTTATCTTTCCTACGGGGATTAAGAACTAGGCTATCTCTTTTTTCTATCAGGATCACGTGTTACTAATCCGTAGACTTATAAGATTGTTGATTCAAGCCTCAGTTCAGTTCCTACTATCTTCTGTATGTTAACTGTTGATCTCGAAACCTTGATATTGTGCTTCTGAGTGGTTATGCCACCATTTTTGTGAATGTCTCAAATCTTTTCTGAGCATTTACAGCCGTTATGCTGTCCGAGTCATCCCAGGTTTCTAAGTAGTCTGATGCAATTGCAAATCCTTTCTTCCCGTTCAATGTTCCCATGGGCCAGATTAACCACACTAATCAGTGAGTTGAGGTACTCCGTTACCTTGACATATATGTTGGAGATATTATTATGACCCTAGGTGTCTTAGGGGATCATCTAGTAATTTAGCCATGATTTGTGTTCCCAGTGTGATGATTCTGGCCATCATTCTCGAAAGCATCCCGTGATGCTACTTAGTAATAGGTATTCTGTTCCTGGGTTCTTGAACCCGAGATTCACTCTACCTACTTCATGTTGATAGTAATTGCTAGTGCCTTTAGGATATTAGTAACCTTTGCGATAGTCCTTGAAGTCCGTGGTATCTTCTTCTTCCAAATACCATGAACTACTTATGGCAGAAGTTCCTCGTTGAACTGAAATATCACAACAGGATTATTCTTGATGAGTTCTCCATTATATATTGTGGCTCTGCCAGTTCTACCTTTCTGCAGGGGTTATCCAGAAGAAATATGTTAAACTTCGTTCGACATGCTAATCCATGCATCCACAACTCAGAAAATCATATGTTCTTTTGAGTTGTCCCATCTTAGTTGTTTCCGACCCTCGCCTATCAATTGATAGTCAAGAGTATGCGTGCATTCGTCTGTCGATGCCTATTACTCTTGTGGCCCGTCAAGCCATTCTATTTCAGAATGAATAGGAGAATCAAACTCCAGAATCTCATCCATATCTAGGATTGGGTCAAAGCAATTGTATTCCGCAGATCAAAATGTCAATCCAGCTTCTGGTCTGTTCTACCTTGAAGTATTACCATCTTTATATCAGGAATATCATGGGAACTGTACACCATCTTATGAATTCTTGATGTAGTAATACTTCTGATCATCATTGATAATTTCTCGGTTTCCGTGTTATTGTAACCGGAATGCCGACAAATGAATCATGGCGTGTGAAATCAATACTGCCAGCAACCTCGTTGCTTGGTAGTTAAATGGACGATAACCTCATTCTTAGCGTGTTGGTTTTTGAATCATCTTTCTAAGACTGATCGTGCTACCTAGTCCTTATTTCGGTGCACCCTTCGATTGATGAGTTAGGATCTGGTCAAGTCCTCACTCATTTGATTATATCGTCTTGCCCTCAAAAGCGAGATTGTTCTCGAGCTTAGTAACATACCGGTGGTTCGTGATTTTCTGAATGTCTTCTCGGAAGTATCACCAGGTCGTCACCTGACCGTTATGTTGAGCCCGTGATCAAGTTGTTTTCTTATGAACCACCTTCTTTCCAAGAATCGGTGTTAGATATCCCTGAGCTAGTTGGTTAAGCTGGACAACAACTTGAAGAGTTGGAAGATAAAAGCTTGGCTGACTTAGTTCGTTCCAAAGGGATATTCTTGTGTAGTGTGTGTTGAAGAAAGATGATATCTTCATCAATTGGTCCCTGTGATCAGTTGTTGGACCTATTGTCTTATCAATCCTTTGATTTGAGTGTGGGCCATCGTCAAATCAAATCAGTACCAACGATGCTCGTAATGTTGTCTTATTCGTGGTTGATCCCTCGAGCATACACCATTACATCTTTGGTCTGACCAATGCTATCACCGTGTTCACTTAACTATGGAATTCCTTTTAAAAGGAAACCCGGATGAATTGTTGTTGAGCCCATTGGCAACATCCTTATCTCCTCCATGATGTTGTTGAACATTAAGCTAGTGTTGGAAACTTTTGAAAGCATTTTCTTCATGCTAGCTCATGAAGTATTTGTTTGATGAAAGGAGTGACTTCCTCTTATACACGTGCATTTGGTGAAAGTTGCCGCCGTGATTTTGAGAAAGTTAGTTTTGCTTCCTCTGGAATCATCCCAAGTCAGTCATGCATATGTGCGAAGTATTCCATGGTTTGGAGACTTGCAACCTTCATTCCATATGTGTTCCGAGCACACCAAGCCACTGATTGATTTGTTCAAGGAGAAGAAGTTCCTTCTTAAGAGCATGCCTTATGCAAGGACTTCAATGTCCTCGATGATGGTTCCCCCACCTGAACTCAGTAGTGTTTTATTATAAGACTACCACGTGGTCATGTTTGTCTGGGACAGCGTGTTCGCATGTTTGTAGCAGAACCAGCTCATGTTTTGGAGCTTGCTATCGTAGTTCATCTCCCGAGAATTCCGCAACGTCATCTCGTCGATTTGTGTTGCAAACTTTCATTTTTCTTCCTAGACTCGATGGGTCTGGAATATTCTGACACCAACCAGATCTGAATCTCAGGCAGATATGATGGTTGGAACATTTCCCCAAGAACTATAATATTGGTTCCTCGATAACCGGTAAAGTGGATGTCGTGGCCAACACACCCAACCGGAAGACCTATTATTGTAGTATCTTGATTGAAGAAGTTGGCCACCTCCCCTAAGGATTTCGTAGGATTTACTCCCTAGTTGCCCCTATGGATTTTTGTGTTCCCGAAGTCCGACCTTTTACTTGATGTTTTAGATATCAAACCATATCTATGAATGGGTTATACTAGCACATCAAGGAGAACATTAGAAGCGGAGTGCTAAATGTCTCTCGGTCGATCATCCAGATTTTATTTGCTTGGCCTCGCTAAGGTGAAATCTGAGAAAGTGTTATCCTCCTTCGCATCTGCATCGTCCATCGCTATTCATCATGGTAGTATGTTGTGTTGTCAGCACCCTTGACGCGGTTGTTGATAAAACCTTGATGATTGTGGAAATGCTCAAGTTCTTGAGAGCACGCACAAGCGCTACGTCTTATCATCGGCACTAGCTGGGATTGCCCCAGATTTCCTCGGTTATGCTATAACCACTCCAACAGTGAATTCACTCTCTATTGTTGGGTTCTTCCCCAGTTACCAGAATCATTCCCAGCATTTGCATTTTGTTCCTAGCTTGCACCGTCAATGTGCCATTCTACCATGGGTCTCTTCCATTTCCGGTGATAAGCAAAAATCATCCATTACGTTGTCTTCAACAAGGTAATCCACATCATCCAAGTTCGGGTATGCCATTCTACCGAACCCCTCTAAATGATCGATTATGATTTGCCTTAAGCCGGTTTAAAGAGTCTCAATGATCTCTATATCAAAGGTAATTCTTTTTGCCACTTAAGGGGATATATCTTCGAGTCACCTTCCCTAAGGTGCATCATTGTGGTATCATGGCAACTCAACTCCTCGCTACGTTGACAATCGTTTACCACCTTCTTAAGTGTGGGATTATTGTCCACCTAGTGAACCTTCGTCATCCGTTTCTTCCACCCTTCTTGATGTGTATCTCGTGTCTCAACCCGAGAGATGGTTCTATGTCTCATTCCGGGAGTTAATCCTGAGTTGTTCGATCTTCGAGAAGACCGATCCTTCCAGAGTTTTCCTTTCCTCTTCTTGTCATGATTAGCTGGAGTTCTCAGAGCAAGACGACAAGACAAAGATGGTGTTCAAATCAACGTTCATTTGAAGTGCAACCGGGATCGTGAAGATTATACTAGTTTGCGTTTCCCCTTCAGCCTACCCTACGCTTGAATCTCGAGACGAGATTCTTGTTTAGTGGGGGTGAGTTGTCACATCCCTAGCTTCTGGTAATGCACTAGGCTAGACCTCTTGCTGCATCATGTTTAAATTCAAATGAAATTTGAATTGGGGAATTTTCAAAGCCTCAGAATCCTTTTAAAAATGATCAAGATAAAATCGCTTCAAATAAGTCCAAGAAAATGTTCCTGTTATCCTCTGGAAATATTGGCAAGAGGTAAAATCCAAACCAATATTTTTGGTGTCTCAGAAACATTTAATTTGGGCATTTGAATTAAATCAATAATTATTTGAATTGGATTTATATCTACTATTAAATAAATATAGGTCCAATAATTCTGAAATATTTTGTGGAGCATTGTTTTAATTCTTTTAGCTCCTAAAAATATTGTCAGAAGCAAATAAATTGAATTGGTTTCAAAACCAAATTCAAAACAAACCTGCAAAATAGAAAACAGAATTAAAAAAAAGAGAGAGGGAGAGAGTTTTACCTCGCCACTTACCCGTGCAGCCCAACAGGACCGGCCAGCGCGGCCCAGCCCACCTCCTTCCCCCCCTTGTCCTCTTCTTCCTCTGCCAGTAGGCAGAGGCGAGGCGTGGCGCGCGCCCGAAGAGTGCCGGCCACCTCCTGCTTCGCCGTGGCAGCCTCCCCGACTCCCTCGTGACGCCACGGAGACGCCTCGACCCCCTCGACCGCCTCTCTCTTCCCCTGGACCCCGTTCCCTCCTCTGCTTCCCTCCCGCGCACACCACCGAGCGGAGCTCGCCGTCATCGTCGCCGTACCCATGGCCACCGGCCACCACTAGCCTCGCCGACGCCCCAGGAAGCTCCGCCGGTCCTCCCTCTACCTCCCCACCGATCCACAGCCCTCCGGAAGCCCTGCATCGCCGCCATCGCCGTCGTCTTCTACCTCGGACCCGCCGACCATCTTCATCAAATTCGCCGGCTCCGGACCGTCCCCGACCTCGCCGAGCGTTCCCCCTCGTCATCCCCGTGAGTCCCTGCTACGTTTCCTCTCTCTCCCCGTTGGTTTTCCCGTGCAGTAGCCATGCTAGCCACCGTACCGAGCGCCGCCGTCCGCCATGGACGCCGGGCATGGCACTGACGTGCTGTTGCGGCCAGTCCGACGAGCCTAGCGTGCTCCTAGCTGCCCCAGGAATCCGCATAGCCCCTCAGCCAGCCCCCCTAGCGCTCCGTAACCTCGCTCCGCCCAAACCCGAGCTCCGGCAGCCGCCGCGGCCCCCACTCCGGCGAGCTCCGGCCACCCCGCGCCTCCCGCATGCCTCCTTTGGATGCGCGCAAGCAAGGGCAACCCTCTGGTGCCCTTGGCTTGGCCCAAAACCGCTCGCAGCGCCACTCCGGCGAGCTCCCGCCGCAGTTTTGGTCGTCGCCGGCCGAACTCCGGCGACTGCCGACGTGGCACGCCTAATTAGCACTAATGACGCCTAAACACCCCCCACAGCCACTGACAGTGGGCCCCGTAGTGGGTCAAAGCCCGGGTCAACGCGGGATTAGCCCCTGTGTCACTGACGTGTGGACCCCACACGTCAGGTTTGACCCGAGCCGGCCCCTGTTGACTTGCTGACGTCATGCCAACGTCATGCTGACGCAGTAATGCTTTCTGGATTTAATTTAATTCTGAAATTCCAGAAAAATGCCTAAAACTTCCAAAATTCATAGAAAATTAACCGTAACTCCAAATTAAATAATTTATATATGAAAAATTATCAGAAAAATTCAAGGAATCCATCTGTACCATTTTCATGCATGTTAGAACAACTTATCACTACTGTTTAGAGAAAATGAAGTGAATGACATTTAAATAACCACATATGGAGTTTGAATTTGAATCTTGGATTCAAACCAACTTCATTTAATCTGGTTTTAGGTGCATTAGCCCAAAACACATTCATATTGCCATGTCATAGCATGCATCATATTGTGCATTGCATTGATTGTGTTCCCTTCTGTGTTGCCGGTATTTGTTCCCTCTCGATAGACGTGATACCGATGATGTGATCGTTGACACTGATGAAGACTCAATGTTATCTTCAGAAGTGCCAGGCAAGCAAACCCCCTTGTTCATTCCGATACAATCCCACTCTCTTGCTCCTGCTCTCTTTTACTGCATTAGGACAACAACGACATATTTGTTACTTGCTGCGGTAGCTGAACCCCTTTATCCTTTGCATGACCTGTCATTGCCACAGTAAATAGATGAAACCCACTAGCATGAGTAGGAGTTGTTTGAGCCCTGTTGTGCCTACTCATTCATGTTTGTTTGTCATGCCTGCTACTGCTTAGAGTTGAGTCAAGTCTGATTCATCGGGGATGAATTAGAGGCGTGTGAACATGTCCTACTGTGTGTGAGCTAAGTGTGTGAACACGATTTGGTAAAGGTAGCGGTGAGAGGCCATGTAGGAGTACATGGTGGGTTGTCTCATTGCAGCCGTCCTCAGGAACTGAGTTCTGTGTTTGTGATCCATGATTCAGCTACTACCATACATTGGGCCCTGAAATATGACCCCGCTCGACTTCTTATTCACCCTAGTCCTCTGTCCAGGAGTTGCAAGTAGTTTCTAGTGTTTGTAGCTTACTTGAGGCCGTGGACAGCGCTGACCGTAGGGGTGGGCTGTGATGCGGTAGGCACGTGGCCGGGTAAACCGGGCATCCGTTTGGTGTCACGGAACCCTGTTCACATCGTTTGGGGCTGTGAGCGAAACTCCGGCCGGATCTCCTCATGGATGGAACCCGAATAGGCGATAAACCTGGACTAGAGACTTGAGTGTTTAGGTAGGTCGTGGTCTACACCCACGTCGGCTTTCGCTTGAAGTCTGCCGAGCACATGTCGTGTGCAGACGCTAAGTGGTGGAAACATGTATGAAGAAGTACACCCCTGCAGGGTTAACATCATCTATTCGAATAGCCGTGTCCGCGGTAAAGGACTTCTGGGTTGCTTATATCAGTTCATAGACAAGTGAAAGTGGATACTCTAAAATACGCAAGATAAGCGTGAGTGCTATGGATGGCGTTCTCGTAGGGAGACGGGAGCGGATCCATAGTGGTGTATTGATATGGTGAATATGTGGACTCGTGTGCGCCACCTCAAAAGAGTCGCTTGCAGTCGTAGTTTAGGATAGCCACCGAGTCAAAGCTGGCTTGCTGCAGTTAAACCCCACCTTCCCCTTGTTGAAAATGATGCATATGTAGATAGATCTGATGTAAGTCTTGCTGGGTACATTTGTACTCACGTTTGCCTATTTTATGTTTTGCAGAGAGACTTCGGTCTCACTAGTAGTTTCGCGTGGACTTCGACGTTTAGCTTGTTACCTCAGCTACGATCTTGTGCCCTCGGCAGGATCTGATATATAGTCAGGCTTCTCAGCCTTTTTCATTTATAGATGTCTGTACTCAGACATGATAGCTTCCGCTTGTGCTTTGACTTGTATGCTCTGATTGTTGGGTCGTGAGACCCATGTTTGTAATATCTCGCTCCTCGGACACTAATGAATAAATTACTTGAGTCGTAGAGTCATGTTGTGATGCCATGTTGTATTTGCACATATCGAGCATATTGTGTGTATGTTATTGAAATGCTTGGTATGTGTGGGATCTGACCATCTAGTTGTTTATCTTTAGTAGCCTCTCTTACCGGGAAATGTCTCCTAGTGTTTTCCACTGAGCCATGGTAGCTTGCTACTGCTCCGGAACACTTAGGCTGGCCGGCATGTGTCCTTCTTCGTTCCTGTGTCTGTCCCTTCGGGGAAATGTCACGCTTTGAGTACCGGAGTCCTGTTAGCCCGCTACAGCCCGGTTTACCGGAGTCCTGCTAGCCCAGTGCTACAGCCCGGACCCACTTGCTGATGACCGACACATTCGAAGCTGGGTCATGGATGCCTGTCCCTGTAAGTCTGTGCCACTTTGGGTTTACGACTAGTCATGTCAGCCCGGGCTCTTTATCATATGGATGCTAGCGACACTATCATATACGTGAGCCAAAAGGCGCAAACGGTCCCGGGCAAAGGTAAGGCGACACCCGTGGGGATACCATGCGTGAGGCCGCAAAGCGATATGAGGTGTTACCGGCTAGATCGATGTGACATCGAGTCAGGGTCCTGACACCTTTTAACCTCCGATCTTCCCCGTTCCACTGCTGTCCCATCCCCAAATCGATTCCGTCTTCGTTCCCCTCTTCTTCTCTTCTCGTAGGGGGAGTAGTTTCACCGCGGGAGCGTCGGCCGGAGGGTTCAACCCCAGGGGTGGAGGTCCGGGGTGCTCTGTTTTGTTCCTTTTGCTCTGCCATTGACTTTGTGTGCATCCTCTTATGTTCAGATTTTCTCTCTATTTCTAATATGTTGCTCTCTTTGCTGTCCCAGGCTGCACTCGCTAGGGTTCCTTTGCTGTTGAACGAGCGTTTGGCGGCAGTGATACTGGATTGCGTGGCGGATTTTGTGTTTGCTAGTAAGAGTTTTGCTTTTGTATGGCGTGCTTCATTTCTGAAATAGTTCAAATCCCTAATTTTTGTTCATGTGTCTTGCAGATCTGGTTCGGCAGATTTTAGGACTGTAGATCTCAATGGATACATCATCCAGTCCGGACAAATTGAATGCAGGTGATTTCCCCTGTATTTTGGATGATGTTTTAACAGATCTGGTTTTTAGGTTGTACAGTTGTTGCCGTATCGACTTTATAAGTTGTATGTATTTTGATATGTGTTAATTTTGTCCTGGATTGTATGGTGTGTATGGTTTTGGTAGTTGATGCAATCTGCAGACAGGTTGTAGTACTTATCACCATGTGTATTTTGAACTGCTGTCCTGGCATTTGAATAGGTTGTAGTAGTCAGTGAAGAACTAGTATGGTGTTGAAAGAGTTGTGTTTTCTGAAGTTTGTTCTGCAAGTGGTGGGTTCATATTTGTTTTATTCGGTGAACTTGTAGTGTTCACATAGTTGAACTGATTGATTGCTCTTATACTTTTTTGCTAATTATGATGTTGTTGCAGATGTTGGAGTGCCGGTGCCTCCTGATTCTGACAAATCAGAATGCTTTCAAGATCTTGTGAATGTTATTTTTGAGACACCAAATCCTCTAGAAGAACTTGTGAATGTTGCTGGTGTTTCCCTTATATTTGCTCTTTTTTTATCAGCCTTTAATACATATATATGCTTAGTTCCATCAGTTGCTCCTTTTTGTTTGTGTCTGATGGTATGCGCTTTATTTATTTTTGTGTCTGCAATGTTAATTGTGTTTTAATTTTTTATGTGTGTGGTTATGTTACTGGTTTATGCAGTTAATGACAGCCATGGTGTTCCAGAGGACATTGCTGATGTTGTTAAAGATATTAATGATGGGATGTATTCACTTAACGTTGATGATGGTGATGGCAGCTTGCAGTTGTCTGTTACTCAGTCTCAAAGTGTTGATGGCACTGAGCCTGTTACCCAAGATGAGGATGTTCCTATGCAGTTACAGCTCGAGGATGAAAGGATAAGAAAGAAGAAGTATGAATTCCAGAAGAGGAAGGAATTGGAACGGCGTAAAAAGGTTGCCTGTGTGCCAGAAAGTGATGTTGATGTTACTCAAGCTCCTAAATGTGTAGGCGATGAAGGTGGTGATGCGGGGTTTTCAACTGTTCATGCCGGATCTCATGGAAGTGACATGCCTGTGAAGATAAACTTGATGCAAACTCGGTTGACGCAAGTGTTTGATCGTGATGGAGTTAAGGAGAAGAAAGTTGTTTTGAAGAGGAAGATGTCAGATCGAAATCCTGACGGCACATAGAGGCGTAGCCCACGTGTGAAAGTTGGTCCCCAACCTGGTAGTAGCAAAGCTGATGCGGACAGTGTTGCTATGAAAATTGGTCCAAGCAAACTTGGTGGCTCCGCTGTTCATCGTAGTCCATGAGGTTTGACAAATAAGAAGCCTTCTTCTTCTCCTCTTCAAGAGCGGTCTTTGTTGAAAGAAAATAAGAAGCGTAAATTTCATCCTGCAAAGGTGAACAAAGGTGTGAAGAAGCGTGCTCGTGTTGAAGCTGAAGATGCTGCATCTGAAGAAGATGATATTGAAGTTGATTCAGAAGATGAATTTGCAGTGGTATGTGTTTTGTACTGCATGTGACTTGCTAGTTGTACTTGCAATGATTTAATTGTGTTTGGGCTGGTATGCTGGCCAGGTGAGGCTGGTCATTGTTTGCATCTATTTGATTGTGGTACTGATGTTGTTTTAATAGTTGAACTTGTGCAAAAAAAAAAATTGTTTTACTTGCCTTCATATGCTTGTTTTGTTTCCTATATTCATTGTTTGCAGTGGTATGTGTTTTGTATTGCATGTGACTTACTAGTTGTACTTGTAATGATTTAATTTGTGTTTGGGCTGGTATGCTGGCCAGGTGAGGCTGGTCATTGTTTTCATCAATTGAGGGTAGTACTGATGTTGTTTTAATAGTTGAACTTGTGCGATCTTTTATTTAATTTTTTACTTACATTCATATGCTTGTTTTGTTTTCTATATTCATTGTTTGCAGTGGTATGTGTTTTGTACTGCATGTGACTTACTAGTTGTACTTGCAATGATTTAATTGTGTTTGGGCTGGTATTGCGGCCAGGTGAGGCTGGTCATTGTTTGCATCAATTGAGGGTTGGTACTGATGTTGTTTTAATAGTTGAACTTGTGCAATCCTTTCTTTTTCTTTTTACTTGCATTCATATGCTTGTTTTGTTTTCTATATTCATTTTTAAGGTGTGGCTTTTTTGTTTTCATTTATAGCCTGTTAGCGTTATGAGTCCGGTCAAGCCGGTGGGAGGCAATGCCGGAAAAGTTGCCTTGGATAAAGGTGACCAACGAAAATTGAACTTAATTGTGCGATGTTCGTTGAGAGAGGTTGAAGATTGTGCTAAATTGCTCGAGAGTCGGCATGTGGCTAGGGTTCATGCATCTGGTTTTGGTTCTATCTTCAAGTGGAGGGTGAAGTCTGACATTTCCCGCCCTCTGATGGGAGTTTTGTACCTGAGGATAGATTCTGATACAATGACTCTTGACATGGGTGAGGCTAATAAGAAGCTTCGCATCACTAGTGATGGTATACAGCAATTATTTGGTTTCCCTCATGGTGGTCGTTCTGCGCCAGGGCCGTCAGAGGACGGATATGACGATGCTCTGATGAAGTTAAGATCAGAGCTTGACATTAGCAGGAACAAAGATATCAAGACAAAGGATTTGAGGAATAAGCTCAAGGTGCTCGTCAAGGATCCTAGCAAAGATGACCTTGCTCTGAAAGTGTTCTTCATTATTGTGTTTATGAAGGTTGTGTTGCCTGGTTCTACCCCGTGTGTTGCCTGGTTCATGTACTTATGATATAGTTCTGTTAGTACTGACTTGTAATCTCATTCAGCATAAGGCTTTTAAAATTTTGGAGCAAAAATTCTGTTTGAACTTCTTGAACTTTAGTAGTTGAACTTCATAGTAAAAGTTAAAGTACTAGTTTAAATTAGCTACGTTTAAGAGATAGTCCTATTAAGTTCAAAACTATTTCTTTCTCAAGGCATTAATTGGTATCACCATAGCACTTACCGAATAAACTTAGTTGTACTGAGATTTCAATTGTGTTATTACTTTGATTAATTATTTATTTTTTGTGTTGTTTGTTGCTAGTACGTCTTTCTATTGTGTTTCTTGTGATTTTTCTCTTTTGTCGAACTTATATCTTTTTGATTTAGTTTTTTGCCTTCTTTTTTTCTAGGCTGTGGTTCTTCTCCAGGCAATGTTTGGTATAATCCTAGCACTTGCCGTATAGTCTTAGTTGTACTGAGATTTCAGTTGTATTGCCACTATTAATTCTTAGTATGTCACTGTTTTAAGGAATGCAAACTGAAGCTTCCCATTCCTTTTTATATATTTTGTAGAACGAACGTACCGTGTGTTCAACTGTGCCAGAACTTTCAGTCCTAGCATGCTAGTGACTAGGAAATACGTACTGGTGTTTGTTTGCTTTTCCTGATGCAGTACTTACTGAATTTCTAACTACTTTTTAGGACAATGCTTTTTAGTACTGAATGTTGTCCTCGGCTGAAACTTAGTCTTTTTAGTTCTTCTGAAACTAAAAACTGATTTTTTTAGCGTGATAGTACTAACGTTCATGTCTAAGCTGTACTGAGCGTCGAAGGCTACTGTTTGCTTTTGTCCTTAGTTAGTCTGCCACTTTTTTTGCAAAAATATTCTTGTGTTATTTTTTTCTCCATGACTAGTGCTGCGTGGTAGCCATCAAGTTTCAACTTCAACCTACTTCGACTTCAAATGATGGATCAACATAATAGGAAGCTAGCAAACTTGTTGGATGACATAAGCAAATGATGTACTTGATAGACATAGGCAAACTTGTTCAAACCCTGACACACATAGCATAAGGTAGCTGGTTCAACATAACGAAAGCAAACTGCAAATTTGAAACAACAATACTAAGGACACACATAGCATATGGTAGCTGGTTCAACATAACGAATGCAGACTTTCATGCATCTTCATCTGCGAAGTTGCAGTGGTAGTAGGGGTTAGCCTCCTGCTCTTTTGAAATATCTCAACCTGTCACGATGTTGTCAATTGTCTTCCATGACTTGTACGTTGCGTATGCATCTATTCCTGCGTACGTGATGAGGTTGTCTGGCAGTGGGCTAGTCCCCCACAGTTTGTGGTCTTCCCTCTTCATCTTCTTCTTCATGCCTTCTTAGAATGGGTGGATGACGCCGCCTGCAACATCGTCCAAGGAGTCGTAGTATTTGTTGGTCTTTGGATCTTTCCACTTGCGCTGCATGTCGATGAAGTTGTTGGGGTTGATTTCCAAACCAGACTCCCCCAGCATCCGCTTGTCACCTCCAATGCTGAAACCGACAAATGTGTACAATTTCTCCTCCTGCAGGAAGTCTTTGAGGCGCTTGGGCCTACAAGGGGGGAGACACACATTTTATAAAGATTAGTCTTCTTTTTGAGGACTTAATTCTTCTGCTTTTTTTGTTTTACAAGTGATAATCCATGAGGTAGATGCTTATATATTATGAGCCATGCATGAATGTAGTTCGGAAACTAGTACAAAAAGTCCTGAAATTAAATTCAACTACACCGTGTTATATTTTTCTTTTTTGCTATCTTTGTTGCTTCACCAAATGCTTCACCAAATTAGAGAATCATTTTACCAGAGTCAATGATTCATGCGCTGCTTGATTTAAGTTTTAGTTTTCTTTTTTGTTGAATAAAAGACCTATACCAGTGCTTGATACATCTTTGTGCATTAATTCTATATCAAGTTCAAAAATTAGTTTGAGAAACATGTGCATCAAGATATGGACCTATACCACTTCACCAAAGATCTTTTAATACATCAATTCTATAAACTATACTAGTGCATCAAGATCAGAAACTATGCTAGTACATCAAGTTCAGAAATTAATTTGGTGCATAAAGTTCAGAATGCTATAAAAAAATTCAGATGCTAATCTGGTGAAACAATCCACTCTACAGTTTCAGAAATGCATGTAACTTGAGAAACATGTAATCGTGCATCCACTTCATAGACTATAGTAGTTCATCTAGTTGGGAAACAAGTTTTAATTAAGTTTTTAGTGACTAGTGCTGGTACAACAGATGAATGAACAGTAGTATGGGTCACCATTTTGTGGCTGCTGCGATGTGGTACACCAAGCAGAGTTCCTCGACGCACAACTGCAGGACTGCCGCCATCGGTGGAGGTTTTTCCTCGTCGGTGTACTCCACATCAACTCCGATGAAGCTCGGATACAAGCCGCCGCCCTTCATCCTGAGCCTGCTCATCATATGGTCGGCCTTGTCTGGTTCGCTGGTGCAGACGATCTCCAGCGTCTCCTTGCCGTGGAGCTCAACCCCTTTGAGCGTTCTGGTGTACTCGTGCTTCTCGCCGGGGACGTGAACGTCGGCGAGGTTGCTGCTCTTGTTCGAAGTGTCGCCATGGTGACGCTTGGCGGACGGTTCCTCCGCCATCGCCTTCCTCCGGCGACTGTGGGCTTGGGAAAGAGAAGTTTTTGGTTTGTGTGTAGTGTAGATGGAAGCTGCAATGGTGGTTCTATGAATGAGGCAGAGATGGAATACAATGGGGTATTTTGCAGTGCGTCGGCGGTGGTGTGTTGGAGGTGGTTCGTCGGGGACGTGGGTGTAGTGGTCGTGGGGGTCGCCGTTTTTGCAGTGCGTCGTGGCAACCACCTAGTGGGTGGCGCGGGTGGTGGCCTGGAAGAACTAACCGTCCAAGACAAATGTTTTTTACTGCTCCACTGATTAGTCTTGTCAACCTGTACTTACGATCTACTAAATCCCACTTGCACGTCTCTGCGGTGGTGATGATGGCATTTTGCACTGTTTAGGTGACGTATGGCTCTATGATGTTTTTCCGTGTGGATGTTTAAGCATTGTTTTTATATTGAAGTCTTTATACACTAGTTTATGTCAAAACATTTTTTCAGTGCGCTGGGAGTTGTTGCTCAAAACTTGTACTTATTTTATTTTTATTTGTACCAACCTAGGTTAGGCCTTTATAGTTTTTGTATTCTCATTTTTAGTGCACTTATGTTTTAGTACTGTGTGAACTGAATTGTAATTTCATACAGCGCACGGGTTTGAAATTTGATGTCACAGTGGTGTGAGTGGCGTGACTGATCCTGTTGTTTTAGTACTGATGTCGTATGCATGTTTTGAACTGATTTTTTTTATAACTTAGGTTGGGGGTGGGGGTTTGAGACTATTTTACGACCAGATCGTTCGTTGTGGTGTGGACAGATTTTATGTAAATAAGAAATTTAGCAGAATTGACAAATAATTTATATTTGAACTTTTTGAATTTTAGTAGTTGAACTTGTCAGATTTTATATAAATATGAAATTTAGCATAATTGACAAACATTATATGTTTGAACTTTTATAGTTTTTAGTAGTTGAACTTGTTAGATTTTATATAAATAGGAAATTTAGCATAATTGACAAACATTATATGTTTTGTACTTTTAGATTTTTAGTAGTTGAACTTGTCAGTTTTTCTATAAATAAGAAATTTAGCATAATTGACAAACATTATATGCTTGAACTTTTTGAGCTTCAGTAGTTGAACTTTTCAGATTTTATATAAATAAGAAATTTAGCATAATTGACAAACATTATATGTTTGAGCTTTTTGAATTTTAGTAGTTGAACTTGAAAGTAATATTTAATTCGGTTTTTTAAATTATGTACATTTAACAGATAGGCTATTAAGTTCTGTTCTTTTTTAGAGGTTCATTGTTTTTGTATCATATTTTTTTCCTTTTTTCTTGTAGAGGTTAATTGACAAACATTTTTATTGTAGTTTATTTTTCTTTGTCCCGCCCTCTGGTTTGTATACCTGGGCTTAATGGTGGGGTGTTTTGTTGACTATGTAGGCTATTGGGCCGTTTTCTGGCCCAGATAGCTCGTCCGCGCGGGTGTCCAGTGCGTCGTGCGCGTGCGCTCTGGGTTTAGTCCCACCTCGCTAGTCGAGGGGGCTCCGGACCTGTTTATAAGCGCAGTGGAGGCTCACCAGTCGAACTCCAATGAACACTTACCTGAGCGCTTATACATGGCGCTCGCCCTCTCTCTTGACCTGTGGGCCCTGGTCGGCGGGTCCTGCGTTGTGCGGTTACTAGGGATTTGCCCACGGGCTCGAGTTCCAAGTATCTAGCATTGTCAGGGCATGCGCCTGACCTTGGGCGGTCATTTTTTTGTTTTTGTTTGAATCTAGTACTTGACTCCACCAGTAACTTGGACTGATACTTTTTGTTCTAGTTCTTGTCAGTTTTGTGTGAGTGTAATCTTTTTCATTTGAGTTTTTTGCCTTCTTTTTTGTGTTTTTTTGTGATTATTCTCAAGTGTCCTCTGGTGTCATTTTCAGAACTATGGTACTTGCGTGTAGACTGAGTTGTACTAATAGTGCATTCATAGTAGCGCTTACGGACTGATGCTTCATTGTACTTTTTATTGTAGTAAGAATGTATTGTCCGATCAAGTGTATTGAGTTGTACTGACATGGAACAACGTTGTGTGATTAGTTGCATCATAACTAGTACTTTAGAGCAACGACAACGTTCCATTCAGAAGCTACTTTTGAATTTTGAAATGATGGATTAACAACATACGAAGCTACCAAACCAAACTTATATAATGAGATAAGAAAAACATTGTACTTGATGACATAACTTAACTTGTTCAAACATGAAAAGCACGACATAATCACACTGGTTCAACCCAACAAGAGCAAACTACTAATTTGAAACAACAAGATAAAAGGCAAGCACAAGCGGAAGTAAAACGAAGGCAGGCTCTGATGTATCTTCATCCCGTAAAGGGGCAATAGGGGCGGTCGTAGAAGTTTTCAACCTCCCGCTCTTTCGCATATTCCCAACCGTCTGTGATATAGTCGATCATGAACCATGACTTGTACGCGGCATACGCGTCTACTCCTGCGTACTCGATGAGGTTGTCTGGCAGCTCGCTGGTCCCCCATAGTTTGTAGTCTTCCTGCGTGTTGATCTTGTTCTTCATGCCTTTGTAGAATGGGTGGATGACGCTGGCTGCAACATCAGTCAAGGAGTGGTACTCTTTTCCGGTGTATGGAACTCTCCACTTGCGCTGAATGTCGATGAACTTGTTGGGGTTGATCTCCATACCGGACAACTTCAGCTTCTCTTTGTCACTTACAATGTTGAAACCGGCAAATGTGAACAACTTCTCATGATGCAGCATCTCGGTCAGGCGCTTGGGCCTGCAAGGGCAGAGACATTTTGAATATTAGCATTACTTTGATGTTTGAATTATTCATTTTTGTTTTGTTTTACAAGCGATGAATCCATGAAGTAGTTTTTGATGTAGGATAAACAATGGATGGACGTACTTCAAAAACTAGTAAAGAAAGTTCTGAAATTAAATTAAGTACATCATGTTATTCTTCTTCTTGGATTATACATAGTTTCAGTCAATGTTGTATGTTCTGCATTGGTACTAGTTTAGTCTATTTTGGTTGAAATGGGATAACACAGAACCAGTGCTTCACCAAGTCCTTAGTTTATTTTCTGACGAAAATAACATTAGATCAAATTCAGAAAATACTTCACTACATCAAGTTCAGAAACATCTTTTTTAATACATCGAGTACATAGACTACTCTATTGTATCAACTTCAAAAACTACACTAGTCGATCAACTTCAGAATTTAATCTTCCGCAAGATTTTCCAAATAGTAATCCAGTGCATCAGGTTCAAAAATACATTTATAGTATATCTACTTGAGAAAATGCAGTAGTGCATCCACTTTTCACAAACCACACTAGTACATCTAGTTGGGAAAGCAAGTGTGATTAATTTTTCAGGATACAGTACTAATAAAACAGATAAACCATATGCAGGGCAAATGAGTAGGATTGCTCACCATTTTGTGGCCGCTGCGATGTGGTACACCAAGCAGAGTTCGTCGATGCACAACTGCAGGACTGCTGCCATCTGGGGAGGTTCATCTTCGTTGGTGTAGTGCACACCAATGCCGATGATCCTACGAAACCTGCCGCCAAGCTTCATCCAGAGCCTGGAGATCACCTAGTCGGCCTTTTCTGGTACGCTGGTGCAGACGATCTCCAGCGTCTCGTTGCCGTGGAGCTCAACCCCTTTGAGGGTTGTTGTGTACTCGCGCTTCTCGTCGGGGACGTTAATGTCGACGAGGTTGCTCCTCTTGTCCGACGTCTCGGCATGATGACGCTTGGCGAACGGTTCCTCCGCCATGGCCTTCCTCTGGCGACTGTGGGCTTTGGAGAGAGAAGTTTTTGGTTTGTGTGCAGTGGAAATGGAAGCGGCAATGGTGGTCTGTGTGAACGAGGGAGAGGTGGAAGAGAATGGGATTTTGTGCAGTGCGTGGACGGGGATTTTGTGGGAGGTGGTTCGTTCGGGGGCGTGTGTGTAGTGGGTGTTGTGGCGTGGGGTCACCGTTTGCAGTCCCTTTGTGTCAACTGCTCAGTGGGTGGCGCGGATGGTGGCGTGGAAGAACTAACCGTCCAAGTGAAATGGTTTTTACTGTTGAACTGACTAGTCTTGTCAAGCTGTACTTATGACCTGCCAAATCCCACTTGCACGTCTCTGCGGTGGTGATGATGGCATTTTACTGTGGCACCGATTCGTATAGTCAAGCTGTACTTATCAGCTGCTTATCCCACTTGCACGTGTCAGCGTCGGTGTTGATGGAGGTCTGAACTCCTCTACTGTCATACTCGGACTGGTGATTGAAGTGTAATTGAACGTACCAAATACCAGTGAGACTATGTGTGGTGCTAATGTTTTTTTAAAACAAATTTCGTATTTTTTTAAAGGATTGTTTATATCAAGATAATCTGTGAGTATTTTTTTACAGATAAATTAGATTTTCACCAGTACAGGATGTATTATATTCGCATTTTGCTTGAGGTAATTATTTTCATGTGCTGATGGTGTTTCTGAATTGGGACTCGCAGGAGCAGGCATAGCTTTGTTTTTTCAAAATGATTTTTTTTCGAGTCATCCACTGGTGTGTTTATTTTACTATGCCTTTTGTACTGCCGACTGAGAATTATCAGTACTGATGTACTACAAGAGTTTAAATTTTTCCTTGGCATTTTTTTTGCTTAGTTACTGGTTGACAGTAGCGTTTTGCGTCATATATATCCAGATAAGTTTTTTCAAATTTATTTGTGACTGCATTCAAAAGGATTATCAAATGGTTTAAATAATAATGTCACTGCTTGAGCGGGCACAAATCAGAAATTATATCAGTACTGATGTGTACTCAGCCTTGTACTGACGTCTGAGAGTTATCAGTACTGATGTACTACAAGAGTTTAAATTTTTCCTTGACATATTATTTTTCCTGAGTTACTGGTTCACAGTATCATTTTGTGTCGAATATATCCAAATAAGTTTTTTCAAACGTATTTGTGACTGCATTCAAAATGATTATTAAATGGTTTACATAATAATGTCACTGCTCCAGCGGGCACTAATCAGAAATTATATCTTAACTATAGTACTGATCGAGAAATCGACGATAAAGCTAAATAAGTTTTGGTAACGACAGTGTTTGTGAAATGCTTCCTCATTGTGTGCTGATGCAACTGAGACTACAAGGTTATTTTTTAGTTGACGCAGCATGATAACCACTATGTATTGTTCAGTCTTGAGCTTCTCCTAACTGTCCCTGAATGTTGTGCCTTGCCGGCGCTCTTTCCAGGTTGAGCCTTGGCAGCTTCATCGTCAGTTTCAGTTTCCTTGCCCCCGACACTGTCATCTTCATTGTCTTCGTCTGATTGGCCGTCATTCTCGTCAAACTCTTATTCTTCATCGTCTTCATTTGATTGTTTGGAACTTTGTACCTTGCCCTGTTTATGTTCAGCTCCACTCACCTCCTTGCCCACTTTGCACGTGCGGGCATTATGTCCGTCAGTTCCGCCACACTTGCGGCAAGTGTAGTTGTTACGTGTGTTGTCTCCATTGGTAGAAAGCAGGGTGGCTCCAATCTGCTTGTTCTTGTTGACAGTGGCATCTGTGCGGAGTGGGCATGTGCGGTAGTTATGGTTGCTCACGACGTTGCAGAAACCGCATGCCCTTATCCCGAGGGGTTTGCCGTCCGGGCCAAATTCCACGCGCTTGATGGGGCGTGGTGGCTTTTTGGATGCTGCTTGCGTCTTGCTCTTCCTCCCCTTTGTGTTTGAGAATATTGGGGGTTTAATCACCCTTTCCTGCTGCTGCTGGTAGGATGTGCTATTGTCATGTCGTTCGCCTACAACACCATCAATCTCATGATCTCGCATGTGAGTTTGTCGGCGCTCTTGAGTGTGCACATGGGCAAGCTCCGGTTGTTGCTGCTCCTCTTCCTCGTTCTCAAATGGGTCAATAGATCCCAGATGGTTCATCTCGGATAACATTGTAGCAATATCCTGCTCAATGGCTTCATTGTCCGCGACACCTCCATTTTTAGCAGAATGCATGGCGTCAAGTTCTTGTTCAAGTTTGTCCATGACGACCCGCGACCTTGCCATTTGCTCTTGGCTTCTCAAGCTTTTTCTGTGCACCCTCATGTTCAGCGTCAGCAGTGAGCTTTCAATGCAGTATTGGGATGCCTTGTTTGACGCTACTGTCCTCAAGTCATTTCTGTCAAATGTTGGCTGGATGTTCGGGCGTTTGGTGTATCTCCTGAGTATGTATTTCTCTGGAACGCTTGCAGCCTTAATTGTCTGCATCATGCACAGGACATGCACGCAGAAAAGACCTGTATTTGTTTTTGTAAGAGGTGCATGTTTTTTGTCATTTCATTCGAACAAAAACTTTGCAAAAGAAGTAGTACAATATGTAATATCTTTTTTGTACTCCTCACATGTGTGGTCCCATAGCCTGCACTCGCACTCATATGTTTCTCCCACGGGGTCTGCCACCACCTGGAACGCGTGCTGAGCCCACACAGGCAGTTTTTGCGGGTGGTTGTAGCGCACTAGGTACTTTGTGGGCTCCTCCGTCTCTGTCGCCGTGAAGAGTGTGCTCAGTTTCAGTCTATCTCTGATCTCGCTGTACACAGCTCGTGTGTATAGCTTTGCCATCTGGGTGTCAAACCCATAGTAGGTCAGCGTGTTTTGTTCCTTCTGCAGATGCAAGAATGATGACCAAATTGTTAGTTTTCTCGCAGGAAAAACTTCTAATAAAGTTTTTACTTTAGTAAGCATGTTATTTTTTGTCTTACGACAAGTGATAGAGCTATACCCGGTTACCCATTGTCTCCTGGTTCTCTGTCTGCCTCCTGGTTTTGACGCAGGAGTTTACCTGGCTGACAAAGCGGTGTAGGTTATGTCTCTCATTTACGTAGTTCTTCTTGAGCACATAGTTCATGCTCTCACTTTGCTGTGTGGATGTCATTTTGGCACAGAAAATTTCTTTGAAGTAGGATGATATCCATTTCTCACACTCGTTCCACATGCCCACCATTGTGGCATCATCATGGAGGTTGTACTTATCCATGAGTCTTTTCCAGGCATCCTCAAACTCAGTTGGCATGAGGGGCCAGTTGAGAATTGATGTGAATTCATCTTTAAAGTCCCCGTGTAGGAAATACAGGTACGCAAGGTGTTCCCTGTACTCCTTCATAATGTGCCAGCGGCATAGCTTATGTATTGTGTTCTTGAAAACATCTGCGATCGCCAAAGCCATTGCCGGGCACTGGTCTGGTAATGAGAAAATAGACTCTGAGTGGTCAGCAGATGGTTGTGCATATATACCAACAGAACTGACACAACATTTTTTTATTACTTTACTTTTCTTTTTTGGAAGGGGGGTGGTGGTTGGGGGTGGTTTTAGCAGTTGTACCTGTGAGGATGCATGTAGGAGCCTTCCTTCTCATGCACCTTAAAAATGTCTTGAACAGCCACTTGAATGAATTTGCATCCTCATCTCTTATCAGGGCAAAACCAAAGAATGTAGTCTGTAAGTGGTTGTTAGTTCCGACAAACACCCCAAGTGGCATATGGTACTTGTTGGTCTTATATGTTGTGTCAAATGTTACACGGTCCCCGAAGTCCCGATACGCCCCTCGGCAGCTTGCGTTCGCCCAGAATATGTTCTTAACTCTATCGGACTCATCGAGTTGCATGTCACAGAAAAATTCCTTGTTTATAGCTTTCATCTCCCTAAAGAAGTTGACAGTCTTTAGGACATCATCCACATCATCAATCCTTGAATTCTTTGCTTTCCTGCATATTAAAAGTTCATTGAAAAATGCATGTTGAACTAGCGTCAGGTCATGCGTTGCGTGATATGTTTGTACTGACAGAGCAAAAAATACGAAGGCGGTTTATGGGAGGAGAACAAGTTTGTACTTACAGGTTAATCAGGTCTTTGGCATTCATTTCGAGGAAGTAGCTACCAGGGTCATCACCGCCCAGTATGCTCATGATTTGCACGTGTTCAACGCCTTTGAACTGCAGGTACTTGACGTACTCCAAGATTGTTTTGTCAAAGTTTTTGTGGGAGTGCAAGAAGACAAGCATTTCTGCGGTGAGCTGTAGCCTGTGGTTGTGTTCCCAGACTATCTCTTTTACGACAAATGTTCCATCCTTTTCCTTCTTCGGCCTCATTTTAGCCCCGCAGTTAGTTCTGGCTGTCGTCTTGTTGCGCTGTCTATTTGCTTCAGACACCTTTGATTCATAAACTCCATGGCACGTGCAATAAAGGTAGGCTCTGGTCTTACACTTGGGGCCTTCCCTGACAGCAAAACCAGCGTGCTTTGCATATACGTTGTAGAAGTTCTTAGTTTCTTCGAAAGTTTCAAACCTCATCTCTAGCCTTGGCAGAACATAAGCTTCAATGTCAGGTGGCTGCACACAACAGTGACCAAACAAAAATGTTAGATGGGGTGGTCACAGCACCATGGTATGGACTGTGCTTGTATTTTTTTCGATATGGATACTTACATGTGTATAGCTCTGCGCTGCCTCTGGTGTTTGTTGTTCTCCTTGGTTTATGGGCGCCGGTGGTGTCACCCTTGGCACATGCAGCAATGCATCTCTTGGAGGGAGCAACGTTGACGAAGATCTCCATCTCTCGTTGTACGGCTGTCTCCCCTCAGATTCATTGTGAGGTTGCTCCTGTCTATATGGCTCATATCTTGTACTTTTGAACCTGCTAGATTGGCCAAAATTTCTGTCTTTTTGCCCTGGTCTTCCCGTCGCAACTGCTTTTGCAGCACGAATGATTGATGTTGACGGAGCGACTGGTGGAAGCCTTCTTGCAACCCATCCACGGCTTCCTGTCCTTGGCTTTTTGCATGCGCTGGGGAAGGAAAACATTTGTCGTTGGTGATATTGTTGGCCTTGTTGCAACCTAGCAGTGGCAAAGCTTGCATTCTCGGATATTGGTGTTTGCTATATAGAAGAACATGTCCGTGCTTCTGATGTTTGCGGTGTATCTTCAAATCTGTCTATACTGTTGAGATATCCAGGCGGTATTTCTGGTGTTACCCAACCAGGTGGTGCCCCATATCTGTCTGGCTCATGAAATGCTTGCTGCGTGCGCCGCCTTGCATGCTTCTGCAAACAACATTCAACAGTTTTGGGATTAATCTGGTTCATTTTCAGTCGAACTTATGAACGTTGATGTTCAAACACGGATGTACTGATGTATTGTTTCTTCTATAACTTATGCAACTACACTAGAAGTACTCCTAGTTTATGCATCATTGAACTTACTGTGTAACTGTGGCACTCTCTTGTCACTATCTACCTGGACTGACGCATATGTTTAAGTTTTTTTTAACTTGAACTGAAGATAGCATATTAGATGCACTGACAGTAACCTCGACATCCTAATCGTGCATCAATGCATCTACATTACAAGTACTGTCAGTTTATGCATCACTGAACTTACTGTGTAGCAAAAAAAAATCAGTAACAGTTTTTTTACTCGTTTGAACTGACGCAACTACATGACTTGTACTCTTAGAAATAACAACATACAACTTTTCAGTGGTAGCTGAACCTTAGTACTATCCACTCGTTTGAATTGACGCGACTACATGACTTGTACTCTTAGAAATAACAACATACAACTTTTCAGTGGTAGCTGAACCTTAGTACTAT
The DNA here is from genome assembly GCF_002162155.2 of Triticum dicoccoides. NCBI lineage: Eukaryota > Viridiplantae > Streptophyta > Magnoliopsida > Poales > Poaceae > Triticum > Triticum dicoccoides. Next base: position 305,706,623 of record NC_041383.1, on the reverse strand, counting down.
CCACTTGGACTGATGCATAAGTTTAAGTTTTTTTACTTGGACTGAAGCTAGCATATTAGAGGTACTGACATTAATCTCGACATGCTAATTGTGCATCAAGTGGCAGGGGTGTAAACGAACTGATGCAAGCATTTGCAATGTACTGATGCAGCACAAATGCAGCACACAATTTTGTACTCATGAACTTAATAGTGTAACATGTAGGCAGAGCATAGCAGCACAGATAAACTGATGAACTGATAAATTGACAGAAACATGGTACCTATCTTCATTCAAACCCAGATCTCAAAAACTTGGTGTTGCTAGTAATTTGTGTGGGAAGGATTCATCACCTGCATCTTGTTGCATGTGACTCCATCTTCGTTTCATTGGCGGCGTATTGGCAAGAACTTGGATGGCGGAGCCATTGTTGTTGGGGAGACGACCGTGCTTGTGGTGGAGCTCTGTCGACGAGGTCCGTCGAGGGGCGGAGGCAGGAGGCGTGGATCACGGCCCAGGCGAATCTCCGGCGCCCGGCGTCGGGGAGGCGCGAGGGGAAGCTCCTGCACCAGGCGGCGGGTAGGGGAGCGGGGAGGCTCCTGCACCAGACGGAGGGAGGCGTGCGGGGAGGCTCCGGCGCCCGGCGGCGGGGAAGCGCGCGAGGAGGCTCCGCCGCCCGACGGCGGGGAGGTGCGCGGTGATGCTCCAGCGCCGGACGAGGCGACCGATGGTGGCGGCGGTCGGGCCGGCGGCATGGCTAGATGGCGGCGCGTCGGGGGGAGTGGTGGCTGTGGATCGGGGGCCGGTGATGCAAACTCGCCGTCGGCGGACGGCGCCGCGGGCTCCCTCGCTCTGGCTGCCACCGTCGCTCGCTCGCCCGCGACGGCTGCCTCCGGCGGTAGGAAGTGGGTCGGATTGGGGCTGGTTCGGTCGTGGACGCGTCGCGCCTTATAGGGGGCGAGGGTAACAGAATAATATTCTGTTACCGGTAACAGAATAGTCCAGCCCTATATATGCTTTCATAGCCGTTAGATGGTGACGTTGGTGTTGATATGGTAAACCATTAATGTGATTATATATGGCATTATTAATAAGCATGCGTGCATGCATGGCGACCATTTATGGTTTAAATTAATAGATAGTCATCAATGCATTAAATCTTACTAATTTCAAAGCATGAACGTGTACTAAGGTATGTGAGAAATACTTAATAATTATTGGCCTATTAATATTTAAACCAAAATTCATGGTACAATAATTTATCGAGTATCATACCACGGATACATCTCTGTTAGGTATTGCGTATAAATTTTACGTTGGGATATGTACACATATATTTCACGTTAGGGTATGTACAAATAAATTTTACACTTGAGTATATACACATAAATTTCACGTTGGGGTACGTACATTTATGGGTATAAACACTTCAAAATATTTTACGGGGTGTTGAGTATGCACTTATGGTACCCGCAAAAAAAGAGTATGGGCTTATG
>NC_041383.1:305695928-305704966 GCF_002162155.2 Triticum dicoccoides | reverse complement strand
ATATTTTTATTATTATCATACTTTAATTACCATTCAGTGGTATATCACTTTTGGGACATATATTTCTTAGGTATATCATTTCTCTCTATCGTACCTTGGGTATATTATTTATATGTTTCTGTTATATACGTACTATTATATGTACACTAATTCTTAGTGTTAGGTATATGATACCTAGGACAAAAATCTTACGATAGGCATGGCAGTATCTTTTTATTTTTAGTAGTCAAAATATAAAGATGTGTGCAGCATATGTGTGTGTGTTGTATTCCGGTTATGAATACAAGACAAAAACAAGAGAGCATACACGAGGTATTATAATACGTACATATTTATTAGGAAACTAGGACGTCATTTTATAGATGGAAATAAATTGCAAGGTATTATAATAACATGCATTATTATGGCAGGTATGGCATGCAACAATATTTGGAAAGTGATCAATCACATGGGACTTACCTGCATGGTGCTTAGGTGCCTGGGCACCTAGGTGCCCCAAACATTTTATATATATATATATAAGGTGTTTCCTAAGAAATATAAATTAGCTTCTATCGAATCGAGGATATGCTTCCATGGCGAATGTGAAGCACTAACTATGTACTACGTCGATACAAAATGTGCAAGCGTGGTGGGACATATTCCCTTTGCGTCGGCATAGCAGGGACGATCGTGTTGCTGCCAAGTTGAGCATGATGCCAATGTTGTCGAAGCGGATGAGCGGGGGTATGACGACTAAGCATAATGTCGTCTTACAAATGTGGCATATTTTCCTCAAATAAATGATGTAAAAAGGTTGCGATGCTTCCGACATTGTAATGCTTCTCATGTAGTATGTCATGCTAGCAAATTACCTATGTTTCTGACATTATTGCTACATGCTTCTTATTTGTAGAATATTATAGTTTGTTTCATGCCACTATATATTGCCACTGCCACAGCTATGCTTCGAACAATACTAATTGTTGCATGCTCCTTGTATTACACTCATGTTTGTTTCCCAGCCAACATACACATCAATTAGTAATTTTGTATGCTTCCATTTTTTCTGCTACTTCTTTTCTACATAAACGGTTAGAGTTTCAGATTCGTAGTATGTTGCAGCATCAACTAATCATATTTTCAACCGATGCTACAGGATTCATGTCTCCAAAATAATTACTTCTTCTTTCCGCAAAAGAACCAATCATCTATGCGTCAAGCATGCCCAGGGCGTGTTGGAGATTGTCGTGGACAGGGCGCGTGCTCGTCTGGTCTAGAAACATATCCAAGAAACAAAGAATCATGGTTCAGCAATCTTTGAAGCAAAGTGTTAGTACAATAAACACATGCACGAGACACCATGGAGGCATGTATGATCGTATTGAGCAGATCCTGAAAATGACAAGAAAACTCGCATCATGCCATACAAGATCCTGATACAGAATTAGCAACGTGGGGTGAAGGTGGCGCCTCGCTCAGGGCATCACCTGTTGTCATCTGGCCAAACTTACCTTGCGTGCCATGCGAGCAACACACAAGCCATAAGACGTTGCCACACAAGGATGGACCAGATTGGTGGAGGGAAGAGGGTGTTGGTTCTTCGTCAAGAATGGAGTCACCGCTCGGAAGCAGGCACCGCGCTCGGGTAATGGCGGCATGGCCACCTGATGACGGGAGGGTGCACCACGGCACATGGCGCACCGCGCGGTGTGTCTCATGGGCACAGAGGGTGGAGGCTGGTTCATGGCGGAGAGGTGAGGGTGGTGAGCAGATTGACGAGATCGGCAACACGGGAGCAGGCGACGGAGACGAGGAGGGAGCGTCGGATGCGTTTATGGCATGTCATATTAATGCGGGATGGATTATAGCAGAGGATGTGGCTAGAAAATCGGAAGGGGCTGTTTTGAAAAGGGAAACGTTTGGGGCCGGGGCACCGGCCGAAGCTTCGGCCGGTCCAGTCCACGCGCGCACGCCGCGACCCAGTCGCGAGCAACCACGTGGCGCTGCGGATCTCGCGAATCTCGCCTCGTTTCTGTCTCGCAGCTCCGCGGATCCCGTTCCCATCCTCATCTCCTGCAGCGCCGGCGCCCACATCTCGCCGTCGGCCATGGAAGGTCGAATCCCCCGCGCGTCCATGGATGTAGATCTCACCCCGCCATGCTTTACAGCCCGTTTCGCCATTGGATGCAGCCCGTTGACCAATCCCCATCCCCAGCGGTTGCAACTCCCACACGTCTCGTGCTTCTGCCTCGCCGCCGACGAGCCGGACGGCGATGGTCGACACCAGAGGCTTCTGCAGAATCGTCGCACCCCCTCATGTTGCAACCGTTTAAAAAAAAGCTTCATCCCCTAGATGAAAAGCTTCAACCGGATGTAGAGAAAGCTACAAGCGGTCAGCGCCATCGCCGGAAAGCTACAACCGTTGACATGAAATGCTACATCCTTCGATTAAAAAAGCTTCAACCGAAACGACACAAAAAGCCTTGACCAAGTGCTGCTAAAAAAAATAGCTACAACTTTTGGTAAAAAAGCTTCAACGGTTGTTGGAAAAAGCTCCCACCATTGAGAGAGAAAGCTACAACTAGACACTATGAAAATAAGAAAGCTTCAACCAGCGACGGCTGGAGGTGGAAGAAGATGATAAAATGCTGCAGTTTTGCTACGTGCTTCAACCGGCATAAATTTTTGCTACAACTGGCATAGCATTTTGCTACAACTAGCGTCACGTTTTGTTACAACACACAGCCGGCGTCGCGGTTTTGCTACAACTAGCATCGTTTTTTGCTACAACCGGCATAATATTTTGCTACATCCATCATGGCTGAGTTGCGACCCAGCACGGGTTTCCGTGAATTCTGGCGGCGAGATCCAGCACGGGGGGCAGGGGTGCATGCTGCAACCGGTCGCCGGCGAGCTGCTACGGGCTCGTGGCGAGCTACAACCTCGACCGGCCGTAACGGAGCTCGAGCCCAAATCCATGGCGGCAAGGAGGTCATGACGTATGTAAGACATGATTGAAGCAATCCCAAGGCGGCTTGATAGGTGGGGGAGCTCCTCGTCGACGTGATTCGGCCGCGGGGAACGAATAACAGGCGGATCTAGCCGCCGCCGCCGCGGATCGGGGACGGTCAGTCGCGGGGGGATCCAACTCCCTGTTTTTCTTCTTGTGCCTGTTCGTACACGGTCGCAACAAAACTGTTCTTTTTTGCTGCAACGGTTGCTTCAGTCCGTGTATGCGCGCAGATCTAACGGTTCATGCAAACCGCATCGGACGGCTGGGCCTCGACCGGCCCAACTGTTGGGCCGGTGCGCCGGCGCAGATCGCTGCCCTTTTGAAAACACGTCGAGATGGAAGCATTCTGGACCGTGAGATTTAAAGCAAATCGACGGCATGCGACTGGTCTGATAAATGACTTTTACCATACGTCTGCTAATAAGTGTTTCCCTTAATCAATGCCATTGCCGACGCGAAACAATGTCAGGACGAAAAAGCTGAGATTAATCAATGCCCGGGCGAAGAAGTTGTGATTAATCAATGCCATTGCTGGGCGAAAAAGTTGGGATTAATCAATGCCGGGAGAGTAATGACTAAATACCTAATGTAATGTATTTGAGGCCATGGCCATGTAACAAACTCTATTCCCTCTTAATTAATAAATGAGGCAAAAAAATTACCTCCAACTAAAGAAGATATTGTTCTGAAACTAGAATCTAGAGCAAGAAGGATCTATAGGGAAGGCAGAACTCAGGCTCAATGCACCCCGATGAAAGGTAACATGAAAAACTACTCATACAAGCACATACCCCCTCCTTCCCAAATTAAGTGTTTTTTTTTTGCATGGTAATACGTGTCTCATTCATATCATAAAGAACAAAATACAAGTCACGTAAGAACCGACATGACAAAACTGAAAAGATAGCAGAACATCTCTGAGCTTGACACTAACGCCCGTCACCTGCCTCCGGCACCACCACAGCAGCCATCGAAGAAAAGAATGACGGATCACCTCCTCACCCGAGTTCGACGCGGCTCCATCGCTGATATGCAGCTTTGCGGACCTTCAAGGTGGCTCACCAAAAGTGAAGCCATTGTCGTTGAACGAATCAGACCGGAGCAACACCCCGGACACGCCATCGAACTTCAGATCTGGCACCCCACCACGACTAAGACGCCGAAAGAGAAAACCATACCTACCATCCACGAACCACGAACCCAGCACACGTTCCGTCTTTCAGATGTCGTCGATGCAGACCACAATCTGCATCCGCTCCTGAACTACCTCCCAAACTTCACGCCGACGCTGGAGCAAACGTCGTCGAGACAACAGCGGAGCCCGAGGACACAGGTTACGTGATAGGTAATGGACAATACTTGCACATCGAACATATTTGGAGCAGGGTAGTTAGCACAATTCAGTCATTCATAGGTAATGGACAATACTTGTACATCGAACAGATTTGGAGCAGGGTAGTTAGCACAATTCAGTCATTCCAAATGTGCCTTCAAAACCAGCGAATTCCTGCATGGTTTAGTTGCCAATGGCCTCGTGCACCAAGGTTAAGAGATTAGGAAAAAGATGGGAGCTTGGAAAGAAGGAAAAACATTGACCAAGATTGGGGAACTAGAGGAGCTACAAATTAGTTTACTCGTTGAAGCCATCTCTCCCTTTTGCCAACGACCGTGTGATGTGCAAGCGGTCAACTTGCTGCTTCCAAGTCCCAGTTAGAAACACACGACATAAGATATGACCGTTGGGAGAAAACAGGAATGCAAGTCCCAGTTATTATTGCAAGTACCTCATCAAATTCAAATGTGACAGACAGGGAGCTGCGAGCCTACCCCGCACTACCTAGTGTACCTCTGACAGCATTAGACGACAAAAAACTGGGACCGGTCTTTCGTTCTATCACGTGATCGATCGCATAAAAACAATCGTGAGACTCAATGCTCGTAGTGGAGGTGGCTATATTTCCAAAGATCGAAAGAATAGCCCAAGGTAAATTGCACATGATGAGTGAGCATGTATTTTACATGCATGAGTAGAATTCTAGTCTTTCTTGTACACTACTGTTGGATAAACTGGATTCCACATGTTGTTCTTGACATAATCAACTGTTTCTTCCTGCAAGACAAATTTTTTGTTCAAAGTTAATCAACTAACATAATCATAAATCCTGGATGAGCAGTAAGGTGATTTCCTACCTCGCTCAGTCTTGCAAGCTCGCGTGCATCCATGTCACGGTATCCCTCAGCTAGGTCCTCTGCAACAGCTTCCCTCACAACTGCCGCCGCCACCTCCTTAGTGATGTCACGAATTCTGAGTGTAACCATATATAATCAATAGGCATAACAACACGGAAAACTGAAATATTGATTGTACGAGTATATAACCTGGAGGTTGGAGGGTAAATTATCCCTTGGAGAACCTCCTCCTCTTTCATGTATGAAGCCAAGCTAAACAATTTTCATGGTTAATAAAATAGACTAGATTAAATAAGCAGCTTGTGTCAAAAGATGACAAGTCAAGGAAGTCACTGCTCTGCCGCCGCCTGAAGCATTCCATCAGAGACAATCCGTGCACCAGACAACAGGGTTCCAAGTCCTATTCTGCACAGTGGTCAAGCAACGGAAATGAATCATAATTTGCACAAGAACCAAGTCTCGTTGCATATATATAGTTTACAATAGTAACAGGACTAACCCAGGAAAGAGATACATGTTATTCCCTTGATTAGAGTGGCCGATCTTTCCATCGCCTGCAAGAGAATCAGTATAAGCTACTCAGAGTAACATCTTACAGATTGAGTATCTCCGCAATTCATCAAATCATCACAGTTTTGGTTACGCAATATGTTTGATCCGTTGCATTAGCTGATGCCAAGCATAGTAAGATATAACTGACACATTACGACATAGTGATGCTCAGCTGACATTGGAAGGAGCACCACAAAAGGAAGGACGCAAGACTGGACAGACATACCAAGATCCACATCGTCAAATGGGCTTCCACTGGAAAATACGACCTTTTCACCAATAATTGAGAAGGCTTCTTCAGGTGTACATTCAGCTATAATATGTAACCAACACAGAATTAGATGGCAGCTGTAAAGAAAACATTAGTAAACTTTCATATCACGAACCATTCTTAGTTGGATTTGACATCGCAAAAATTGCTGGTCTGGAAGAGGACGAATCTTTTAGTGCTTCTAAAACCTGAAGGTACAAAGAACCCACCACAATCAGCAGCATCACTTCAATTGTTGACCATTATCAAAAAGTCAAAATAGCAGACATCATGCAACTAATGATTTAATCTAATCAATGAGTGCCAAATTGGTCCTGATGCAAGGTCCATAACTTCAGATAAACATAGGATTTGCAGGGGCCCTATAGACAGAATTACCACCACGCAGAAAAAAAAAGACCTACTCCCTCTGCAAAAGTAGTGACCTAAAACGTCTTATATCTTTAGTGACCTAAAACGGCTTACATTAGTTTACAGACGGAGTACAATCTAAGGGTACTATAAATATAACGAATTTCATTATTTAACTAACAACAGTCCGGACATAACTGGGAAGTTAATGGCTCTGCCATCTGCAACATATCAAATGTCCTGTCATATAACTAGTCACTGAAACTAGTGGCGGTAACAACAATAGGACACAGATCATGAATTAGCTTATGGCTTTAGCTTCAGTGAAAGTGGCTTGGAATCAATGCTGAACAAACTTGGCATGCAGTTATTGTAAAATATTATACCTCCTTTGAGAACAAACCACCAACAGCAGATAGTCCAAGTATGACATCAGGCTTCACCTTTTTAACCTGTTCGATACACATGGTACAGTGCAAATAGTTGAGCATCAGCAGCACCAAAACTTGAACTCAAAACTATAGAGGATCAACACTAAATAATGCATGAGCTGTACAATCTTGAATTCTAATGGGCTCATTTGGAGCTTCAGTAATATATCCTACTGCTACTATTCATATGCATCAGTCTTAAACTCCACATGTCTTATTCTTTCATGAACTGAATTTTATTTCGATAAGGTAATGTGAATTTTAAACAGACTTAAGGCTGGCTTTTCGATGGAAAGCTTATGCTGATATAACTTGACAAATGCAATATCTCATAAATAAAGTTCAGGGAAAATGTAAAAGAAACAGACAGTACCATTGGTGGCGGCGCCAGACTGGAAGAGGTTAAAAGTTGTTAGGGTACTATTTATATAGCCATGTAGCCTTTTGTATTTACCCCGTTGTATAAGGGGCTTTCTGCATATCCTACACCTGTACATGTATATATATATTGGCCTATTAGAGCCCTAGGGTTTTTTTGTAACAGATTTTTCTTTTGCGATCTGAGTTATACTCCCACATGGAATGTGGACTTTGTGAATGACATTAGTTCTAGGCCACGCAAAATTCGTGAAACACATTACAACAGGGGATACCAGATAATATAAGCATTGGCTGTAGGGTGAGATCGCTAGAGATAGTATTATTTGGGGATTGAGTTTATTTCTGAACATTTTGCATCTAGGTTCATTTTAGAACTCATTAAAAAGAGAACTTCTAAAATATTCAACTATACTTAGTGAATAAGCTAGAAAAAAATCTTGCTAATAGTGAATAAACTCTGGCATGCACATATTACCATGCATGGATCTTGGTAGTCAGTAAGATGTATGCCTAACAGTACATATGCTGTGAAAAGAACCATCTATTATAATCTAATATAATAAATATAAACTTTAGATAAATACCACTTCAATCAAGCTTGCACCCTCATTTAGGCCTTGGTGAGTTAGCTCACTCTTTCTCCTAGCAAAAGGACGTGCATCTGGGTCGATGTCTACACGTTCCTCTGTTATTAAACCCTGGCCAAAATAGAACAGAGATAATGTAGTAAGGTTTAAAAAAGTGCATGCAAGGAAGATCAATAGTGAAGATACAAAAATTCTAGACTGTGTCAAGTGTCAACACATTGCCAAATTATTCAGCTTATGATTGGCTGATAAGCATGATAATCATTCACAGGCAATGTGATAGTGGAGTGGACTTTGATAGAACATGCAGTTAATTTTGATAGAACAACAGAGTAGTGTAATCCTTAGTGAAACTATTATTATACAAATACAAGAAAACTCCAGCAGGCATAAGAAACATTCTTAGGGATCCGACTCACATGAGCATCGACTATCCAGAATTGGCTCCTAGCACTCTCAAAAGCAACCTCGTTGTTTCCCAGCATCCTTGCCATGGTCCTGCTTGCAGCATTCACAACACCAATCCCAGCACTGCAAAAGGTGAAATGTAATTAACGTCATACTTCTGAAATGTACTTGATCAAAGGTTATGATAATTTTTTGATCTTTATTGATGTAATCAAGTTTCAGTAACATCACAGTTAGTACATAGAATCAATTCAGTCATTAATCATGAAAGAGTTATACTCTAGTTTTGTAATAAGTTCTGAAACATTGGACATGATCCGAACCTGCCAGCACCTGCTACAACAATCTTTTGCTTTGGAAAGTCTATCATTGGCCTTCCTTGTGCTCTTACAGCTCCAAGAAGACCAGCTATTGCAACGCCAGCAGTTCCCTTTGTACATAAATAATAGTCATCTCAAGTGTGATAATTTTACTCCAGGAATTTTCAAATATATTGCACATTGTGAGTGAAAAGGATTAAGTATATAAGCCAACAAAAATATCAAAAGAAATGACTATGTTATTCTTATTTAAATATCTTGGATATGGAGGAGCGAACAGTTTGTAGTTCTATTCTTATAAAGGTGGGAAGATGTGATAAACGACGCCAAGAAAGGAAAAATAGCAATAAACCTTCTGAAAAAAATCATGTGCATGCATTAATTTCTGACAGTGGATACGAAAAACCATAGACCTTATAAAAACAAACAGAGGAAGTACTATTTCAATTGTTAATGAAGTAAATATGCAATAAATAGAAGAAAAAAAGTTTCTGCATCTTTTTTTATCTAAGAGACCGTGGGATGCCCCCACAGTATTTTTAATATTATATC
>NC_041383.1:305692504-305695513 GCF_002162155.2 Triticum dicoccoides | reverse complement strand
CTAATCCAATCAACTAGAGGTTGCCTTTTGTGGGCAGGCATTCTAAGGGAAATAAGAGTGATATCTTCCTGAAAAGGACCTTCCAACTAGGGAAGCTAGACTGCACATTCTCAAATATAAATGCTGAGATGTCAAAACCTCAGATTAACAGACTTGATTTTGACTGTAAGTCTGAAAGTAATTGAACATAAGATATATTGATAAATATTTACAAGTATAATTGAACTGGTATTACTGAAAGGCAAAGCTGGCATATTTTCCATGAGCATAGACGGTACTTCCTCCATTTCATTTCATAGTGTATTTCGGTATAGCACAAGGATTAAGGAGCCATTAAATAGTATAGGACGTGACCGTGGTAGACACGTTAATCTTGGGAATAGGAGAGAAAATGTAAGGGCTATATTTTTCGGAATCTTTTACGAAAATGTAAGGCATGCATGTAGAATTAATAACTCTTGCCCTCATTTGTCTGAAAAAATGATGAATGGAGGGATTACTGTAATCAACATCTGTAACAGAAAAAATCTATTAAGTACAGAAGTTAACAATGACTATGAACGAGAAGGATACAAAACGTTCTTAGCCATGAAAAGTGTTGGTGTGCCAGAAGGAACATGTAGATATCATAGCACAAGGCAACGCATAATGGAAAAACATAACTGGCATAAGTCAAACTAGTTACCTGCACATCATCATTAAACATACGATAAGTCTTCCTGTAACGCTGCAACAACCTGAAGGCCCACTTGCTTTGGAAATCTTCAAACTAGAGGACATAAAGAAAGTAATTTTGAAAATGTTCCAGCTAAAGCCACATGCAGAAAAAAGTTGAGCAAGCACCAAACACCAAAATAGCACCTGTACAATCACATTGGGCCAACGAGAAAAAACAGCTTCCATGAATTCATCAATAATTTCAACATAATCTTCTCCCTCAAGACGGTGTTCTTGCAGGCCAAGATCTGTACAGCACAAAATTTAGAAAAACAATAGCAGAAAAGACTACTCGATCTCTTGTTCACTATCTAGTGAAAAGGTGCAATTGCCTGCATCATATTCTAAAGAAATTCAAGAATAATGCTTGAGAGTAACAAAGAACAGAAAAGGTCATTGATTCTCACGAGCAAGTAAAGATTACAACACCACACATATGCATTTTTCCTGGAATCTGAATCAATCTAAAATACAGCTATAATGAGTGAGTAGGTCACTCTGATGTCTACATCTATTTATTTATTTTCCTTTTAGAGAATAAGGGTGGTCAAATGTTTTAGAGAAAAATATGCGCAACTAACAAAATGTTCAAAGAACAACTTACAAAGAGGATCCTTGAGGAGTTTCTCATTGTTAGTTCCCACATCAATCATAACTGGAAGAACCTACAAGAATATTAAACAACGGAACATATAAATATAAACTATACCAACAGAATATAATACTCCCTCTGTTGCTTTTGGTAGAGTGTATTTTGAGACAAGGCTTTCACCATCAATTACTCTACCAGTATGCAATTTATATAGCATAAGGTGTCATCAGATTCTAATTCAAACGTAATTGCTTATGATTGTGATTTGTATCACATATTCACATGCACCACCTATTAATAGAGTACTTATTATTCAAAGCATTATCTGAACAAATCAAAATATGTCTTACAAAAGGAACGGAGTGAATAGGAAATAGATAGCAGTAGAACACTTTGAAACTTCATAATATCTGAGCAACCAGCGCTGCAGTTGTAAGGTCATGCAACACAAACGCGATCATCAAGACTCTTATTTGAAGCTTCAGTTTGATAAACATCATTTATCTTGGTTCAGTACAAAAGCAAGCCAAACTGGTAGTATTCTAAAAGAAATTTATTTCCCTGAATTATTATGAGAAGAGGCTGATTGGCACAATCAGATTAAGTAGCAAAACGTTATTTTTTTGTGAATAAAATCCGTGTATCTCAAATATCAAACTACAGTTATTTGAAATTGGAGATATCAAATATGAAAATATAGATGTAAAAAATGGAAGATAGAGAACAAGGTAAGTCTAACAGTTTCCTAAGGAATAACAAAAGCATACCCTCTGGGGATTTATTCCAGCAGCAGCGACATATAAATCCAGCTTCCCTATAGCAATGCCAATACCTTGCACCCCTAGATCACCAAGGCCCAGTATCCTGCTTCCATCAGTCACCACTATCATGTCGACCTGCGAAAGATTAGCCACTTATGTTTATTTGCAATATAAGAAACTTGTCGTCAGAAGATGCTCTCCCAGCCCTAGGAGATCTTCAAAAGGCAAGAGATATATCTTAGCCTCTTAGCAAAAGAGCTTTATAACTTTAAGACACTGAAAGAGTTGAACTACAGAAGACCAAATCAGTAAATGGACAAGAACAAATGCATACCTGATCAGCTGGCCAGTTGTACACCATGGACATCATTTCACCACGATCCTCTGCACTAAAATACATTCCCCGAGGCCGTCTAAACAAGCCACTGTAATTTTGGCAAACAGCGCCAACAGTCGGTGTGTAAACAATAGGTGCATACTCCTCAATATTATCTATTAAGACCTATTGAAGAATCAAAATAAGGTTAAATAAGGTAATCACTTTGAAAAGGAGCCTGCGTCTGAGACTGCAATACAATAGAGTTAACAAAGTGGTTGCACAACCATATAATGAGAGAAACATCATCAACAGAAATATGTTTGCGCCTAAAAGAATGCGTGAGATGTGGAGTTGCACACCTTGTAGTACATCGTTTCGTTTCTGTCATGCAGTCTGTTAAGAATACGCCATTTCGCCAGTTGGTAAGTATCAGATGGCCCATCTCTTGCATTTTGCTCCAGCCGTTTAAGGTCACCCACTATAATCAAAACAAATAAAAATAAAAGAAGAGGTAAATCCACCACTAAAATCAGCACTTGTAGAACCTCAGTTAACTTTTTTTTCGCGAATACGCAAAGCTTGCGTATCATTCATTGATAGGTAGAGTATTGAGCGTACAT
>NC_041383.1:305688896-305692233 GCF_002162155.2 Triticum dicoccoides | reverse complement strand
GGAGTGCTACGTACACAGGGATGGTGTAGTCGCTAGCGTGAGCATGAAAGGGAATGGGTATACTCAACCCCAGTACAATCATCGGACGTCTACGGCACGATGGACGCTAAACCCTTAGCCCCTAGTATGCTAGTACTAAACCCTCATACATCTCTAGACCTGAGTGAAACTTGCAGCTTCAGCATTGGAGCCACTTGGTTGTTTGGACAATTTTTCAATTGAGTTTGTGATTGGCATTTGAACTTTAACTGGTACATCGGGCAATCGGCTATACTTGATTCTAGTTTTCAGAGAAGTTGTTTGACCTAGCTTGTAGAGCACTAGAAGCCGGTTTTGAAATTTGGAATTTTTCAAAGCTGGAGCCTAAACACAAAGCACACATTTACACTCGACTAGAGATCAAACCAAAAAGTTTAGCATGCGGTTCCTCAGCATTCAGCAACGCACATACTGAGCAACATTAGTGTCGTTCCCACTCAATGTCTGTGAATTGGAGTACCCACTCAATGTCTGTGAACTGGAGTACTCCCTCCGTCCGAAAAAGCTTGTCCCACAAATGGATGTATGTAGCACCAACTTGGCGCTACATACATCCATTTGTGGGACAAGCTTTTTCGGACAGAGTGAGTACTAGCTAAAGTCATTCACCCTCCAAACCACTAAAAACGGACCGATCTGGTTATCATCCACCAAAATACCTCCCTGCGCGGCACCGACCAATCCAATTTTGGGAGAGCCGTAAACGAGACACGGAGTAAGCAAGGAAGGAATTGAACCGGCGGGGTATCATGTCGTACTGAATCGGTCGATCTGCTGCTGCGAGGAAACGACACTGGGCGGGAGCAGGCCGCGGAGGCCGAGCCGGTCCCTCTCCGTCATCGAGAACGCCGTTCCCTGCAGAAGCAGCACAACCCGCGCGCGTCAGACCACCGCCGCGAAACCCTCTGCAAACGGAACGAGGAGACGACGACGAGCGAGTAGGCGCGTACCCGGTTGAACCATGGGTCGTGGAGGATGTCGGGGCCGCGCTTGTGAAGGACGACGGGGCGGTGGCACTCAGCCGTCACGAACGCCCGCGAGCGCTGGAGGAGAAGGCGGTGGAGGGCGTCAGGGGCGAGGGATCGCCGGAGGCTACGCGAGATGGACGACGCGTTCGCCATCCCCGCCCGCGTCCCGGCTGGTCCTGCTGCTAGTGGAGGCCGCTGCAGTTGATGCTGGTTCCTTCCTACCAGTGAGAAAGGGGACGCGTAGTCGTAGCTTTTTCTGTGCGATGTGCGATCGTGTTGGAACTATTCTCCCATTTGGGCGAGACGACGTGGGGGGTCTGCCGGTCGTGGCTGCCCATTGAGAAAATTACATCTACAGTAACTGAACTTAACTCTAGGATTCACTTTGGTCACTGTATTCATGAAATCGCGAGTTACGGTCACCGGGCTTGCTGAATCGGGTCACTATACGGTAACCCATACCGTTTCGGCTCGTATCACGTGCACGTGGACAAAATTGACGGAAAAAATAATACTTGGACTTGCCAGTTGTACAGGACACGTCGAGGGTTTCTTCTCAGCCGATTCCCCTCTCGTTCCCTTCATCCGCCTGCTAAATCCCTAGCGCAATCTCTCATCTCCTCCCTTCTCGCTCGAGTCCAACAGTTGCATCCTCTGCTCCCCTTATCTCTCGTCAAATTGCAGCGACAAATTGGTTTCGGCCGCCATGTCCGGCGCGGGTAGCTCATCGGGGGCCGGTGTAGGTTGGCTCCCTTTGATCCAATGCCCTGATTGCAAGATTCGCCAGATTAGGCGGTTTGAGTCCACCACTGAAAAGCATCCTGGGTGGATCTTGTACAGGTGTATGAATCATAAGGTTAGTACAAGAACATTGACTGGATGTTGTTGTTAACTCTGCTTCCCTTTTCATTTGATTTTCAGATTGGTTCTTGATTTGATTTTGAGATATGTTCTTGATTTTGTCAAATAGGCAGGGAAGCAACCTTGCAACTTTTGGCACTGGGAAGCTAGTTATATTGATTATTTGAAGAAACATGGACATCTGAGAGGTGAATCTGTGGATAGTAAAGTAGTAGAGATGAAGAAAAAGAAGAACACGACAGAAGTAGATCCTGAAGATATGATGAAGATGTTGTTGCTGCTAAAATCACTTCCAGGAGATGTTGCAGACTTGGTTGCTGTAATGAAGATAGTAGTTGTACTGCTATTTGCAATGCTCTTTGTGTTAGTATTAGTTCTAGTTAGGATGTGAGTGTTGTCAATGTTGGCAATTGTTGCACTAAGTGAGAAGTAGACTTTGAAGGAAATATGCCCTAGAGGCAATAATAAAGTTATTATTTATTTCCTCATATCATGATAAATGTTTATTATTCATGCTATAATTGTATTAACCGGAAACATGATACATGTGTGAATACATAGACAAACTTAATGTCACTAGTATGCCTCTACTTGACTAGCTCATTAATCAAAGATGGTTATGTTTCCTAACCATAGACATGTGTTGTCATTTGATTAAATGGGATCACATCATTAGGAGAATGATGTGATTGACTTGACCCATTCCTTTAGCTTAGCACTTGATCGTTTAGTATGTTGCTATTGCTTTATTCATGACTTATACAAAGTTCCTATAACTATGAGATTATGCAACTCCCGTTTACCAGAGGAACACTTTGTGTGCTACCAAACGTCACAATGTAACTGGGTGATTATAAAGGAGCTCTACAGGTGTCTCCAAAGGTTCATGTTGAGTTGGCGTATTTCGAGATTAGGTTCTGTCACTCCAATTGTCGGAGAGGTATCTCTGGGCCCTCTCTGTAATGCACATCACTATAAGCCTTGCAAGCAATGTAGCTAATGAGTTAGTTACGGAATGATGCATTACGTAACGAGTAAAGAGACTTGCCGGTAACGAGATTGAACTAGGTATTGGATACCGACGATCGAATCTCAGGCAAGTAACATACCGATGACAAAGGGAACAACGTATGTTGTTATGCGGTTTGACCGATAAAGATCTTCGTAGAATATGTAGGAGCCAATATGAGCATCTAGGTTCCGCTATTGGTTATTGACCGAAAACTGTTCTAGGTCATGTCTACATAGTTCTCGAACCCATAGGGTCCGCACGCTTAACGTTACGATGACAGTTATATTATGAGTTTATAGTTTTTGATGTACCAAAGGTTGTTCGGAGTCCCGGATGTGATCATGGACATGACGAGGAGTCTTGAAATGGTCGAGACATAAAGATTGATATATTTGAAGCCTATATTTGGATATCGGAATCGTTCCGGGTGAAATCGGGATTTTACCGGAGTACCGGG
>NC_041383.1:305652200-305688464 GCF_002162155.2 Triticum dicoccoides | reverse complement strand
CCCCCCTTTCCTCTTTCCCCCTTCCCCCTTCCTTCTCCAACAAGGCAAGAGGGGGGAGTCCTACTCGCGGTGGGAGTAGGACTCCTCCAGGCGCACCCCAAGGTGTTAACTGTTAATGTAAGTCAGTCCTTCTAAAGCCTTTATCCTCAACTGTTGTTTAATTTTCTCATACTCCCTATCGTTTACTCCACTAGTACCTGATTAAGTTCTACGGGCCTTTGACTGGGCCGGCCTTTTTAACCTATATGGGCCTCTGTTGGGCCCAGCCACGTGTTAACGTACCATATGCATGTCTCCTCCAATGGACGGGTGACATCTGGCCCACTGACGAGCTGACAGGTGTTCCCTTCGGCCAATCAGAATTTTACACGTGAAAATTTCCCATTGGTCGGGGCTGTTAACGGGTTATCGGATCCAAAACCCGACCCGATAGCTTAACGGTGTTCCGTTACGGTGGATGCCACGTGTCGGTCACCCTTGACGAAAGCACTTCTGTGACGCGCGATTTATCGTCATGGAAGTGGACACTTCCGTGATGATAATTTTGGTAATGTCATGGAACACTTCTACGACAGCACAGGTATGACTATCTTGATTCTGTCATAAATTTGTCATGGATGTACATGCATGACAAAAATGCGATCTACTGTGACAAACACGTATCATCACGGAAGTGTATTTTTTTGTAGTGCTGCTTCATCATCAGAATATGGGAGCTCAAGGTCTTCTTCATCTGATCCTTGTACAGGGTCTGGCTTTGCTCTAATATGAACATTAGTAGGCTCCTCCACTGTGTCCTCTTTAAGATCATCATCTAAATCACTGACATCATAATCACTATCTACAATCTCATCAGCATAATCTGATCCTTGTTCACTCCCATTTACTTCAGCATCAGAAACTTCCCCTTCACTATCATATGCAACAGAGCCATCCTCTTCACCCTGCTCCACATCTTCCTCCTCATCTGCAATTGCTTCTTCTGCTGCTTGTTGTGCATCTACTTCTTTTGTTTCTTGCTCTGCAACTTCTGGTGCATAGTTCTTCCCTACTGCTTGCTCTGCAACTGCTTCTTCTGTTGCTTGCTCTACAAGTGCTTCTTTTGAAGCTTCACCTGTAGCTTCTTCTTCTGCTAGGTCTGCATCATCTGCAATGGTGACATGAGTGACAAACTTACACTTCATATTTTGCACTGCGTCCTCCTTAATTTTCCTGTCCAATAAATCCTGCTAAATCTTCTGGTTATGCTTCTCTAGTGCTTCCTCCTTAATGATCTGAATTGGTTTGATAGGACTAACAACAGTAGGCAGGTCTGCTACAGGAAACTCTATCACATCATCCCAGTCAAACTGCCTGAAGCTCTCATCATGATCAAGATACATTTGCAAAAACTTGTGCCCAAATGTTACATGTGCCCTCATGTTAAGACAGTTATCATTGCAAGTTATCTTCACAAGACCACCTTCAGTCATTGGTTTACAAGGCATGCAGTAATACATTTGCAATCTTCCCTTCACTTCATAGCCCAATTCTTCTACCAGATCTTCTAACTTCTCCACAGTAAGTGTATCCCCCTCCACATAATCATACCACATGTTTTCTCCATTGACATATGCACGATTTTTACCAACTCCAAGGAAGTTACCACCAAAATTGATGCAAAGACTGAAGTTTGATAAGTAGTCAATTTCGTCTGCAGATTTACATAAAACCCTAGATTAACTGCCTCAAATCCATAGCAGAACGAAAACCCTAGTAGTAACGTCAAAATCTCAAGGCAAATAAGAGCGTGCAACCACCTAATCGACCTCAAATCGATTAGGTTCAGAGAGAAAAGGGGGGTTTTACAGAGGTTCAGGAAGGAAACAGGGGCTCACCATACACGGGTGGTGGGTCTCCTTCTGCTCGGCGACGAGGCACCATGGTTCAAGTCGTCGACGACCCCTCTGGCTGTCGTCGCTCCGTCGGTGGATGCCTCTGCCGGTGGCGACGAAACCCTAGCCGATCAGCACCGCGATTGCCTCCCCTTTCCTTTCTCTTCTCCTCTGCCTCGGAGGCGTCGATGAAAAGGTGAAGCGTCTCGATCGAACAGGGGGGGATGCAAAATAGCTCGGCCGCTGCTCGCTTCTTTAATTTCTGTCGACGTGTCATGTCCAGCTAGCGAGTCAAAGCGGTTTTCTGGTCAAATCGGGCCGATACGAGCCGAAACGGTATGGGTTACCGTATAATGACCCGGTTCAGCGAGCCCGGTGACCGTAACTTGCGATTTCGTGAATACAGTGACCAAAGTGAACCCTAGAGTCAAGTTCAGTTACTGTAGATGTATTTTTCTCCTGCCCATTGGTGAGACGACTTTTCATTCCGGGCCGCGACCGGTTTGAGCTGTGTAAAGCACGTCCAAATTCGCCGACCATTTCATTTCTTTGACGCGTCTAGCAAACCTTCTGAACCGGAATTTAGGCTTCCATCTACGCCGTAAAAGTTTTATTCATGCCAAGCAATGGATATTTCATTTCATTAAGAGAGCGACCTCTCTCAAAGCCATGACTACCACATATAAATATTTGGTAGTAATAATTTGACACATTTAAGAGACTTGAAATGTTGCAAGAAACAACGATTTTAGGATGCATCTCTCACTTGTTGAAGTCTCTAGAAGACAAATATTTAGGAACGGAGGAAGTAATAATTTGACACATTTAAGAGACCTGAAATGTTGCAAGAAACAATGATTTTAGGATGCATCCTCGTAGAGTGCCTGAGAAAGCTTTAGTTTTTGTTGACTTCATTGTGCAGAATGTGGTAGGACTACAATTGTTTCAAGGCGTGATATCCCGGTATCTCCTGCTAAATGGGTTTCGTCGCCGGCAGATGTAGTGACGGTCAATGTGGATGCTGCACTTTTTAAGGAGTCTCGACGGATGGGAAAATCACATCGGAGATTGCTTGTTGGCTTGCCGCTAGCATGCCGACAAGGTTAGTGCCCTAGAATTAGCTGAAGCACCGGCACTACGATGTGCGGTGGCTCTCACCCGCTAGCAAAGTTTTCTGAGGGTTGTTTTCCGGTCAAACTGTTTGTCCGTTATTCAGAGAACCAATGTTTTGGCGATTGATCGCTCGCCAGTGGGGCTCATCATTGTTGATATCAAGGAGTTGGCGTCGTTCTTTCCGTCTGTTCACTTCATGTAAATCGTTTGTCGAATGTTGCGACACATATTCTAACTAGATCTTCTCAGTCCCCTAGTAAGAGCATCTTCAACGGTAACCCACAAATTTCCTCCCGCATCCGTCCGCGGACAGGGGGAGCTAATTCGCGGACACGGATACGGGAGGCCACCATCCAACCGTAGCTGCATACACTTCAAACTCCTTTTCAACAAACCGGAGGAAATTCGTGAAAACACGGCCGGATTTCGTATAAACATGACGGATTTCATACAAACACGACGTACATTTCGAACATTTCGAACAAAAAACCGACCCGACCCTAAACCTATCCTATGGCAGCGGCGCCCGACGTCCAAGCCCATGTCGTCCTCCATCCGTTGTTTCCATGAGCACCGACGATAATGAAGGTAATATGCCCTAGAGGCAATAATAAATTTGTTATTTATATTTCTTAATATCATGATTAATGTTTATTATTCATGCTAGAATTTTATTAACCGGAAACTTAGTACATGTGTGAATACATACACAAAACAAAGTGGCCCTAGTATGCCTCTACTTGACTAGCTCGTTAATCAAAGATGGTTATGTTTCCTGACCATAGACATGTGTTGTCATTTGATGAACGGGATCACATCATTAGAGAATGATGTGATGGACAAGACCCATCTGTTAGCTTAGCATAATGATCGTTTAGTTTTGTTGCTATTACTTTCTTCATGACTTATACATGTTCCTCTAACTATGAGATTATGCAACTCTCGAATACCGGAGGGACACCTTGTGTGCTATCAAACGTCACAACGTAACTGGATGATTATAAATATGCTCTACAGGTATCTCCGAAGGTGTTTGTTGAGTTGACATACATCGAGATTAGGATTTGTCACTTCGTGTATGGAGAGGTATCTCTGGGCCCTCTCGTTAATGCTCATCACTATAAGCCTTGCAAGCAATGTGACTAATGAGTTAGTTACAGGATGATGCATTACGGGACGAGTAAAGAGACTTGCCAGTAACGAGATTGAACTAGGTATGAAGATACCGACGATCGAATCTCGGGCAAGTAACATACCGATGACAAAGGGAACAACATATGTTGTTATGCTGTTTGACCGATAAAGATCTTCGTAGAATATGTAGGAACCAATATGAGCATCCATGTTCCGCTATTGGTTATTGATCGGAGATGTGTCTCGATCATGTCTAGATAGTTCTCGAACCCGTAGGGTCCGCACGCTTAATGTTCGATGACGATTTGTATTATGAGTTATGTGTTTTGATGACCGAAGTTTGTTCGGAGTCCCGGATGAGATCACGGACATGACGAAGAGTCTCGAAATGGTTGAGAGGTAAAGATTGATATATTGGAAGGTCACATTCAGACACCGGAATGGTTTCGGGAAGTTTTGGAGTATTGGGAGGTTACCGGAACCCCCCGGGAGAGTAATGGGCCAACATGGGCCTTAGTGGAGGAGAGAGTGTTGGGGAACGCGCTAATTCAAAAAAATTCCTCTGATCACACAAGATCTATCTAGGAGATGCATAGCAACGAGAGGGGAGAGTGTGTCCACGTACCCTCGTAGACTGAAAGCGGAAGCGTTTAGTAACGCGGTTGATGTAGTCGAACGTCTTCGCGGTCCAACCGATCCAAGTACCGAACGTACGGCACCTCGTGTTCAGCACACGTTCAGCTTGATGACGTCCCTCGTGCTCTTGGTCCAGTTGAGGACAAGGGTGAGTTCCGTCAGCACGACGGCATGGCGACGGTGATGATGATGTTACCGGCGCAGGGCTTCACCTAAGCACTACAACGATATGATCAAGGTGTGTAACTGTGGAGGGGGGCACCGCACACGGCTAAAGCAAAACTTGGTGTGTCCTAGGGTGCTCCCCTGCCCCGTATATAAAGGAGGGGGGAGGCCAGCCGGCCAAGCTAGGCGCGCCGGGAGAAGGGGAATCCTACTAGGAATCCAAGTCCTAGTAGGTTCCACCTAAAGGAGAAGGGGGAAGGAAGGGAGAGGGGGGCCGCGCTCCCAACCCCTTGTCCAATTTGGACTAGGCTTGGGGGGGGGGGGGCGCCACCTCCTGGCCGCTGCCTCTCCTTCCCACCAAGGCCCACTAAGGCCCATCAACTTCCTGGGGGGTTTCGGTAACCTCCCAGTACTCCGGAAAATACCCGAACTTCTCCGGAACCATTCCGATGTCCGGATAAAGCCTTCCAATATATCAATCTTTATGTCTCGACCATTTTGAGACTCCTCGTCATGTCCCTGATCTCATCCGGTACTCCAAACAAACTTCAGTCATCAAGACACATAACTCATAATACAAATCGTCATCGAACGTTAAGCAATGCCTCTCTGAAACACGAAGTGACAAATCCTAATCTCGATCTATTCCAAACCAAACAAACACCTTCGTAGACACCTGTAGAGCATCTTTATGATCATCCAGTTATGTTGTGATGTTTGATAGCACACAAGGTGTTCCTCCGGTATTCGAGAGTTGCATAATCTCATAGTCTCAGGAACATGTATAAGTCATGAAGGAAGCAGTAGCAATGAAACTGTAACGATCATAATGCTAAGCTAATGGATGGGTCTTGTCCATCACATCATTCTCCTAATGATGTGATCCCATTCATCAAATGACAACACATGTCTATGGTTAGGAAACATAACAATCTTTGATTAACGACCTAGTCAAGTAGAGGCATACTAGGGACACTATGTTTTGTCTATGTACTGAGATTCCGGTTAATAAAATTCTAGCACGAATAATAAACATTTATCATGATATAAGGAAATATAAATAACAACTTTATTGTTACCTATAGGGCATATTTCCTTCAGTCTCCCACTTGCACTAGAGTTAATAATCTTGATTATAAAGTAATGATTCTAACACCCATGGAGTCTGGTGTTGATCATGTTTTACTCGTGAAAGAGGCTTAGTCAACGGGTCTGCAACATTCAGATCCATATGTATTTTGCAAATCTCTATGTCTCCCTCCGCGACTTGATGCCGGATGGAATTGAAGAATCTCTTGATATGTTTGGTTCTCTTGTGAAATCTGGATTCCTTTGCCAAGGCAATTGCACCAGTATTGTCACAAAAGATTTTCATTGGACGCAATGCACTAGGTATGACACCTAGATCGGATATGAACTCCTTTATCTAGACTCCTTCATTTGCTGCTTCCGAAGAAGCTATGTACTCCGCTTCACACGTAGATCCCGCCACGACGCTCTGCTTGGAACTGCACCAACTGACAGCTCCACCATTCAATAAAAATACGTATCTGGTTTGCGACTTAGAGTCATCCGGATCAGTGTCAAAGATTGCATTGACGTAACCATTTACAATGAGCTCTTTGTCACCCCCATAAACGAGAAACATATCCTTAGTCCTTTTCAGGTACTTCAGGATGTTCTTGACCGCTGTCCAGTGCTCCACTCCTGGATTACTGTGGTACCTCCCTACTATACTTATAGCAAGGCACACATTAGGTCTGGTACACAGCATTGCATACATGATAGAACCTATGGCTGAAGCATAGGGAATGACTTTCATTTTCTCTCTATCTTCTGTAGTGGTCGGGCATTGAGAACCTGTGGAGCATAGGGAATGACTTTCATTTTCTCTCTATCTTCTGCAGTGGTCCTATGGCTGAGTCTCAATGCCCGACCACTGCAGAAGATAGAGAGAAAATGAAAATCATTCCCTATGCTTCAGCCATAGGTTCTATCATGTATGCAATGCTGTGTACCAGACCTGATGTGTGCCTTGCTATAAGTACAGTAGGGAGGTACCAAAGTAATCTAGGAGTGGAGCACTGGACAACGGTCAAGAACATCTTGAAATACCTGAAAAGGACTAAGGATATGTTTCTCGTTTATGGGGGTGACAAAGAGCTCGTTGTAAATGGTTACGTCGATGCAAGCTTTGACAATGATCCGGATAACTCTAAGTCACAAACCAGATACACATATTTATTGAATGGTGGAGCTGTCAGTTGGTGCAGTCCCAAGCAAAGCGTCATGGCGTGATCTACGTGTGAAGTGGAGTACATAGCTGCTTCGGAAGCACCAAATGAAGGAGTCTGGATGAAGGAGTTCATATCCGATCTAGGTGTCATACCTAGTGCATTGGGTCCAATGAAAATCTTTTGTGACAATACCGGTGCAATTGCCTTGGCAAAGGAATCCAAATTTCACAAGAGAACCAAACATATCAAGAGACGCTTCAATTCCATCCGGCATCAAGTCGCGGAGGGAGACATAGAGATTTGCAAAATACATATGGATCTGAATGTTGCAGACCCGTTGACTAAGCCTCTTTCACGAGCAAAACATAATTAGCACCAAGACTCCATGGATGTTAGAATCATTACTTTATAATCTAGATTATTGACTCTAGTGCAAGTGGGAGACTGAAGGAAATATGACCTAGAGGTAATAATAAAGTTGTTATTTATATTTCCTTATATAATGATAAATGTTCATTATTCATCCTAGAATTTTATTAACTAGAAACTTAGTACATGTGTGAATACATAGACAAAACATCGTGTCCCTAGTATGCATCTACTTGACTAGCTCGTTAATAAAAGATGATTATGTTTCCTGACCATAGACATGTGTTGTCATTTGATGAACGGGATCACATCATTAAGAGAATTATGTGATGGACAAGACCCATCTGTTAGCTTAGCATAATGATCGTTACAGTTTCATTGCTACTGCTTTCTTCATGACTTATACATGTTCCTTTGACTATGAGATTATGCAACTCCCGAATACCAGAGGAACACCTTGTGTGCTATCAAACGTCACGATGTAACTGGGTGATTATAAAGATGCTCTACAGGTGTCTCTGAAGGTGTTTGTTGGGTTGGCATAGATCAAGATTAGGATTTGTCACTCCGTGTATCGGAGAGGTATCTTTGGGCCCTCTCAGTAACGCTCATCACTATAAGCTTTGCAAGCAATGTGACTAATGAGTTGGTTACGGGATGATGCATTACGGAATGAGTAAAGAGACTTGCCGGTAACAAGATTGAACTAGGTATGATGGTACCAACGATCGAATCTCGGGCAAGTAACATACCGATGACAAAGGGAACAACGTATGTTGTTGTGAGGTTTGACCAATAAAGATCTTCGTGGAATATGTAGGAGCCAATATGAGCATCCAGGTTCCGCTATTGGTTGGGTCTGCACGCTTAACGTTTGATGATGATTTGTATTGAGAGTTATGTGTTTTTGATGACAGAAGTTTGTTTTGAGTCCTGGATAAGATCACGGACATGACGACGAGTCTCGAAATGGTCAAGACATAAAGATTGATATATTGGAATGTTATGTTCAGACATCGGAAAGGTTCCGAAAAGGTTCAAACATTTTCCGGAGTACCGGGAGGTTACTGGAACCCCCGAGGGGATTAATGGGCCTTCATGGGCCTTAGTGGAAGAGAGGAGGCGGCGGACAGGTGGAGGCGCGCGCCCCCCTTAGCCAAAACCGAATTGGACTAGGGGTGGGGGGCGTGGCCCCCTTTTCTCCTTCTCCTCCACCTCTTTCCCTCTTCTCCTATTCCGGAAAGGAAAGAGGAATCCTACTAGCACTAGGGAGTCCTAGTAGGACTCCCCACACTTGGCGCGCCTCCTAGGCCGGCCGCCTCCTCCCCTCCTCCTTTATATACGGGGGCAGGGGGCACCCCAAAACACATCAATTATTCTCTTTGTCGTGTGTGGTGCCCCCCTCCACAGTTTACTCCTCTGGTCATAGTGTCATAGTGCTTAGGCAAAGCCCTGGGCGGATCACATCATCAACACCGTCGCCATGCCGTCGTGCTGATGGAACTCTCCCTCGACCCTCTACTGGATCAAGAGTTCGAGGGACGTCATCGAGCTGAATGTGTGCTGAACACGGAGATGCCGTACGTTCGGTACTTGGATCGCTTGGATCGTGAAGACGTTCGACTACATTGCTACGTCTTGAACTTGCGTTGGTTTTCCTTGAAGAGGAAAGGTGATGCAGCAATAGTAGCGTAAGTATTTCCCTCAGTTTTTGAGAACCAAGGTATCAATCCAAGTAGGAGGCTCCTCAAAAGTCCCACGCACCTACACAAACAAACAAAGAATTCTCAACCAACGCAATAAAGGGGTTGTCAATCCCTTCACGGCCACTTGCAAAAGTGAGATCTGATAGAGATAGTATAATAAGATAAATATATTTTTGGTATTTTATAATATAGATGCAAAAAGTAAAGATGCAAATAAAAGTAGATTGGAAGCAAATATGATAAGAGATAGACCCGGGGGCCATAGGTTTCACTAGTGGCTTCTCTCAAGATAGCATAAGTATTACGGTGGGTGAACAAATTACTGTCGAGCAATTGAGAGAAAAGCGAATAATTATGAGATTATCTAGGCATGATCATGTATATAGGCATCACGTCCGCAACAAGTAGACCGACTCCTGCCTGCATCTACTACTATTACTCCACACATCAACCGACTCCTGCCTGCATCTATATTATTAAGTTCATAAAGAACAAAGTAAGGCATTAAGCAAGATGACATGATGTAGAGGGATAAACTCAAGCAATATGATATAAAATCCATCTTTTTATCCTCGATGGCAACAATATAATACGTGCCTTGCTGTCCCTGCTGTCACTGGGAAAGGACACCGCAAGATTGAACCCAAAGCTAAGCACTTCTCCCATGGCAAGAAAGATCAATCTAGTAGGCCAAACCAAACTGATAATTCGAAGAGACTTGCAAAGATAACTCAATCGTACATAAAAGAATTCAGAGAAGATTCAAATATTATTCATAGATAAACTTGATCATAAACCCACAATTCATTGGATCTCGACAAACACACCGCAAAAAGAGTTTACATCGAATAGATCTCCACAAGACAGGGGGAGAACATTGTATTGAGATCCAAAAGGAGAGAAGAAGCCATCTAGCTAATAACTATGGACCCGTAGGTCTGTGGTAACTACTCATAACTCATCGGAGGGGCTATGGTGTTGATGTAGAAGCCCTCCATGGTCGATTCCCCCTCCGGCAGAGCACCGGCGAAGGCTCCAAGATGGGATATTGCGGATACAGAAGGTTACGGCGGTGAAAATTGTGTTTCAGTGGCTCCACGGATGTTTTCGGGGTACGTAGGCTTATATAGGAGGAAGAAGTACGTCGGTGGCCGCCCGAGGGGCCCACGAGACAAGGGGGCGTGCCCTATAGGGGGGCCCTCCTATCTCGTGGAGGCCTCGGCTGCTTCTTGACTTGCACTCCAAGTCCTCTGGATCACGTTCGTTCCAAAAATCACGCCCCCGAAGGTTTCATTCCGTTTGGACTCTGTTTGATATTCCTTTTCTTCGAAATACTAAAATAGGCAAAAAACAGCAATACGGGCTGGGCCTCCGGTTAGTAGGTTAGTCCCAAAAATGATATAAATGTGTAAAATAAAGCCCATAAACATCCAAAAGGGGTAACATAATAGCATGGAATAATCAAAAATTATAGATACATTGGAGACGTATCAAGCATCCCCAAGCTTAATTCTTGCTCGTCCTCGAGTAGGTAAATGATAAAAAGAGAATTTTTGATGTGAAATGCTACCTAGCATAATTCTTAATGTAGTTTTCTTTATTGTGGCATGAATGTTCATATCCAAATGATTCAAAATAAAAGTTCATATTGATAAAAGAAATAGTAACACTTCAAGCATACTAATCAAAGTAATCATGTCTTCTCAAAATAACATGGCAAAAGAAAGTTCATCCCTACAAAATCATATAGTTAGGCTATGTTTCATTTTCGTCACACAAAGATGTTCCCAACTTCTATACCCCCGATGACAAGCCAAGCAATTGTTTCATACTTAAATAATCTCAAACTTTTTCAACCTTCACGCAATACATGAGCGTGAGCCATGGATATAGCACTATGGGTGGAATAGAATATGATGATGGGGATTGTGTGGAGAAGACAAAAAAGGATAAAGTCTCACATTGACGAGGATAATCAATGGGCTATGAAGATGCCCATCAATTGATGTCAACATGAGGAGTAGGGATTGCTATACAACGGATGCACTAGAGCTATAAATGAATGCTCAATAAAAGAAAACTAGTGGGTGTGCATCCAACTTCCTTGCTCACGAAGACCTACGGCATTTGAGGAAGCCCACCGTAGGTATATACAAGCCAAGTTCTATAATGAAAAATTCCCATTAGTATGAAAAAGAAACTTATGAGACGCACTATATGAAAACACATGGTGCTACTTTGAAGCACAATATATGAGACTCACTACATGAAGAACAAGGTGCTACTTTGAAGCACAAGTGTGGAAAAAGAGATAGTAACATTGCCCTTTTTATTTATTTTCTTTTTTTTCTTTTTCTTTTTTTTCTTTTTTTCTTTTCTTTTTTTCTTTTGGGCCTTTTTTTGGCCTTTTTTTTGTTTTTTTGTTTTTGGGCAATGCTCTAATAATGATTATCATCACACTTCTATTGATTACAACATATGAATTACAACTCGAAACTAGAACAAGATATGACTCTATATGAATGCCTCCGGCTGTGTACCGGGATGGTGCAATGAATCAAGAGTGACATGTATGAAAGATAATGCATGGTGGCTTTGCCACAAATACGATGTCAACTACATTATCATGCAATGACAATATGACAAAAGTAAAGTATGTCATGATGATAAGCGGAACGGTGGAAAGTTGCATGGCAATATATCTCGGAATGGCTATGGAAATGCCACAATAGGTAGGTATGGTGGCTGTCTTGAGGAAGATATAAGGAGGTTTATGTGTGATAGAGCATATCGTATCACGGGGTTTGGATGCACCGGTGAAGTTTGCACCAACTCTCAAGGTGAGAAAGGGCAATGCACGATACCGAAGAGGCTGGCAATGGTGAAAAGGTAAAAGTGCGTATAATCCATGGACACAACATTAGTCAAAAGAACTCATATACTTATTGCAAAAATTTAGAAGTCATCAAAAATCAAGTACTACGCGCATGCTCCTAGGGGGATAGATTGGTAGGAAAAGACCATCGCTTGTCCCCGACCGCCACTCATAAGGATGCACAAGCCAGGTACACTTCATGTTTCAAATTTGTTACACAACTTTAACCATACGTGCATGCTACAAGACTTGCTAACTCCAACACAAGCATTCTTTAAATTCATAATCACCCATCTAGCATGACTTTAATATCACTAACTTCCTATCTCAAAACAATTATCAAGTATCAAATTGATCATAGCATCCAATTCACTTCCTATGATAGTTTTTATTATACCCAACTTGGATGCCTACCATTCTAGGACCAATTTTATAGCCATAGCAAATACCATGCTGTTCTAAAATACTCTCAAAAAGATATAAGTGAAGCATGAGAGACTAGCAATTTCTTCAAAATTAAATCACCACCATGCTCTAAAAGATATAAGTGAAGCACTGGAGCAAAAACTATTAAGCTCAAAAGATATAAGTGAAGCACATAGAGTATTCTAGCAAATTCTAATCAAATAGGCTTCTCCCAAAAGGTGTGTACAGCAAGGATGATTGTGGTAAACTAAAAAGCAAAGACTAATATAATACACGACGCTCAAAACACATATCATGTGGCGAATAAAAATATAGCTCCAAGTAAAGTTACCAATGAACGAAGAAGAAAGAGGGGATGCCTTCCCGGGGCATCCCCAAGCTTAGGCTTTTGGCTATTCTTGAATACCTTGGGGTGCCTTGGGCATCCCCAAGCTTAGGCTCTTGCCACTCCTTATTCCATAGTCCATAAAAGCTTTACCCAAAACTTGAAAACTTCACAACACAAAACTCAATAGGAAATCTTATAAGCTCCGTTAGTGAAAGAAAACAAAACCACCACATAAGGTACTGTAATGAACTCATTATTTATTTATTTTGGTGTTAAACCTACTTCAATCCAACTTCTCTATGGTTTATAAACTAATTTACTAGCCATAGATGCATCGAAATAAGCAAACAACACACGAAAAACAGAATCTGAAAAAACAGAACAGTCTGTAGAAATCTGTAACTAACGCAAACTTATGGAACTCTAAAAATCGTACCAAAATAGGAAGTCCTGGACAATTTATTTATTGATCAGCAGCAAAAAGAATCAACGCAACATCACGTTTCTGTGATTTAGCAAAACTAAATTCGTGGGTGCAAAGTTTCTGTTTTTCAGCAGAATCAAATCAACTATCATCGTAGGTTATCCTGTAGGTTTTACTTGGCACAAACACTAATTAAAAGATAAAAACACATCTAAACAGAAGGTAGATGCAAGATTTATTACTAAACAGGATCAAAAACAAAAACACAAAGAAAATTGGGTTGCCTCCCAACTAGCGCTATCGTTTAACGCCCCTAGCTAGGCATAAAAGCGAAGATAGATCTAACGGGTGCCATCTTTGACACTAAATTCATAAGTTGACCGCATGATAGATTCATAAGGTAATTTGCCTTTCTATCTTGGAAAGTTCTCCATGTCTTTCTTTAATGGAAATTGGAATCTAATATTCCCTTCCTTCATATCAATAATCGCGCCAACCGTTCTAAGCAAAGGTCTACCAAGAATAATAGGGCAAGAAAGATTGCAATCTATATCAAGAACGATAAAATCTACGGGCGCCAAATTTCTATTTGCAACAATGAGAACATCATTGATCCTTCCCATTGGCTTTTTAATGGTGGAATCCGCAAGGTGCAAATTTAAAGAGCAATCATCAAGATCATGGAAACCTAGAATATCACATCAAGTTTTCGAAATCATGGAAACACTAGCACCCAAATCACACAAAGCAAAACACTCATGATCTTTAATTCTAATCTTTATAGTAGGTTCCCACTCATCATTAAGTTTTCTAGGTATAGAAACTTCCAAATTAAGTTTTTAATCATAAGATTGCATCAAGGCATCAACAATATGTTTGGTAAAAGCTTTATTTTGACTATAAGCATGAGGAGAATTAACAACAGATTGCAACAAGGAAATACAACCTTCTAAAGAACAATTATCATAATCAAATTCCTTGAAATCCGAGATAGTGGGTTCAATACTATTTTAAGTCGTGACCTCTCCAATCCCACTTTTACTAAATTTAGCATCAAGATCTAAAAACTCTGAATTCTTGGGACGCCTTCTAGGTAAAGTTGACTCATCATCAGTCTCATAATTATCAAGATTCATACTGCAAAACATAGATCTAATATGAGACACATCAATAACTTTAAGATCTTCATCATTATTTTCATCTAACTTTTCTGGTTTGGCGGCCATCTTATTGACTAAGGTGGCTTGCTTATCAGAAATTTTGGCTATAGCATTTTCAAGCCGGGTAATTTGAGCGTTTACACCATAAAATTCTTTATTCATATCATCAAGCTCTTTGTTCATAAAACCCAAAAAACCTTTTTGTTCCTTAAGCTCTTTTCTAAAGAAATTATTATCCTCAAACTGCAAATTCATAAAGCTTCTAATATTTGATTCAATCTCTTCCAATCTTCTAAGAAGGTGGTCAGAACCCTTAGGCAAAGCCATAAGGACAAACAGGCACACAAGCAAGTAGAAAAAGGCAAGCGAAAAAGAGCGGAGGAGATTGGGAAAGAGAGGGCGAATAAAACGGCAAGGGTGAAGTGGGGGAGAGGAAAATGAGAGGCAAATGACAAATAATGTAAATGCGAGGGAGATGAGTTTGTGATGGTTACTTGGTATGTCTTGACTTGAGCGAAGACCTCCCCGGCAACGGCACCAAAAATCCTTCTTGCCACGTCTTGAGATTGCGTTGGTTTTCCTTGAAGAGGAAAGGGTGATGCAGCAATAGTAGCATAAGTATTTCCCTCAGTTTTTGACTAGTATGCCTCTACTTGACTAGCTCGTTAATCAAAGATGGTTATGTTTCCTGACCATAGACATGTGTTGTCATTTGATGAACGAGATCACATCATTAGAGAATGATGTGATAGACAAGGCCCATCCGTTAGCTTAGCATAATGGTCGTTAAGTTTTATTGCTATTGCTTTCTTCATAACTTATACATGTTCCTCTGACTATGAGATTATGCAACTCCTGAATATCGGAGGAACACCTTGTGTGCTATCAAACATCACAACGTAACTGGGTGATTATAAAGATGCTCTACAGGTGTCTTCAATGGTGTTTGTTGGGTTGGCATAGATCGATATTAGGATTTGTCACTCCGTGTATCGGAGAGGTATCTCTAGGCCCTCTCGGTAATGCTCATCACTATATGCCTTGCAAGCAATGTTACTAATGAGTTGGTTACGGGATGATGCATTACGGAACGAGTAAAGAGACTTGCCGGTAACGAGATTGAACTAGGTATGTTGATACCGACGATCGAATCTTGGGCAAGTAATATACCAATGACAAAGGGAACAACATATGTTGTTGTGCGGTTTGACTAGTAAAGATCTTCGTAGAATATGTAGGAGACAATATGAGCATCTAGGTTCCACTATTGGTTATTGATAGGAGATGTGTCTCGATCATGTCTACATAGTTCTCGAACCCATAGGGTCCACATGCTTAACGTTCGATGACGATTTGTATTAAGAATTATGTGTTTTTGATGACTGAAGTTTGTTCGGAGTCCCGGATGAGATCATGGACATGACGAGGAGTCTCAAAATGGTCGAGACATAAAGATTGATATATTGGAAGGTTATGTTCGGACACCGGAATGGTTTCAGAAAGGTTCGAACATTTTCCGGAGTACCGGGGGGTTACCCGAACCCCCCAGGGGATTAATGGGCCTTCATGGGCCTTAGTGTAAGAGAGGAGGCAGCGGCCAGGTGGAGGCGCGTGCCCCCTAGCCCAAACCAAATTGGACTAGGGGGGCCATTTCATCCTTCTCCTCCACCTCTTTCCTTCTTCTCCTATTCCGGAAAGGATAGAGGAATCCTACTGGGACTAGGGAGTCCTAGTAGGACTCCCCACAGCTTGGCGCGCCCCCTAGGCCGGCCGCCTCCTCCCTCCCCCTTTATATATGGGGATAGTGGGCACCCCAAAACACATCAATTGTTCTCTTTGCCGTGTGTGGTTCCCCCCTCCACAGTTTACTCCTCCGGTCATAGCATCGTAGTGCTTAGGCGAAGCCCTGCGCGGATCACATCATCAACACCGTCGCCACGCCATCGTGCTGACGGAACTCTCCCTCGACCCTCTACCGGACCGAGAGTTTGAGGGACGTCATCGAGCTGAATGTGTGCTGAATACAGAGGTGCCGCACGTTCGGTACTTCGATCGGTTGGATCGTGAAGACGTTCGACTACATCAACCACGTTAACTAAATGCTTCCGCTTTCGGTCTACGAGGGTATGTGGACACACTCTCCCCCTCTCATTGATATGCATCTCCTAGATAGATCTTGCGTGGTCGTAGGATTTTTTTTGAAATTGCATGCTACGTTCCCCAATAGTGGCATCCAAGCCAGGTCTATGCGTAGATGATTTGCACGAGTAGAACACAAAGTGTCGTGGAATTAACACGTCAGATGTCCTTAGTGTCAGGACTTAGTCGCGAGGCCAACGCATCTATGTGGTAGCTTGAGAGGGGTTGAGTGGGACGAGAGACGCAGGGCGTATCAACACGCAGACAAGGGTTTAGACAGCTTCGGGCCCCGGGAAACATCATCCGGTAATAACCCTACATGTTGTTTGTGGCTAGGTCTCATTATGTTCATGAGAGGAGTCGCCGTAAGCCGGCTCCCCCTTTCTGTCTAGCCCTAGATATTGTTTCTTGTTCCTTATCCCTCTTTGGGGAGCCCTGCCCCTCCTTATATAAGTTAGAGGGGTGGGTTACATGTGGAGTCCTAGTAGGACTAGCCTATCTTGTACTACAAGCCGGATTCAAGTCCGGGTCTTGATTCCTTGTAAGGGAGATACTCCTCACGCCTTTCCTCTTAAGCCGGCCTATCATAACGTAAGCCGGCCTTCTGGGCCTTGAGCCTCCTGGGCCCCCGGGTCTTGTCGCTCCTCTGATCTGCTTGCCAGGTCACCCATAAGTCGCCAGGATCGGGCGGGTCACTTAGTGTGTCGTCCAGTCAGGGCGGGTCATTACTGAGTCGCCAAGTCCGGCTGGGTTATACTTCCGGCCGGGTTACACCATGGGGTATATCCCCGACATTAGCCCCCAAGTTTAGCTTGGATTTATTCATGGTAAACTTTATGCTGCAAAATAAACACAAGAACAAATTTGACAGGTTGTGCTCCAGGTTAAGAATTCTTGTAAACCGGCCCCTGAACATCCTTAAGTCCTTGTTATTTCCTTTCTAGAAAAATCCGAGTCAATAACCATCTTCATAATCAATTTGCTTGCAGAAGAAATATTGTAAACAAATAATCCATTTGAGTCGGCTTCCAAAGCGCCGGCTTAAGAAATATTGGTCTTGAAATACTCATCTGATATTCAGCCGGTTTGAAAATATAGAACTTGCCGATCTATGATTTCCAATCACCGGGCTATAAAAACTGATAATTCCTGGTCATGATTGTTTCCAACGTGGTTCATGATTGTTACCAATGCCGGTTCATGATTATTGATGACACCGGGTTATGATTGTTGCAGACACCGGGTCAATCTGGTTTGCTCAAAACTGAAAATTGGAAGATATTTCTCCCTTATATCCATATTATCTGTAGCCCCCAAGTGCCGGGTTGTCATGCTTGCAGCAACCTGGGACTTGAAATTGCCTTATGCTCATAAAAACTTCAACCAGTGTAGCCCCCAAGGATCGGGTCATTATGCAATAATGAGCAGGGACTTTATAGATATAACCATGTAAACTTGAAGAGCAATGTGTAGCCCCCAAGGGCCGGCTTAGTAAGATAATACTGAGCTGGGACTTTATATATACTTCATTGAAAATAATATCATATGATGTAACCCCCATCATGGGGCTTGAATCCACGTCCACACGGTTAAGAGCCTTGTGCTTTACCAACTGAGAAGTGGACCCTTCAATATAATGAATAAAAATCTTTGTACCTTGAATTGTTGACAGGAGCAATTGGTAGCCCCCAAGGGCCGGCTCATTACAATGTGATGAGTCAGGTCTTTCAATAAGGCGAGCAAGCAATGACTTTGTATTAGCCCCCAAGTGTCATGGTGCATGCTTGCAGCGACATGAGACTTGCATATTTGATATAATCTCAATTTGAATAATGCAGCTCCCATGTGCCGGGTCGTAAGCCTGCAGCGACTCGGGACTATTCCTTCCATTGTAGAATAAATCATATCCTTTGATAAAATAATTAGCCATTGTGCTAAAGCGACTTTGAAAACCTCAACAATACTGGTTATTGATAATCACAATAGAAATCCAGCCATGTTGGCTATTCAAGATTTGAATAATATAACCCGGAATGAAAACCTCAATCATTCAATATCATCATGAAAATCTAGCCAGCTTTGGCTATTAAAAATTTGAATACCTCACCAGTTGATAAGTAAACCCGGAGTTTAAATACCCGGCGGCTCTTGGCCGACGATGATTTAATTCGCCTTCATTGTAAGCCGGAGTTTTTATAACCCGGCGGCTTATAGCCTTTGAGAAAAATCCAGAACGGATAATTATTTTGAAGCATCAAGTTTGGTAATGAGCTTGAACTTAATCATTTATATGTCATATTCCTGCAAA
The DNA here is from genome assembly GCF_002162155.2 of Triticum dicoccoides. NCBI lineage: Eukaryota > Viridiplantae > Streptophyta > Magnoliopsida > Poales > Poaceae > Triticum > Triticum dicoccoides. Next base: position 305,669,570 of record NC_041383.1, on the reverse strand, counting down.
CCCTGCAAATAGTTTAAACAACATTTGCCCTGGCGACTTAACATCAAAAGCGAGGGCGGGTAACCACCCAAATGTAGTCTTATCCTGCACACAAGTAGATCACAAGATCCCTATGATTCTTTGAATGATACCGCTGGCTTTATGTGACCCAAATAGTGAAGCTGATAACTCAACTCTGTAAGAGCTGACACATATGATATTTGTGACAACTCAAATACTTGCGATTGTGTAAAAACAGATAAATTTTTTGAGGCTTCTGATTCAAATACGATCAATAAACCGTTCCAAAGGGGTTAAGCTAAGATTCGAATACGATCATATAGCCCCCAGTGGCATTGGCGTTGCCGATCGAAGTGGGTATCGACAGCTATGTTCTCTTTGGTTCAAATACGACCTATGTTTGAACAGGAAACCCCCAAATGACCACTGTGATATTGAATTTGTACTACCAGGTTATATGACCTGTGTAATAAGGGTGATAACCCAATCCTTAGAAGCCAATGCTTCCATATAAATGATGGTTGTCATAGGCTGGCGACTTATAGTCAAAAGTCAAGCCAGGTTAATCATAAAACACTTATATACATTTGAGATATAATCCCCAAAAGGTCTCAAGTTAAGTAATTGTGGCTGCAATAAACTTTACCAGAGATAGAATAAAACTTTTTGAGGCTTCTGATTCGGATACGATCAGTAAACCGTTCCAAAGGGGTTAAGCTAAGATTCGAATACGATCATATAGCCCCCGAGTGGCTTGGCGATGCCAATCAAGTGGGTATCGACAGCTATGTTCTCTTTGCTTCGAATACGACCTATGTTTGAACAGGAAGCCCCCAAGTGACCATAAGAGTTGTTTAACGATGCTAATTCGAATACGATCCACGTCGATTCTCAAAGGGGTTGAGCTATGATTCGGATACGATCAAGAAGCCCCCAAGTAGGTTCAGCAGTTTGCTAATCAAGTGGGTATCGATAGCTATGTTCTCTTTGGTTCGAATACGACCTATGTTTGAACAGGAAGCCCCCAAGTGACCATAATAAGATAAGCCGTAAGGCAGGATACCCATGTTTTGAACCGTGCATCATGGCAGCAAGTTCTCTTTGGTAACCCTTAAGTTGTCTGAGAACTCAAACTTGCGAGAGATTAATTCTTTTTGAACCGGAACTTTAAACCGGATTTGAGAGCTTAAAAGCTTTGTAAGATACAAATTTACCTTGAGCTGGATGATTGGACAAGATTTGAGAGCTTAAACGCTTGAGCCGGATGTTTGAACCGGATTTGAGAGCGTCAAAGCTTTGCGGGAGAGAGATGTCTCTTGAACCAGATTTTAAACCGGAATCTTTATTTTGAACCAACAATGTTCTAACGGCCTTTAAATTTTTATCAATATGGCGGTGTCCTCCGGAACCGGGTTATCATTTCCTCCCATGACCCGGAGCTCCTGAATCATGTCATTGTAGCCCCCGAGTCTTAAGACTACTCGAGGAGTTGGCTTGAGACTCTCCATATTTGACCGTGATATAAGCCGGTATGAGTCATTCAACATCTCAGTGATATAACTTGTCCTGCACTGGAGAACTTGCAAGCCAGAGTAATTGCTCTTTTAAAGGAAGCAATATATAATATAAAATACACTGGATGAATTTCACCTGATGCGTCAGGTCAGTAATTATCACCGTGGAGTTGATGATCACCATGGTGAAGCTGAAATCAATCACGGGCGAGCCGATAGATGAATTGGCCGCGGTGTTGTAAGCCGGTGCGGACGGGCAAGTTGTCCTCCTTGTTGTAAGCCGGTGTTGTTCGCGAGAGACGGCCACGATGTTGTAAGCTGGTGCAGGAGTTAGTTGAGTAACGACGATCACTGCCAAAAGATGTTGGCGTGCCCCATCTCCGTAGTATAATGTCAGTTTTTGTCATAAATAATTGCCCTGTATAAACAATATTGCAGACCAAGGCAAAGATAAACTTGTTTTTTGACAAAAACAACATGTGTTAATAAAACAAAACTTGGATGAATATCACCTGATATTTGCGAACGACAGATGATGGTATGATTGTTGGCTGTACTGTAAGTACTAGTTGTTTCTGCCTCCGTCTTCTTGTGAGAAAGAGGAGATGGCAGTGCATAGCACCTTCTTGCGGCTGATTTGACCACCACAGTAATATGGTATTTTTCTTTGATCTTTTGTTCGTTTCCAACAGCGGACTCGAGCCTGCGGGAGCCCATCATGGTCATCATTGTAGCCTGTCGTATGTCCAACACGACCCGGATGACGCCAGCGCAGTTGTTACCACACAGCCGGCTTGATGAAGGACCGTGGCATCGACAGTGACCGCTCTAGGCGGCTCTTGGCAGAGGAAGCAGAGTCCACAGCAGCAGTTCAGCCATAATTGAAACCAGTTTCGACAGCCGGGGCGACTTGCCGCGGAAACGTGTAGCGGCAAGATCCTACGGTGGAGAGGCCATGCAGTGAAGGTGACCCGAGGCGCAACGGCTCAAGGACAGTGCGGCCGGCTCAAGACGTGGTGTGCTGGCGACTGCGGCAGAGGTGACTGACAGCCGGGCGGTTCAACACGCTAAAGGCAAGGCAGAGCCGCGACAAAAGCGGCTCAACCCGTTGGAGGCGAGGAGGCAACGCAGGAGGCTCAGCAACTGCTCACGGGTAGCGGCTCCACAGCATCTCGAGGACGGCACGAGACAGCATGGCAGCCCGTTTTTGGAGACAAGGGCCACGATCACAGCTCGACCTTTTAGTAGTCAAGGGTAGATGTAGCGTCTTGAAGAAAAAACCAATCTGAATTTTGCAGCTCCGCCCGGCTTTCACGTGACGAACAGAATATTAGTTGTCAATGACTTGAGAGATCAATTATCACCCGACCACGTACTACTACTAGTAGACCAAGTAGTAGCAATCCTGATTTTTATATGGGATGTTCCCAGTCCATCAAATCTGGAATAATAGCAAAAACTGCAGCTGTCCCGGGCACGTGGCTGCCGTCAGGCAGAGGTGAATCACGCGTGGAGCTGCTGTAGACCAAGCACGCGCAATGCTGCGTACAGTACGTGAACGGAACAAAGTTTGTACGTAGAACAGAGAGCCTTGGGACTCGAGCGCCGTCAAGTAAACCGACACACCAAACGGATTGATGCAATAGCGGGGATTCCTGTCGTTCTCGGTGACACATCGCTACGCTCCAAAAGTTGACCTAGTTTTTGGATTGATGGATCGTTCCATCGAATTTGGCGATTCTTCGGCGGTTCAGCGGAAATTAATCTGGCTTTGCTGACTCACTCGGCCGTTGTGACGCATAACACACAATTCTCTATCCTCTTGGATCCAACTTGCAAGAGCGGCGGCTCACGGCGCAGCCCTAAATTTTTGCTTACCCTTTAACCCCACCGATCATAATCTGGTCTGACGAACTTGAAGCTGACACACATCCTTCAAACCGGCTCTTTCTCATCCGGAAAACAGTAAACCCTCGATCCCTAAGAAAGATCCCTCCAAGAACTGAACACCACCGCGCGCGAGCCCCACAGTGGGCGCCAACTGTCATGGAATTAACACGTCAGATGTCCTTAGTGTCAGGACTTAGTCGCGAGGCCAGCACATCTATGTGGTAGCTTGAGAGGGGTTGAGTGGGACGAGAGACGCAGGGCGGATCAACACGCAGACAAGGGTTTAGACAGCTTCGGGCCCCGGGAAACATCATCCGGTAATAACCCTACATGCTGTTTGTGGCTAGGTCTCATTATGCTCATGAGAGGAGTCGCTGTAAGCCGGCTCCCCCTTTATGTCTAGCCCTAGATATTGTTTCTTGTTCCTTATCCCTCTTTGGGGAGCCCTGCCCCTCCTTATATAAGTTAGAGGGGCGGGTTACATGTGGAGTCCTAGTAGGACTAGCCTATCTTGTACTACAAGCCGGATTCAAGTCCGGGTCTTGATTCCTTGTAAGGGAGATACTCCTCACGCCTTTCCTCTTAAGCCGGCCTATCATAACATAAGCCGGCCTTCTGGGCCTTGAGCCTCCTGGGGCCCCGGGTCTTCTCGCTCCTCTGATCCTCTTGCCAGGTCACCCATAAGTCGCCATGATCGGGCGGGTCACTTAGTGTGTCGTCCAGTTAGGGAGGGTCATTACTGAGTCACCAAGTCCGACCGGGTTATACTTCCGGCCGGGTTACACCGCGGGGTATATCCCCAACAGAAAGAGTTGCAGGCGATAATAGTCATACTGCTTACCACCAACATCTTACTTTCATTCAGCGGTATTGTTGGATGAAGCATCCCAGACCGACATTACATGACCGTGTTCATGAGACTGGTTTTACCGACGTGCTTTACACACATGTGGCTGGCGGGTGTCTATTTCTCCAACTTTAGTTGAATCAAGTTTAACTATGACCGGTCCTTGTTGAAGGTTAAAACATCACACTTGACAAAAAATTGTTGTGATTTTGATGCGTAGGTAAGAACGGTTCTTGCTAGAAGCCCGTAGCATCCACGTAAAACTTGCAACAACAAAGTAGTGGACGTCTAACTTGTTTTTGCAGGGCTTGTTGTGATGTGATATGGTCAAGACATGATGTGATATAAATTGTTGTATGAGATGATCATGTTTTGTAACAAAGTTATCGACAACTGGTAGGAGCCATATGGTTGTCGCTTTATTGTATGAAATACAATTGCCATGTAATTGCTTTACTTTATCACTAAGCGGTAGAGATAGCCATAGAAGCAATAGTTGGCGAGACGATAACGATGCTACGATGGAGATCAAGGTGTCAAGCCGGTGACAATGGAGATTATGACGATGCTTTGGAGATGGAGATCAAAGGCACAAGATGATGATGGCCATACCATGTCACATATTTTGATTGCACGCGATGTTTATCCTTTATGCATCTTATTTTTCTTAGTACGGCGGTGGCATTATAAGATGATCCCTCACTAAATTGCAAGGTGTAAGTGTTCTCCCTGAGTATGCACCATTGCTACAGTTCATCATGTCGAGACACCACGTGATGATCGGTTGTGATAACCTCTACGTTCACATAGAACGGGTGCAAGCCAGTTTTACACGTGCCGAATACTCGGGTTAAACTTGACGAGCCTAACATATGCAGATATGGCCTCGGAACACTAAGACCAAAAGGTCGAACGTGAATCATATAGTAGATATGATCAACATAGAGATGTTCACCATTGAAAACTACTCCATCTCATGTGATGATCGGACATGGTTTAGTTGATATGGATCACGTGATCATTTAGATGACTAGAGGGATGTCTATCTAAGTGGGAGTTCTTTAGTAATATGATTAATTGAACTTTAATTTATCATGAACTTAGTCCCGATATTATTTTTTTGCATATCTATGTTGTTGTAGATCAATGGCCAGTGCTGCCGTTCCCTTGAATTTTAATGCGTTCCTAGAGAAAGCTAAGTTGAAAGATGATGGTAGCAACTACACAGATTGGGTCTGTAACTTGAAGATTATCCTCATTGCTGCACAGAAGAATTATGTCTTGAAGCACTGCTAGGTGCAAGGTCTGGTGCAGGAGCAGATGCTGATGTTATGAATGTCTGGTAAGCTCGATCTGATGACTACTCGATAGTTCAGTGTGCCATGCTTTACGGCTTAGAATCGGGACTTCAAAGACGTTTTGAATGTCATGGAGCATATGAGATGTTCCAAGAGTTGAAGTTAATATTTCAAGCAAATGCCCAAGTTGAGAGATATGAAGTCTCCAACAAGTTCTATAGCTGCAAGATGGAGGAGAATAGTTTTGTCAGTGAAAACATACTCAGAATGTCTGGGGTACCATAACCACTTGACTCAGCTGGGAGTTAATCTTCCTGATGATAGTGTCATTGACAGAGTTCTTCAATCACTGCCACCAAGCGATAAAGGCTTCGTGATGAACTATAATATGCAAGGCATGGAAAAGACAATTCCTGAGCTCTTTGCAATGCTAAAGGCTATGGAGGTAGAATCAAGAAGGAGCATCAAGTGTTGATGGTTAACAAGACCACTAGTTTCAAGAAAAAACGGCAAAGGGAAGAAGGGGAACTTCAAGAAGAATAGCAAGCAAGTTGCTACTCCCGGGAAGAAACCCAAGTCTGGACCTAAGCCTGAAACTGAGTGCTTCTATTGCAAAGGGTCTGGTCACTGGAAGCGGAACTGCTCCAAGTATTTGGCGGATAAGAAGGATGGCAAAGTGAAAGGTATATTTGATATACATGTTATTGATGTGTACCTTACTAATGCTCGTAGTAGCGCCTGGGTATTTGATACTGGTTCTGTTGCTCATATTTGCAACTCGAAACAAGGGCTACGGATTAAACAAAGATTGGCTAAGGACGAGGTGACGATGCACGTCGGAAATGGTTCCAAGGTCGATGTGATCCCGTCGCACGCTACCTCTACATCTACCTTCGGTATTAGTTTTAGTCCTGAATAATTGTTATTTGGTGCCAACGTGGAGCATGAACATTATATCTGGATCTTTTTGATGCGAGACAGTTATTCATTTAAATCAGAGAATAATGGTTGTTCTATTTATATGAGTAATATCTTTTATGGTCATGCACCCTTGATGAGTGGTCTTATTTTCTTGAATCTCGATCGTAGTGATACACATGTTCATAATATTGAAGCCAAAAGATGCAAAGTTAGTAATGATAGTGTAACTTATTTGTGGCACTTCCATTTAGGTCATATTGGTGTAAATCGCATGAAGAAACTCCATGCTGATGGGCTTTTAGAATCACTTGATTATGAATCACTTGATGCTTGCGAACCACGCCTAGATGACTAAGACTCCGTTCTCCAGAATAATGGAGCGAGCCACTGACTTATTGGAAATAATACATACTGATGTATGCGGTCCAATGAGTATCGAGGCTCGCGGCGGGTATCATTATTTTCTGACCTTCACATATGATTTGAGCAGATATAGGTATATCTACTTAATGAAACATAAGTCTGAAACATTTGAAAAGTTCAAAGAATTTCAGAGTGAAGTGAAAAATCATCGTAACAAGAAAATAAAGTTTCTACGATCTGACCGCAGAGGAGAATATTTGAGTTACGAGGTTGGTCTTCATTTGAAACAATGTGGAATAGTTTCGCAACTCACGCCACCTGGAAAACCACAACATAATGGTGTGCCCGAATGTCGTAACCGTACTTTATTGGATATGGTGCGATCATGATGCCTCTTACTAATTTACCGCTATCGTTTTGGGGCTATGCTTTAGAGACGGCTGCATTCACGTTAAATAGGGCACCATCTAAATCCGTTGAGACGACACCATATATGAACTATGGTTTGGCAAGAAACCTAAGCTGTCGTTTCTTAAAGTTTGGGGCTGCGATGCTCATGTGAAAAAGCTTAAACCTGATAAGCTTGAACCCAAATCGGAGAAATGCGTCTTCATAGGATACCCAAAAGAAACTGTTGGGTACACCTTCTATCACAGATCCGAAGGCAAGATATTCGTTGCTAAGAATGGACCCTTTCTAGAGAAGGAGTTTCTCTCGACAGAAGTGAGCGGGAGGAAACTAGAACTTGATGAGGTAATTGTACCTCCTCCAGAATTGGAAAGTAGTTCATCACAGAAATCAGTTCCAGTGATTCTTACACCAATTAGTGAAGAAGCTAATGATGATGATCATGAAACTTCAGATCAAGTTACTACCAAACCTCGTAGGTCAACCAGAGTACGATCTGCACCAGAGTGGTACGGTAATCCTATTCTGGAAGTCATGTTACTAGACCATGATGAACCTACGAACTATGAGGAAGCGATGATGAGCCCATATTCCGTGAAATGGCTTGAGGCCATGAAATCTGAGATGGGATCCATGTATGAGAACAAAGTGTGGACTTTGGTGGACTTGCCCGATGATCGGCAAGCCATAGAAAATAAATGGATCTTTAAGAAGAAGACTGACGCGAACGCTAATGTTACTGTCTACAAAGCTCGACTTGTTGCGAAAGGTTTTTGATAAGTTCAAGGAGTTGAATATGATGAGACTTTCTCACCTGTAGAGATGCTTAAGTCTGTCTGAATCATGTTAGCAATTGCCGCATTTTATGTTTATAAAATTTGGCAAATGGATGTCAAAACCGCATTCCTTAATGGATTTCTTAAAGAAGAGTTGTATATGATGCAACCAGAAGGTTTTGTCGATCCAAAAGGTGCTAACAAAGTGTGCAAGCTCCAGCGATCCATTTATGGACTGGTGCAAGCCTCTGGAGTTGGAATATACACTTTGATAATGTGATCAAAGCATATGGTTTTATACAGACTTTTGGAGAAGCCTGTATTTACAAGAAAGTGAGTGGGAGCTGTGTTGCATTTCTACTATTATATGTGGATGACATAATATAGAATTTCTGGATAGCATAAAAGGGTACTTGAATAAGAATTTTTCAATGAAATACCTCGGTGAAGCTTGCTACATCTTGAGCTTGCGTTGGTTTTCCTTGAAGAGGAAAGGGTGATGCAGCGATAGTGGCGCAAGTATTTCCCTCAGTATTTGAGAACCAATGTGTCAATCCAATAGGAGGCTCCTCAAAAGTCACACGCACCTACACAAACAAACAAAGAACTCGCAACCAATGCAATAAAGGGGTTGTCAATCCCTTCACGGCCAGTTGCAAAAGTGAGATCTGATAGAGATATTATGATAAGATAAATACATTTTTGGTATTTTATAATATAGATGCAAAAAGTAAAGATGCAAATAAAAGTACATTGAAAGCTTATATGATAAAAGATAGACCCGGGGCCATAGGTTTCACTAGTGGCTTCTCTCAAGATAGCATAAGTATTACGGTGGGTGAACAAATTACTGTCGAGCAATTGATAGAAAAGCGAATAATTATAAGATTATCTAGGCATGATCATGTATATAGGCATCACGCCCGCAACAAGTAGACCGACTCCTGCCTGCATTTACTACTATTACTCTACACATCGACCGACTCCTGCCTGCATCCAGAGTATTACGTTCATAAAGAACAGAGTAACACATTAAGAAAGATGACATGATGTAGAGGGATAAACTCAAGCAATGTTATATAAACCCCATCTTTTTATCGTCGATGGCAACAATACAATACGTGCCTTGCTGCCCCTGCTGTCACTGGGAAAGGACACCGCAAGATTGAACCCAAAGCTAAACACTTCTCCCATGGCAAGAAAGATCAATCTAGAAGGCCAAAACAAACTGATAATTCGAAGAGACTTGCAAAGATAACTCAATCATACATAAAAGAATTCAGAGGAGATTCAAATATTTCTCATAGATAAACTTGATCATAAACCCACAATTCATCGGATCTCGACAAACACACCGCAAAAAGAGTTTACATCGAATAGATCTCCACAAGAGAGGGGGAGAACATTGTATTGAGATCCAAAAAGAGAGAAGAAGCCATCTAGCTAATAACTATGGACCCGAAGGTCTGTGGTAAACTACTCACAACTCATCGGAGGGGCTATGGTGTTGATTTAGAAGCCCTTCGTGGTCGATTCCCCCTCCGGCGGAGCGCCGGTGAAGGCTCCAAGATGGGATCTCGCGGATACAGAAGGTTACGGCGGTGCAAATTGTGTTTCGTTGGCTCCCTGGATGTTTTCGGGGTACGTAGGTATATATAGGAGGAAGAAGTACGCCGATGGCCGCCCGAGGGGCCCACAAGACAAGGGGCGCGCCCAGAGGGGGTGGGCGCGCCCTCCTATCTCGTGGCCACCTCGGTTGCTTCTTGGCTTGCATTCCAAGTCCTCTGAATCACGTTCGTTCCAAAAATCACGCTCCCGAAGGTTTCATTCCGTTTGGACTCCATTTGATATTCCTTTTCTTCGAAATACTGAAATAGGCAAAAAACAGCAACACGGGCTGGGCCTTCGGTTAGTAGGTTAGTCCCAAAAATGATATAAATGTATAAAATAAAACCCATAAACATCCAAAAGGGATAATATAATAGCATGGAATAATCAAAAATTATATATACGTTGGAGACGTATCAAGCATCCCCAAGCTTAATTCCTGCTCGTCCTCGAGTAGGTAAATGATAAATACAGAATTTTTGACGTGGAATGCTACCTAGCATAATTCTCAATGTAATTTTCTTTATTGTGGCATGAATGTTCATATCCAAATGATTCATAATAAAAGTTCATATTGATAAAACAATTAGTAACACTTCAAGCATACTAATCAAAGCAATCATGTCTTCTCAAAATAACATGGCTAAAGAAAGTTCATCCCTACAAAATCATATAGTTAGGCTATGCCTCATTTTCGTCACACAAAGATGTTCCCAACTTCTATACCCCTGATGACAAGCCAAGCAATTGTTTCGTACTTAAATAATCTCAAACGTTTTCAACCTTCACGCAATACATGAGCGTGAGCCATGGATATAACACTATGGGTGGAATAGAATATGATGATGGGGATTGTGTGGAGAAGACAAAAAAGGAGAAAGTCTCACATTGACGAGGATAATGAACAGGCTATGGAGATGCCCATCAATTGATGTCAACATGAGGAGTAGGGATTGCCATGCAATGGATGCACTAGAGCTATAAATGAATGCTCAACAAAAGAAAACTAGTGGGTGTGCATCCAACTTGCTTGCTCATGAAGACCTAGGGCATTTGAGGAAGCCCATCGTAGGAATATACAAGCCAAGTTCTATAATGAAAAATTCCCACTAGTATATGAAAATGACAACCTATGAGACTCACTATATGAAAAACATGGTGCTACTGTGAAGCACACTATATGAGACTCTCTACATGAAGAACAAGGTGCTACTTTGAAGCACAAGTGTGGAAAAAGAGATAGTAATATTTCCCTTTTTATTTTTTTATTTTTTTATTTTTCTTTTGGCCTTTTTTTTCTTTTGGCCTTTCTTTTTTCTTTTCTTTTTGCGCAATGCTCTAATAATGATGATCATCACAATTTCATTGATTACGACATATGAATTACAACTCGAAACTAGAACAAGATATGACTCTATATGAATGCCTCCGGCGGTGTACCAGGATGGTGCAATGAATCAAGAGTGACATGTATGAAAAATTATGCATGGTGGCTTTGCCACAAATAAGATGTCAACTACATGATCATGCAATGGCAATATGACAAAAGTAAAGTATGTCATGACAAAGATGAACAGAACGGTGGAAAGTTGCATGGCAATATATCTCGGAATGGCTATGGAAATGCCATAATAGGTAGGTATGGTGGCTGTTTTGAGGAAGATATAAGAAGGTTTATGTGTGATAGTGCGTATCGTATCACGGGGTTTGGATGCACCGGCGAAGTTTGCACCAACTCTCAAGGTGAGAAAGGGCAATGCACGGTACCGAAGAGGCTAGCAATGATGGAAAGGTAAAAGTGCGTATAATCCATGGACTCAACATTAGTCATAAGAACTCATATACTTATTGCAAAAATTTAGAAGTCATCAAAAATCAAGCACTACGCGCATGCTCCTAGAGGGATAGATTGGTAGGAAAAGATCATCGCTCGTCCCCGACCGCCACTCGTAAGGATGCACAAGCCAGGTACACTTCATGTTTCAAATTTGTTACACAACTTTGACCATACGTGCATGCTATGGGACTTGCTAACTTCAATACAAGCATTCTTTAAATTAATAATCACCCAACTAGCATGACTTTAATATCACTACCTCCATATCTCAAAACAATTATCAAGTATCAAATTGATCATAGCATCCAATTCACTTCCTATGATAGTTTTTATTATACCCAACTTGGATGCCTACCATTCTATGACCAATTTTATAACCATAGCCAATACCATGCTGTTCTAAAAGACTCTCAAAATAATATAAGTGAAGCATGAGAGACTAGCAATTTCTACAAAATTAAGACACCGCCGTGCTCTAAAAGATATAAGTGAAGCACTAGAGCAAAAACTATCAAGCTCAAAAGATATAAGTGAAGCACATAGAGTATTCTAATAAATTCCAATCAAGTGGGCTTCTCCCAAAAGGTGTGTACAGCAAGGATGATTGTGGTAAACTAAAAAGCAAAGACTAATATAACACACGACGCTCCAAGCAAAACACATATCATGTGGCGAATAAAAATATAGCTCCAAGTAAAGTTACCAATGAACAAAGACGAAAGAGGGGATGCCTTCCCGAGGCATCCCCAAGATTAGGTTTTTGGCTATCCTTGAATATCCTGGGGTGCCATGGGCATCCCCAAGCTTAGGCACTTACCACTCCTTATTCCATACTCCATCAAAGCTTTACCCAAAACTTGAAAACTTCACAACACAAAACTTAGCAGGAAATCTTATAAGCTCCGTTAGTGAAAGAAAACAAAACCACCACATAAGGTACTATAATGAACTCATTCTTTATTTATTTTGGTGTTAAACCTACTGTATTCCAACTTCTCTATGGTTTATAAACTATTCTACTAGCCATAGATGCATCAAAATAAGCAAACAACACACGAAAAACAGAATCTGTCAAAAACAGGACAGTCTGTAGCAATCTGTAACTAACGCAAACTTCTGGAACTCTAAAAATCCTACCAAAATAGTAAGTCCTGGAAAATTTGTCTATTGATCAGCAGAAAAAATAACCAACGCCAAAGCACGTTTCTGTGATTTAACAAAACTAATTTCGTGCGTGCAAAGTTTCTGCTTTTCAGCAGAATCAAATCAACTATCATCATAGGTTATCCTATAGGTTCTACTTGGCACAAACACTAATTAAAAGATAAAAACACATCTAGACATAAAGTAGATGCAAAATTTATTACTAAACAGTAACAAAAACAAAAACACAAATAAAATTGGGTTGCCTCCCAGCTAGCGCTATCGTTTAATGCCTCTAGCTAGGCATAAAAGCGAAGATAGATCAAAGTAGTGCCATCTTTAATTTTTCAGTTTTTTAGCGGAGTCATGCTTGAATCCGGGAGGTTCTTTCCGCTTCCCTTCATACATGGAAATTTTTAGATCTAAAGAATCCAACCGCTTGTTGCAAAGAGTAATCAACATATTCATGCGGTGAAGATTTCCGTTAACACTTTTAAGAGGCTCAAGAGACTTTTGTAATATTTTTGTTACTTCGCAAATCTTTCCAAACACTTGGGTTTCTTCTTGGGTAGGATGTGGTCCTCCCTTTTGAGGTAGTGTTCCCACTATTCCCTCTGTAATTTCATGCGCTATACTGGGATCAATTTCAATAAAGTTTCCCTTGGCAATGCAATCCAAGAGTTGTCTACGCGTCATATTTAACCCAACATAAAAATTGAGAAGAAGAATTCTAAAGTTCACCTCTAGGGTGCACTTGCGATAAGATTCCATCATCCTATACCAAGCGTCTTTTAAGTTTTCTCCTTGCCTTTGCTTGAAGTGAAGAACTTCAAACTCGGGAGACATAGGAGCGGATAAGGAACTAGACATAACGACGAGCAAACAATGGGCAAGCGAAAGAGAGAGAGAGAGAAGGTTGGGAAAGAGAGGGCAAATAAAACGGCAAGGGTGAAGTGGGGGAGAGGAATATGAGAGGCAAATGGAAAATAATGTAAATGCGAGGGAGATGAGTTTGTGATGGGTACTTGGTATGTCTTGACTTGAGCGAAGACCTCCCCGGCAACGGTGCCAAAAATCCTTCTTGCTACGTCTTGAGCTTGCGTTGGTTTTCCTTGAAGAGGAAACGGTGATGCAGCGATAGTAGCGTAAGTATTTCCCTCAGTTTTTGAGAATCAAGGTATCAACCCAGTAGGAGGCTCCTCAAAAGTCCCACGCACCTACACAAACAAACAAAGAACTCGCAACCAACGCAATAAAGGGGTTGTCAAACCCTTCACGACCACTTGCGAAAGTGAGATCTGATAGAGATAGTATGATAAGATAAATATATTTTTGGTATTTTATAATATAGATGCAAACAGTAAAGATGCAAATAAAAGTAGATTGAAAGCTTATATGATAAAAGATAGACCCGGGGGCCATAGGTTTCACTAGTGGCTTCTCTCAAGATAAAATACGTATTATGGTGGGTGAACAAATTACTGTTGAGCAATTGATAGAAAAGCGAATAATTATGAGATTATCTAGGCATGATCATGTATATAGGCATCACGTCCGCAACAAGTAGACCGACTCCTGCCTGCATCTACTACTATTACTCCACACATCGACCGACTCTTGCCTGCATCTAGAGTGTTAAGTTCATAAAGAACATAGTAACACATTAAGAAAGATGAGATGATGTAGAGGGATAAACTCAAGCAATATGATATAAACCCCATCTTTTTATCCTCGATGGCAACAATACAATACGTGCCTTGCTGCCCCTGCTGTCACTGGGAAAGGACACCGCAAGATTGAACCCAAAGCTAAGCACTTCTCCCATGGCAAGAAAGATCAATCTAGTAGGCCAAACCAAACTGATAATTCGAAGAGACTTGCAAAGATAACTCAATCATACATAAAAGAATTCAGAGGAGATTCAAATATTTCTCATAGATAAACTTGATCATAAACCCACAATTCATTGGATCTCGATAAACACACCGCAAAAAGAGTTTACATCGAATAGATCTCCACAAGAGAGGGGGAGAACATTGTATTGAGATCCAAAAAGAGAGAAGAAGCCATCTAGCTAATAACTATGGACCCGAAGGTCTGTGGTAAACTACTCACAACTCATTGGAGGTGCTATGGTGTTGATGTAGAATCCCTTCATGGTCGATTCCCCCTCCAGCAGAGCACCGGCGAAGGCTCCAAGATGGGATCTCACGGATACAGAAGGTTACGGCGGTGGAAATTGTGTTTCGTTGGCTCCGTGGATGTTTTCGGGGTACATAGGTATATATAGGAGGAAGAAGTACGTCGGTGGCCGCCCGAGGGGCCCACAAGACAGGGGGCACGCCCTCCTATCTCATGGCCGCCTCGGCTACTTCTTGGCTTGCACTCCAAGTCCTCTGGATCACGTTTGTTCCAAAAATCACGCTCCCGAAGGTTTCATTCCGTTTGGACTCCGTTTGATATTCCTTTTCTTCGAAATACTGAAATAGGCAAAAAAAACAACAATACGGGCTGGGCCTCCGGTTAGTAGGTTAGTCCCAAGAATGATATAAATGTATAAAATAAAGCCCATAAACATCCAAAAGGGGTAATATAATAGCATGGAACAATAAAAAATTATAGATACGTTGGAGACGTATCAAAGCTGCTTATATATTGGGCACCAAGATCTATAGAGATAGATCAAGACGCTTAATTGGACTTCACAAAGCACATACCTTGATAAATTTTTGAAGAAGTTCAAAATGGATCATTCAAAGAAAGAGTTCTTGCCTGTGTTACAAGGTGTGAAGTTGAGTCAGACTCAATGCCCGACCACTACAGAAGATAGAGAGAAAATGAAAGTCATTCTCTATGCCTCAGCCATAGGTTCGATCATGTATGCAATGCTGTGTACCAAACCTGATGTGTGCATTGCTATAAGTTTAGCAGCGAGGTACCAAAGTAATCCAGGAGTGGATCACTGGACAATGGTCAAGAACATCCTGAAATATCTGAAAAGGACTAAGGATATGTTTCTCATATATGAAGGTGACAAAGAGCTTGTCGTAAATGGTTACGTTGATGCAAGCTTTGACACTGATCCGGATGACTCTAAGTCACAAACCGGATACATATTTGTATTGAATGGTGGAGCTGTCAGTTGGTGCAGTTCCAAGCAGAGCGTCGTGGCAGGATCTACATGTGAAGCAGAATACATAGCTGCTCCGGAAGCAGCAAATGAAGGAGTGTCGATGAAGGAGTTCTTATCCAATCTAGGTGTAATACCTAGTGCATCGGGTCCAATGAAAATCTTTTGTGACAATACTGGAGCAATTGCCTTGGCAAAGGAATCTAGATTTCACAAGAGAACCAAACACATGAACTGATGCTTCAATTCCATCCAGCATCACATCCTGGAGGGAGACATAGAGATTTGCAAAATACATACGGATCTGAATGTTGCAGACCCGTTGGCTAAGCCTCTTTCACGAGCAAAACATGATCGACACCAAGACTCCATGGGTGTTAGAATTATTACTTTATAATCTAGATTATTGACTCTAGTGCAAGTGGGAGACCGAAGGAAATATGCCCTAGAGGCAATAATAAAGTTGTTATTTATATTTCCTTATATCATGATAAATGTTTATTATTCATGCTAGAATTGTATTAACCGGAAACTTAGTACATGTGTGAATACATAGACAAAACATCGTGTCCCTAGTATGCCTCTACTTGACTAGCTCATTATTAAAACATGGTTATGTTTCCTGACCATAGACATGTGTTGTCATTTGATGAACAGGATCACATCATTAGGAGAATGATGTCATGGACAAGACCCATCCGTTAGCTTAGCATAATGATCAATATAGTTTCATTGCTACTGCTTTCTTCATGACTTATACATGTTCCTCTGACTATGAGATTATGCAACTCCCGATTACCGGAGGAACACCTTGTGTGCTATCAAACATCACAATGTAACTGGATGATTATAAAGATTCTCTATAGGTGTCTCCGAAGGTGTTTGTTGAGTTGGCATAGATTGAGATTAGGATTTGTCACTCCGTGTATCGGAGAGGTATCTCTGGGCCCTCTCGGTAATGCTCATCACTATAAGCCTTGCAAGCAATGTGACTGATGAGTTAGATACGGGATGATGCATTATGGAACGAGTAACGAGATTGAACTAGGTATGAAGATACCGACGATCGAATCTTGGGCAAGTAACATACCGATGACAAAGGGAACAATGTATGTTGTTATGCGGTTTGACCGATAAAGATCTTCGTAGAATATGTAGGAACCAATATGAGCATCCAAGTTACGCTATTGGTTATTGATCGGAGATGTGTCTCGATCATGTCTACATAGTTCTCGAACCCGTAGGGTCCGCACGCTTAACATTCGATGACGATTCGTATTATGAGTTATGTGTTTTGATGAGCAAAGTCTGTTCAGAGCCCCGGATGAGATCACAGACATGACGAGGAGTCTCGAAATGGTTGAGAGGTAAATATTGATATATTGGAAGGTTACATTTGGTCATCGGAATGGTTTCGGGAAGTTTTAGATAAGTTTCAGAGTACCGGGAGGTTACCGGAACCCCCCAGGAGAGTAATGGGCTAACATGGGCCTTAGCGGAGGAGAGAGGGCCGGCCATAGGAGGTGGTGCGCGTGCCCCTTGCTAATCCGAATTGGACAAGGGGTGGGGGCGGCGCCCCACCCCTTTCCTTCTGCTACTCCCTCTCCTTTCCCCCTTTGCTACTCCGGAAAAAAG
>NC_041383.1:305649661-305651917 GCF_002162155.2 Triticum dicoccoides | reverse complement strand
TAGGAGTGGAGTCCTAGTAGGACTCCCCCTCCATGGCGCGCCCCCTGGTGGCCGGCCTCCTCCCCCCTCCTTTATATACGGGGGCTGGGGGGCACCCCAAAGGCACAACATTGTCTTAGCCGTGTGCGGTGCCCCCCTCCACCGTTTACTCCTCCGATCATCATAGTGGGTAGGCGAAGCCCTGTGCGGATCACATCATCAACACCGTCATCACGCCATCGTGCTGATGAAACTCTCCCTCGACCCTCTGCTGGATCAAGAGTTCGAGGGATGTCATCGAGCTGAACGTGTGCTAGACTCGGAGGTGCCGTATGTTTGGTGCTAGATCGGTTGGATCGTGAAGACATTCGACTACATCAACCACATTAACCTAACGCTTCTACTTTCGGTCTATGAGGGTACGTGGACACACTTTTCCCCTCTCGTTGCTATGCATCTCCTAGATAGATCTTGCGTGATCATAAGATTTTTTTTTGAAATTGCATGCTACGTTCCCCAACAGATAAGACCCGTGAAGTGAAGGTGCAGTCTCCAGCGAGGAAGAGTAGAATTCGAAAGACGGACCGGCCCACATGGGACGTAAGGACTTGCCACCTCTCGTGGCCTACTCATCCTCGAAGGAGTCCACAGCCTGTCCATCGTTGGTGGACGTGAGGTCCATGTTGGAAATGGTGGCGTCGGCGCTAGCGTCGTCCCACCGGCCCGCCTGATAGTTCATCGGCGACGCGTTGGAGGCAGAACTGGCATTGTTCTCCTCCGTGATCGCGTGCAGATGCACCTCTGCGGCTGCCGCTTCTTGGGAGCGGCGGCTTGAGCGCAGATGACATCTTAGATGGGACGCTGCTCCGCGATGAAGTTGGGGTTTGTCGTGGCCATGGCCTCCATAGCATCCTCGCTCGCGCGCTCGCCGTAGATCTGTACCTCCACCAGTCGGTGTTGCTGCAGGAGGAACATGTTGTTGAAGGAAATATGTCCTAGAGGCAATAATAAAGTTGTTATTTTATATTTCCTTATATCATGATAAATTTCTATTATTCATGCTAGAATTGTATTAACTGAAAACTTGATACATGTGTGGATACATAAACAAAACAACGTGTCCCTAGTATGCCTCTACTTGACTAGCTTGTTAATCAAAGAAGGTTAAGTTTCCTAATGATAGACATGTGTTTTCATTTGATGAACGTGATCACATCATTAGGAGAATGATGTGATGGACAAGACCCATTTGTTAGCTTAGCATAATGATTGTTCAGTTTTATTGCTACTACTTTCTTCATGTCAAATACATATTCCCCCGAGTATGAGATTATGCAACTCCCGGATACTGGAGGAATGCCTTGTGTGCTATCGAACATCACATCATAACTGGGTGATTATAAAGATGCTCTACAGGTATCTCCGAAGGTGTTTGTTGGGTTGGCATGGATCGAGATTAGGATTTGTTACTCCGAGTATCGAAGGTATCTCTAGGCCCTCTTGGTAATGTACATCATATGAAGCTTTGCAAGAAATGTGACTAATGAGTTAGTTGCAGAATGATGCATTACAGAACGAGTAAAGAGAATTGCCATTAACGGGATTGAACTAGGTATGAAGATACTGACGATCAAATCTCGGGCAAGTAACATACTGATGACAAAGGGAATAACGTATGTTGTCATAAGAGTTCGAGCGATAAAAATCTTCTAGAATATGTGGGAGCCAATATGAGCATCCAGGTTCCGCAAATGGTTATTGACCGGGCAGGTGTCTCGGTCATGTCAAGTTCTCGAACCCGTAGGGTCCGCACGCTTAATGTTCGATGACGATTTGTATTATATGAGTTATGTGTTTTGGTGACCGAAGGTTGTTCGGAGTCCTAGATGAGATCACGGACATGACAGGAGTCTCGAAATGGTGGAGAGGTAGAGATTGATATATTGGAAGCTAGTATTCGGACACCGGAAGTGTTCCGGAATGTATCAGATACATATCGGAGTACCGAAGGGGTTACCGGAACCCCCGGGGAAAGATATGGGCCATATGGGCCATAGGAGGGAGGCACACTAGCACACATAGGGGTGGTGCGCCCCCCACAGGGAAGGAGGCCGAATTGTACAAGGAGAGGGGGTGGCGCCCCCCCTTTCCTTCTCCTCATCTCACTCCTTTCCCCTTTCCCCCTACGGTAAAAGGAAGGGAGGGGGTCGAATCCTATTAGGACCCCAAGTAGGACTCCTCCTACTTGGGGAGCGCCTAGGGCCGTCCTCCTCTCCC
>NC_041383.1:305601815-305649342 GCF_002162155.2 Triticum dicoccoides | reverse complement strand
CACATCAATTGTTCCAAGCCATGTGCGGCGCCACCCTCCACAGTTTACGCCTCTGGTCATATTCTCGTGGTGCTTAGGTGAAGCCCTGCGCAGATCACATCACCATCACCGTCACCACGCCGTTGTGCTGACGGAACTATTATGTGCCGCATCTGATCCTGCAATAGGTCTGTCACCTGGAGGTGCATCAATTACATAATTCTTCTATGCTTCTAATCAGCACGACGAAACTTGGAGGTGTCGTATGTTTGGTACTTGATTAGTCGAAACTGAGTGCTTCTAATGCAAAGTGAATGGTCACTAGAAGCAGAACTATCCCAAATGTTTGGCAGATAAGAAGGATGGCAAAATTAACAAAGGTATATTTGATATACATGTTATTGATGTGTACCTTACTAGTGCTCGTAGTAGCCCCTGTGTATTTGATACATGTTCGGTTGCTAAGATTAGTACCTCAAAATAGGAGTTACAGAATAAATGGAGACTAGTTGAGGGTGTAGTGACGATGTGTGTTGGAAGTGGTTCCAAGATTGATATGATCATCGTCGCACACTCCCTATACTTTTGGGATTAGTGTTGAACCTAAATAAATGTTATTTGGTGTTTGCGTTGAGCATGAACAAGATAGGATCATGTTTATTGCAAATACGATTATTCATTTAAAATAGAGAATAATTGTTATTCTGTTTACATGAATAAAACCTTCTATGGTCATACACCCAATGTTAATGGTTTATTGAATCTCGACTGTAGTGATACCATATTTAAACCAATAAAGAGGTTAGCCAACTCGCTCCCATGGTGATCTCTTGATATCATGCATTCGTGACCGTCGGATCGTCCTCGTTCTGAGTCTGGGCTGTCAGATCTTCACCTTTGGTAAATCTAATATTCACCTGTTGGTAAGTTTTTTTAGAGTATGACTGGTGGGCTCATTTCTGGCATCTATCGACTGGGTGAAACATCGCGTAGGTGCGAAAGGATTTTGGCCAATCCTCTCCTCGCGCACGGCGTGCTTCCAGTCGTGGAACCCTAGACCCTTTTTCCCAATCCCACGGCCGCCTCCACATCGAGAGTAACGATCAGTCGAAGAACACCATGCATTGATGGGTGTTGAGGGCCCATATTGACTATCATGAGATCTTTTCTTGTAAGCGGTAGACTCATATCCTTTCTTCCTTAATTCATTATTCCATGAAAATGTATTATTCCATGAATTCCTCAAAGCGAGGCTCATCAAAATGAAAAATCTAAGACTACTATAAGACAAATAAAAAAATAATAAAACAAGAAAAAAATTGCTCCACCCCGAGCGTGCGTCGGGCTCCGCCTCCTCCTTCTCCACCACCTCTTCTCTTCTCACTCTTCCTCCTGTCACAGCTGCCTCCTCTTCTCCCTCTCTTCCTCCTCCTCGCCCCACGCGACCCCTCTTGCGCTACTCATCTCTACCTCATATCCGGCATCTTTGCTGCCGCCATAGATCGAGGAGGACGGCGTGATGATGACCATGATTCATCGGACATCCCAGATCGACGATGCCATGGAAGCCATGAGAGCTGGCCGAGGAAGAGACTTGAAATGTTGCAAGAAACAACGATTTTAGGATGCATCTCTCACTTGTTGAAGTCTCTAGAAGACAAATATTTAGGAACGGAGGAAGTAATAATTTGACACATTTAAGAGACCTGAAATGTTGCAAGAAACAATGATTTTAGGATGCATCCTCATAGAGTGCCTGAGAAAGCTTTAGTTTTTGTTGACTTCATTGTGCAGAATGTGGTAGGATTACAATTGTTTCAAGGTGTGATATCCCGGTATCTCCTGCTAAATGGGTTTCGTCGCCGGCAGATGTAGTGACGGTCAATGTGGATGCTGCACTTTTTAAGGAGTCTCGACGGATGGGAAAATCACATAGGAGATTGCTTGTTGGCTTGCCGCTAGCATGCCGACAAGGTTAGTGCCCTAGAATTAGCTGAAGCACCGGCACTACGATGTGCGGTGGCTCTCACCCGCTAGCAAAGTCTTCTGAGGGTTGTTTTCTGGTCAAACTGTTTGTCCGTTATTCAGAGAACCAATGTTTTGGCGATTGATCGCTCGCCAGTGGGGCTCATCATTGTTGATATCAAGGAGTTGGCGTCGTTCTTTCCGTCTGTTCGCTTCATGTAAATCGTTTGTCGAATGTTGCGACACATATTCTAACTAGATCTTCTCAGTCCCCTAGTAAGAGCATCTTCAACGTAACCCACAAATTTCCTCCCGCATCCGTCCGCGGACAGGGGGAGCTAATCCGCGGACACGGATACGGGAGGCCACCATCCAACCGTAGCTGCACACACTTCAAACTCCTTTTCAACAAACCGGAGGAAATTCGTGAAAACACGACCGGATTTCGTATAAACATGACGGATTTCATACAAACACGACGTACATTTCGAACATTTAGAACAAAAAACCGACCCGACCCTAAACCTATCCTATGGCAGCGGCACCCGGCGTCCAAGCCCATGTCGTCCTCCATCCATTGTTTCCATGAGCACCAACGATAATGAAGGTAATATGCCCTAGAGGCAATAATAAATTTGTTATTTATATTTCCTTATATCATGATTAATGTTTATTATTCATGCTAGAATTTTGTTAACCGGAAACTTAGTACATGTGTGAATACATACACAAAACAAAGTGGCCCTAGTATGCCTCTACTTGACTAGCTCGTTAATCAAAGATGGTTATGTTTCCCGACCATAGACATGTGTTGTCATTTGATGAACGGGATCACATCATTAGAGAATGATGTGATAGACAAGACCCATCTGTTAGCTTAGCATAATGACCGTTTAGTTTTGTTGCTATTACTTTCTTCATGACTTATACATGTTCCTCTGACTATGAGATTATGCAACTCTCGAATACCGGAGGGACACCTTGTGTGCTATCAAACGTCACAACGTAACTGGATGATTATAAATATGCTCTACAGGTATCTCCGAAGGTGTTTGTTGAGTTGACATACATCGAGATTAGGATTTGTCACTCCGTGTATGGAGAGGTATCTCTGGGCCCTCTCGTTAATGCTCATCACTATAAGCCTTGCAAGCAATGTGACTAATGAGTTAGTTACAGGATGATGCATTACGGGACAAGTAAAGAGACTTGCCAGTAACGAGATTGAACTAGGTATGAAGATACCGACGATCAAATCTCGGGCAAGTAACATACCGATGACAAAGGGAACAACATATGTTGTTATGCTGTTTGACCGATAAAGATCTTCGTAGAATATGTAGGAACCAATATGAGCATCCATGTTCCGCTATTGGTTATTGATCGGAGATGTGTCTCGATCATGTCTACATAGTTCTCGAACCCGTAGGGTCCGCACGCTTAACGTTCGATGACGATTTGTATTATGAGTTATGTGTTTTGATGACCGAAGTTTGTTCGGAGTCCCGGATGAGATCACGGACATGACGAAGAGTCTCGAAATGGTCGAGAGGTAAAGATTGATATATTGGAAGGTCACATTCGGACACCAGAATGGTTTCGGTAAGTTTTGGAGTATTGGGAGGTTACCGGAACCCCCCGGGAGAGTAATGGGCCAACATGGGCCTTAGTGGAGGAGAGAGTGTTGGGGAACGCGCTAATTCAAAAAAATTCCTATGATCACACAAGATCTATCTAGGAGATGCATAGCAACAAGAGGGGAGAGTGTGTCCACGTACCCTCGTAGACTGAAAGCGGAAGCGTTTAGTAACGCGGTTGATGTAGTCGAACGTCTTCGCGGTCCAACCGATCCAAGTACCGAACGTACGGCACCTTGTGTTCAGCACACGTTCAGCTTGATGACGTCCCTCGTGCTCTTGGTCTAGTTGAGGACAAGGGTGAGTTCCTTCAGCACGACGGCGTGGCAACGGTGATGATGATGTTACCGCCGCAGGGCTTCACCTAAGCACTACAACGATATGATCAAGGTGTGTAACTGTGGAGGGGGGCACCGCACACGGCTAAAGCAAAACTTGGTGTGTCCTAGGGTGCTCCCCTGCCCCCGTATATAAAGGTGGGGGAGGCCGGCCGGCCAAGCTAGGCGCGCCGGGAGAAGGGGAATCCTACTAGGACTCCAAGTCCTAGTAGGTTCCACCTAAAGGAGAAGGGGGAAGGAAGGGAGAGGGGGGCCGCGCTCCCAACCCCTTGTCCAATTCGGACTGGGCTTGGGGGGGCGCCACCTCCTGGCCGCTGCCTCTCCTTCCCACCAAGGCCCACTAAGGCCCATCAACTTCCTGGGGGGTTTCGGTAACCTCCCGGTACTCCGGAAAATACCCGAACTTCTCCGGAACCATTCCGATGTCCGGATAAAGCCTTCCAATATATCAATCTCTATGTCTCGACCATTTTGAGACTCCTCGTCATGTCCCTGATCTCATCCGGTACTCCAAACAAACTTCAGTCATCAAGACACATAACTCATAATACAAATCGTCATCGAACGTTAAGCAATGCCTCTCCGAAACACGGAGTGACAAATCCTAATCTCGATCTATGCCAAACCAAACAAACACCTTCTGAGACACCTGTAGAGCATATTTATGATCATCCAGTTACGTTGTGACGTTTGATAGCACACAAGGTGTTCCTCCGGTATTCGAGAGTTGCATAATCTCATAGTCTCAGGAACATGTATAAGTCATGAAGGAAGCAGTAGCAATGAAACTGTAACAATCATAATGCTAAGCTAATGGATGGTCTTGTCCATCACATCATTCTCCTAATGATGTGATCCCGTTCATCAAATGACAACACATGTCTATGGTTAGGAAACATAACAATCTTTGATTAACGACCTAGTCAAGTAGAGGCATACTAGGGACACTATGTTTTGTCTATGTACTGAGATTCCGGTTAATAAAATTCTAGCATGAATAATAAACATTTATCATGATATAAGGAAATATAAATAACAACTTTATTATTACCTATAGGGCATATTTCCTTCAGTCTCCCACTTGCACTAGAGTTAATAATCTTGATTATAAAGTAATGATTCTAACACCCATGGAGTCTGGTGTTGATCATGTTTTACTCATGAAAGAGGCTTAGTCAACGGGTTTGCAACATTCAGATCCATATGTATTTTGCAAATCTCTATGTCTCCCTCCGCGACTTGATGCCGGATGGAATTGAAGCGTCTCTTGATATGTTTGGTTCTCTTGTGAAATCTGGATTCCTTTGCCAAGGCAATTGCACCAGTATTGTCACAAAAGATTTTCATTGGACC
Organism: Triticum dicoccoides; assembly: GCF_002162155.2. Lineage (NCBI taxonomy): Eukaryota > Viridiplantae > Streptophyta > Magnoliopsida > Poales > Poaceae > Triticum > Triticum dicoccoides. The sequence continues at coordinate 305,644,070 of NC_041383.1, read as the reverse complement.
CGATGCACTAGGTATGACACCTAGATCGGATATGAACTCCTTTATCCAGACTCCTTCATTTGCTGCTTCCGAAGAAGCTATGTACTTCGCTTCACACGTAGATCCCGCCACGACGCTCTGCTTGGAACTGCACCAACTGACAGCTCCACCATTCAATAAAAATACGTATCCGGTTTGCGACTTAGAGTCATCCGGATCAGTGTCAAAGATTGCATTGACGTAACCATTTACAATGAGCTCTTTGTCACCCCCATAAACGATAAACATATCCTTAGTCCTTTTCAGGTACTTCAGGATGTTCTTGACCGCTGTCCAGTGCTCCACTCCTGGATTACTGTGGTACCTCCCTACTATACTTATAGCAAGGCACACATTAGGTCTGGTACACAGCATTTCATACATGATAGAACCTATGGCTGAAGCATAGGGAATGACTTTCATTTTCTCTCTATCTTCTGTAGTGGTCGGGCATTGAGAACCTGTGGCTGAAGCATAGGGAATGACTTTCATTTTCTCTCTATCTTCTGCAGTGGTCCTATGGCTGAGTCTCAATGCCCGACCACTGCAGAAGATAGAGAGAAAATGAAAGTCATTTCCTATGCTTCAGCCATAGGTTCTATCATGTATGCAATGCTGTGTACCAGACCTGATGTGTGCCTTGCTATAAGTACAGTAGGGAGGTACCAAAGTAATCTAGGAGTGGAGCACTGGACAACGGTCAAGAACATCTTGAAATACCTGAAAAGGACTAAGGATATGTTTCTCGTTTATGGGGGTGACAAAGATCTCGTTGTAAATGGTTATGTCGATGCAAGCTTTGACAATGATCCGGATAACTCTAAGTCACAAACCAGATACGCATATTTATTGAATGGTGGAGCTGTCAGTTGGTGCAGTCCCAAGCAAAGCGTCATGGTGTGATCTACGTGTGAAGCGGAGTACATAGCTGCTTCGGAAGCACCAAATGAAGGAGTCTGGATGAAGGAGTTCATATCCGATCTAGGTGTCATACCTAGTGCATCGGGTCCAATGAAAATCTTTTGTGACAATACCGGTGCAATTGCCTTGGCAAAGGAATCCAAATTTCACAAGAGAACCAAACATATCAAGAGACGCTTCAATTCCATCCGGCATCAAGTCGCGGAGGGAGACATAGAGATTTGCAAAATACATATGGATCTGAATGTTGCAGACCCGTTGACTAAGCCTCTTTCACGAGCAAAACATAATTAGCACCAAGACTCCATGGGTGTTAGAATCATTACTTTATAATCTAGATTATTGACTCTAGTGCAAGTGGGAGACTGAAGGAAATATGACCTAGAGGTAATAATAAAGTTGTTATTTATATTTCCTTATATAATGATGAATGTTCATTATTCATCCTAGAATTTTATTAACTAGAAACTTCGTACATGTGTGAATACATAGACAAAACATCGTGTCCCTAGTATGCATCTACTTGACTAGCTCGTTAATAAAAGATGATTATGTTTCCTGACCATAGACATGTGTTGTCATTTGATGAACGGGATCACATCATTAAGAGAATGATGTGATGGACAAGACCCATCTGTTAGCTTAGCATAATGATCGTTATAGTTTCATTGCTACTGCTTTCTTCATGACTTATACATGTTCCTCTGACTATGAGATTATGCAACTCCCGAATACCAGAGGAACACCTTGTGTGCTATCAAACGTCACGATGTAACTGGGTGATTATAAAGATGCTCTACAGGTGTCTCCAAAGGTGTTTGTTGGGTTGGCATAGATCAAGATTAGGATTTGTCACTCCGTGTATCGGAGAGGTATCTTTGGGCCCTCTCAGTAACGCTCATCACTATAAGCCTTGCAAGCAATGTGACTAATGAGTTGGTTACGGGATGATGCATTACGGAATGAGTAAAGAGACTTGCCGGTAACAAGATTGAACTAGGTATGATGGTACCGACGATCGAATCTCGGGCAAGTAACATACCGATGACAAAGGGAACAACGTATGTTGTTGTGAGGTTTGACCAATAAAGATCTTCGTGGAATATGTAGGAGCCAATATGAGCATCCAGGTTCCGCTATTGGTTGGGTCTGCACGCTTAACGTTTGATGATGATTTGTATTAAGAGTTATGTGTTTTTGATGACAGAAGTTTGTTTTGAGTCCTGGATAAGATCACAGACATGACGACGAGTCTCGAAATGGTCAAGACATAAAGATTGATATATTGGAATGTTATGTTCGGACACCGGAAAGGTTTCGAAAAGGTTCAAACATTTTCCGGAGTACCGGGAGGTTACTGGAACCCCCGAGGGGATTAATGGGCCTTCATGGGCCTTAGTGGAAGAGAGGAGGCGGCGGACAGGTGGAGGCGCACGCCCCCTTAGCCAAAACCGAATTGGACTAGGGGTGGGGGGCGCGACCCCCTTTTCTCCTTCTCCTCCACCTCTTTCCCTCTTCTCCTATTCCCGAAAGGAAAGAGGAATCCTACTAGCACTAGGGAGTCCTAGTAGGACTCCCCACACTTGGCGCGCCTCCTAGGCCGGCCGCCTCCTCCCCTCCTCCTTTATATACGGGTGCAGGGGGCACCCCAAAACACATCAATTATTATCTTTGTCGTGTGCGGTGCCCCCCTCCACAGTTTACTCCTCTGGTCATAGTGTCATAGTGCTTAGGCGAAGCCCTGGGCGGATCACATCATCAACACCGTCGCCATGCCGTCGTGCTGACGGAACTCTCCCTCGACCCTCTACTGGATCAAGAGTTCGAGGGACGTCATCGAGTTGAATGTGTGCTGAACACGGAGATGCCGTACGTTCGGTACTTGGATCGCTTGGATCGTGAAGACGTTCGACTACATTGCTACCTCTTGAACTTGCATTGGTTTTCCTTGAAGAGGAAAGGTGATGCAGCAATAGTAGCGTAAGTATTTCCCTCATTTTTTGAGAACCAAGGTATCAATCCAGTAGGAGGCTCCTCAAAAGTCCCACGCACCTACACAAACAAACAAAGAATTCTCAACCAACGCAATAAAGGGGTTGTCAATCCCTTCACGGCCACTTGCAAAAGTGAGATCTGATAGAGATAGTATAATAAGATAAATATATTTTTGGTATTTTATAATATAGATGCAAAAAGTAAAGATGCAAATAAAAGTAGATTGGAAGCAAATATGATAAGAGATAGACCCGGGGGCCATAGGTTTCACTAGTGGCTTCTCTCAAGATAGCATAAGTATTACGGTGGGTGAACAAATTACTGTCGAGCAATTGAGAGAAAAGCGAATAATTATGAGATTATCTAGGCATGATCATGTATATAGGCATCACGTCCGCAACAAGTAGACCGACTCCTGCCTGCATCTACTACTATTACTCCACATATCAACCGACTCCTGCCTGGATCTATATTATTAAGTTCATAAAGAACAAAGTAACGCATTAAGCAAGATGACATGATGTAGAGGGATAAACTCAAGCAATATGATATAAAATCCATCTTTTTATCCTCGATGGCAACAATACAATACGTGCCTTGCTGTCCCTGCTGTCACTGGGAAAGGACACCGCAAGATTGAACCCAAAGCTAAGCACTTCTCCCATGGCAAGAAAGATCAATCTAGTAGGCCAAACCAAACTGATAATTCGAAGAGACTTGCAAAGATAACTCAATCGTACATAAAAGAATTCAGAGAAGATTCAAATATTATTCATAGATAAACTTGATCATAAACCCACAATTCATTGGATCTCGACAAACACACCGCAAAAAGAGTTTACATCGAATGGATCTCCACAAGACAGGGGGAGAACATTGTATTGAGATCCAAAAGGAGAGAAGAAGCCATCTAGCTAATAACTATGGACCCGTAGGTCTGTGGTAAACTACTCACAACTCATCGGAGGGGCTATGGTGTTGATGTAGAAGCCCTCCGTGGTCGATTCCCCCTCCGGCAGAGCGCCGACGAAGGCTCCAAGATGGGATATTGCGGATACAGAAGGTTACGACGGTGAAAATTGTGTTTCAGTGGCTCCCCGGATGTTTTCGGGGTACGTAGGCTTATATAGGAGGAAGAAGTACATCGGTGGCCGCCCGAGGGGCCCACGAGACAAGGGGGCGTGCCCTATAGGGGGAGCCCTCCTATCTCGTGGAGGCCTCGGCTTCTTCTTGACTTGCACTCCAAGTCCTCTGGATCACGTTCGTTCCAAAAAATCACGCCCCCGAAGGTTTCCGTTTGGACTCTGTTTGATATTCCTTTTCTTCGAAATACTAAAATAGGCAAAAAACAGCAATACGGGCTGGGCCTCCGGTTAGTAGGTTAGTCCCAAAAATGATATGAATGTGTAAAATAAAGCCCATAAACATCCAAAAGGGGTAACATAATAGCATGGAATAATCAAAAATTATAGATACTTTGGAGACGTATCAAGCATCCCGATGGTTAATTCCTGCTCGTCCTCGAGTTGGTAAATGATAAAAAGAGAATTTTTGATGTGAAATGCTACCTAGCATAATTCTTAATGTAGTTTTCTTTATTGTGGCATGAATGTTCATATCCAAATGATTCAAAATAAAAGTTCATATTGATAAAAGAAATAGTAACACTTCAAGCATACTAATCAAAGTAATCATGTCTTCTCAAAATAACATGGCAAAAGAAAGTTCATCCCTACAAAATCATATAGTTAGGCTATGCTTCGTTTCGTCACACAAAGATGTTCCCAACTTCTATACCCCCGATGACAAGCCAAGCAATTGTTTCATACTTAAATAATCTCAAACTTCTTCAACCTTCACGCAATACATGAGCGTGAGCCATGGATATAGCACTATGGGTGGAATAGAATATGATGATGGGGATTGTGTGGAGAAGACAAAAAAGGATAAATCTCACATTGACGAGGATAATCAATGGGCTATGGAGATGCCCATCAATTGATGTCAACATGAGGAGTAGGGATTGCCATACAACGGATGCACTAGAGCTATAAATGAATGCTCAACAAAAGAAAACTAGTGGGTGTGCATCCAACTTCCTTGCTCACGAAGACATACGGCATTTGAGGAAGCCCACCGTAGGAATATACAAGCCAAGTTCTATAATGAAAAATTCCCATTAGTATGAAAAAGACAACTTATGAGATGCACTATATGAAAACACATGGTGCTACTTTGAAGCACAATATATGAGACTCACTACATGAAGAACAAGGTGCTACTTTGAAGCACAAGTGTGGAAAAAGAGATAGTAACATTGCCCTTTTTATTTATTTTCTTTTTTTTCTTTTTCTTTTTTTTCTTTTGTTTCTTTTCTTTTTTTTTCTTTTGGGCCTTTTTTTGGCCTTTCTTCTTTTTTTTTGTTTTTTTGTTTTTGGGCAATGCTCTAATAATGATGATCATCACACTTCTATTGATTACAACATATGAATTACAACTCGAAACTAGAACAAGATATGACTCTATATGAATGCCTCCGGCTGTGTATCGGGATGGTGCAATGAATCAAGAGTGACAGGTATGAAAAATAATGCATGGTGGCTTTGCCACAAATACGATGTCAACTACATGATCATGCAATGACAATATGACAAAAGTAAAGTATGTCATGATGATAAGCGGAACGGTGGAAAGTTGCATGGCAATATATCTCGGAATGGCTATGGAAATGCCACAATAGGTAGGTATGGTGGCTGTCTTGAGGAAGATATAAGGAGGTTTATGTGTGATAGAGCATATCGTATCACGGGGTTTGGATGCACCGGTGAAGTTTGCACCAACTCTCAAGGTGAGAAAGGGCAATGCACGGTACCGAAGAGGCTGGCAATGGTGAAAAGGTAAAAGTGCGTATAATCCATGGACACAACATTAGTCAAAAGAACTCATATACTTATTGCAAAAATTTAGAAGTCATCAAAAATCAAGTACTACGCGCATGCTCCTAGGGGGATAGATTGGTAGGAAAAGACCATCGCTTGTCCCCGACCGCCACTCATAAGGATGCACAAGCCAGGTACACTTCATGTTTCAAATTTGTTACACAACTTTAACCATACGTGCATGCTACAAGACTTGCTAACTTCAACACAAGCATTCTTTAAATTCATAATCACCCAACTAGCATGACTTTAATATCACTAACTCCCTATCTCAAAACAATTATCAAGTATCAAATTGATCATAGCATCCAATTCACTTCCTATGATAGTTTTTATTATACCCAACTTGGATGCCTACCATTCTAGGACCAATTTTATAGCCATAGCAAATACCATGCTGTTCTAAAATACTCTCAAAAAGATATAAGTGAAGCATGAGAGACTAGCAATTTCTTCAAAATTAAATCACCACCGTGCTCTAAAAGATATAAGTGAAGCACTAGAGCAAAAACTATTAAGCTCAAAAGATATAAGTGAAGCACATAGAGTATTCTAGCAAATTCTAATCAAATAGGCTTCTCCCAAAAGGTGTGTACAGCAAGGATGATTGTGGTAAACTAAAAAGCAAATACTAATATAATACACGACGCTCCAAGCAAAACACATATCATGTGGCGAATAAAAATATAGCTCCAAGTAAAGTTACCAATGAACGAAGAAGAAAGAGGGGATGCCTTCCCGGGGCATCCCCAAGCTTAGGCTTTTGGCTATTCTTGAATACCTTGTGGTGCCTTGGGCATCCCCAAGCTTAGGCTCTTGCCACTCCTTATTCCATAGTCCATAAAAGCTTTACCCAAAACTGAAAACTTCACAACACAAAACTCAATAGGAAATCTTATAAGCTCCGTTAGTGAAAGAAAACGAAACCACCACATAAGGTACTGTAATGAACTCATTCTTTATTTATTTTGGTGTTAAACCCACTTCAATCCAACTTCTCTATGGTTTATAAACTAATTTACTAGCCATAGATGCATCGAAATAAGCAAACAACACACGAAAAACAGAATCTGTCAAAAACAGAACAGTCTGTAGAAATCTGTAACTAACGCAAACTTATGGAACTCTAAAAATCGTACCAAAATAGGAAGTCCTGGACAATTTATTTATTGATCAGCAGCAAAAAGAATCAACGCAACATCACGTTTCTGTGATTTAACAAAACTAAATTCGTGGGTGCATAGTTTCTGTTTTTCAGCAGAATCAAATCAACTATCACCGTAGGTTATCCTGTAGGTTCTACTTGGCACAAACACTAATTAAAAGATAAAAACACATCTAAATAGAAGGTAGATGCAAGATTTATTACTAAACGGGATCAAAAATAAAAACACAAAGAAAATTGGGTTGCCTCCCAACTAGCGCTATCGTTTAACGCCCCTAGCTACGCATAAAAGCGAAGATAGATCTAACGGGTGCCATCTTTGACACTAAATTCATAAGTTGCCCGCATGATAGATTCATAAGGTAATTTGACTTTCTTTCTTGGAAAGTGCTCCATGTCTTTCTTTAATGGAAATTGGAATGTAATATTCCCTTCCTTCATATCAATAATCGCGCCAATCGTTCTAAGCAAAGGTCTACCAAGAATATTAGGGCAAGAAAGATTGCAATCTATATCAAGAATGATAAAATCTACGGGCGCCAAATTTCTATTTGCAACAATGAGAACATCATTGATCCTTCCCATTGGCTTTTTAATGGTGGAATCCGCAAGGTGCAAATTTAAAGAGCAATCATCAAGATCATGGAAACCTAGAATATCACATCAAGTTTTCGAAATCATGGAAACACTAGCACCCAAATCACACAAAGCAAAACACTCATGATCTTTAATTCTAATCTTTATAGTAGGTTCCCACTCATCATTAAGTTTTCTAGGTATAGAAACTTCCAAATTAAGTTTTTAATCATAAGATTGCATCAAGGCATTAACAATATGTTTGGTAAAAGCTTTATTTTGACTATAAGCATGAGGAGAATTAACAACAGATTGCAACAAGGAAATACAACCTTCTAAAGAACAATTATCATAATCAAATTCCTTGAAATCCGAGATAGTGGGTTCAATACTATTTAAAGTCGTGACCTCTCCAATCCCACTTTTACCAAATTTAGCATCAAGATCTAAAAACTCTGAATTCTTGGGACGCCTTCTAGGTAAAGTTGACTCATCATCAGTCTCATAATTATCAAGATTCATATTGCAAAACATAGATCTAATATGAGACACATCAATAACTTTAAGATCTTCATCATTATTTTCATCTAACTTTTCTGGTTTGGCGGCCATCTTATTGACTAAGGTGGCTTGCTTATCAGAAATTTTGGCTATAGCATTTTCAAGCCGGGTAATTTGAGCGTTTACACCATAAAATTCTTTATTCATATCATCAAGCTCTTTGTTCATAAAACCCAAAAAACCTTTTTGTTCCTTAAGCTCTTTTCTAAAGAAATTATTATCCTCAAACTGCAAATTCATAAAGCTTCTAATATTTGATTCAATCTCTTCCAACCTTCTAAGAAGGTGGTCAGAACCCTTAGGCAAAGCCATAAGGACAAACATGCACACAAGCAAGCAGAAAAAGGCAAGCGAAAAAGAGCGGAGGAGATTGGGAAAGAGAGGGCGAATAAAACGGCAAGGGTGAAGTGGGGGAGAGGAAAATGAGAGGCAAATGACAAATAATGTAAATGCGAGGGAGATGAGTTTGTGATGGTTACTTGGTATGTCTTAACTTGAGAGAAGACCTCCCCGGCAACGGCACCAAAAATCCTTCTTGCCACGTCTTGAGATTGCGTTGGTTTTCCTTGAAGAGGAAAGGGTGATGCAGCAATAGTAGCATAAGTATTTCCCTCAGTTTTTGACTAGTATGCCTCTACTTGACTAGCTCGTTAAGAAAAGATGGTTATGTTTCCTGACCATAGACATGTGTTGTCATTTGATGAACGGGATCACATCATTAGAGAATGATGTGATAGACAAGGCCCATCCGTTAGCTTAGCATAATGGTCGTTAAGTTTTATTGCTATTGCTTTCTTCATAACTTATACATGTTCCTCTGACTATGAGATTATGCAACTCCTGAATATCGAAGGAACACCTTGTGTGCTATCAAACATCACAACGTAACTGGGTGATTATAAAGATGCTCTACAGGTGTCTTCAATGGTGTTTGTTGGGTTGGCATAGATCGATATTAGGATTTGTCACTCCGTGTATCGGAGAGGTATCTCTAGGCCCTCTCGGTAATGCTCATCACTATATGCCTTGCAAGCAATGTGACTAATGAGTTGGTTACGGGATGATGCATTACGGAACGAGTAAAGAGACTTGCCGATAACGAGATTGAACTAGGTATGTTGATACCGACGATCGAATCTTGGGCAAGTAATATACCAATGACAAAGGGAACAACATATGTTGTTGTGCGGTTTGACTAGTAAAGATCTTCGTAGAATATGTAGGAGACAATATGAGCATCTAGGTTCCACTATTGGTTATTGATAGGAGATGTGTCTCGATCATGTCTACATAGTTCTCGAACCCATAGGGTCCACATGCTTAACGTTCGATGACGATTTGCATTAAGAATTATGTGTTTTTGATGACTGAAGTTTGTTCGAAGTCCCGGATGAGATCATGGACATGACGAGGAGTCTCAAAATGGTCGAGACATAAAGATTGATATATTGGAAGGTTATGTTCGGACACCGGAATGGTTTCGGAAAGGTTCGAACATTTTCCGGAGTACCGGGGGGTTACCGGAACCCCCCAGGGGATTAATGGGCCTTCATGGGCCTTAGTGTAAGAGAGGAGGCAGCGGCCAGGTGGAGGCGCGTGCCCCCTAGCCCAAACCAAATTGGACTAGGGGGGCCATTTCATCCTTATCCTCCACCTCTTTCCTTCTTCTCCTATTCCGGAAAGGAAAGAGGAATCCTACTGGGACTAGGGAGTCCTAGTAGGACTCCCCACACTTGGCGCGCCCCCTAGGCCGGCCGCCTCCTCCCCTCCCCCTTTATATATGGGGATAGGGGGCACCCCGAAACACATCAATTGTTCTCTTTGCCGTGTGTGGTTCCCCCCTCCACAGTTTACTCCTTCGGTCATAGCGTCGTAGTGCTTAGGCGAAGCCCTGCACAGATCACATCATCAACACCGTCGCCACGCCATCGTGCTGACGGAACTCTCCCTCGACCCTTTACTGGACCGAGAGTTCAAGGGACGTCATTGAGCTGAATGTGTGCTAAACACAGAGGTGCCGCACGTTCGGTACTTCGATCGGTTGGATCATGAAGACGTTCGACTACATCAACCGCGTTAACTAAATGCTTCCGCTTTCAGTCTACGAGGGTATGTGGACACACTCTCCCCCTCTCATTGATATGCATCTCCTAGATAGATCTTGCGTGGTCGTAGGATTTTTTTTGAAATTGCATGCTACGTTCCCCAACAGTGGCATCCGAGCCAGGTCTATGCGTAGATGATTTGCACGAGTAGAACACAAAGTGTCGTGGAATTAACACGTCAGATGTCCTTAGTGTCAGGACTTAGTCGCGAGGCCAACACATCTATGTGGTAGCTTGAGAGGGGTTGAGTGGGACGAGAGACGCAGGGCGTATCAACATGCAGACAAGGATTTAGACAGCTTCGGGCCCCGGGAAACATCATCCGGTAATAACCCTACATGCTGTTTGTGGCTAGGTCTCATTATGTTCATGAGAGGAGTCACCGTAAGCCGGCTCCCCCTTTCTGTCTAGCCCTAGATATTGTTTCTTGTTCCTTATCCCTCTTTGGGGAGCCCTGCCCCTCCTTATATAAGTTAGATGGGCGGGTTACATGTGGAGTCCTAGTAGGACTAGCCTATCTTGTACTACAAGCCGGATTCAAGTCCGGGTCTTGATTCCTTGTAAGGGAGATACTCCTCACGCCTTTCCTCTTAAGCCGGCCTATCATAACGTAAGCCGGCCTTCTGGGCCTTGAGCCTCCTGGGCCCCCGGGTCTTGTCGCTCCTCTGATCCGCTTGCCAGGTCACCCATAAGTCGCCAGGATCGGGCGGGTCACTTAGTGTGTCGTCCAGTCAGGGCGGGTCATTACTGAGTCGCCAAGTCCGGCTGGGTTATACTTCCGGCCGGGTTACACCACAGGGTATATCCCCGACATTAGCCCCCAAGTTTAGCTTGGATTTATTCATGGTAAACTTTATGCTGCAAAATAAACACAAGAACAAATTTGACAGGTTGTGCTCCGGGTTAAGAATTCTTGTAAACCGGCCCCTGAACATCCTTAAGTCCTTGTTATTTCCTTCTTCTAGAAAAATCCGAGTCAATAACCATCTTCATAATCAATTTGCTTGCAGAAGAAATATTGTAAACAAATAATCCATTTGAGTCGGCTTCCAAAGCGCCGGCTTAAGAAATATTGGTCTTGAAATACTCATCTGATATTCAGCCGGTTTGAAAATATAGAACTTGCCGATCTATGATTTCCAATCACCGGGCTATAAAACTGATAATTCCTAGTCATGATTGTTTCCAACGTGGTTCATGATTGTTACCAATGCCGGTTCATGATTATTGATGACACCGGGTTATGATTGTTGCAGACACCGGGTCAATCTGGTTTGCTCAAAACTGAAAATTGGAAGATATTTCTCCCTTATATCCATATTACCTGTAGCCCCCAAGTGCCGGTTTGTCATGCTTGCAGCAACCTGGGACTTGAAATTGCCTTATGCTCATAAAAACTTCAACCAGTGTAGCCCCCAAGGATCGGGTCATTATGCAATAATGAGCAGGGACTTTATAGATATAACCATGTAAACTTGAAGAGCAATGTGTAGCCCCCAAGGGCCGGCTTAGTAAGATAATACTGAGCTGGGACTTTATATATACTTCATTGAAAATAATATCATATGATGTAACCCCCATCATGGGGCTTGAATCCACGTCCACACGGTTAAGAGCCTTGTGCTTTACCAACTGAGCAGTGGACCCTTCAATATAATGAATAAAAATCTTTGTACCTTGAATTGTTGACAGGAGCAATTGGTAGCCCCGAAGGGCCGGCTCATTACAATGTGATGAGTCGGGTCTTTCAATAAGGCGAGCAAACAATGACTTTGCATTAGCCCCCAAGTGTCATGGTGCATGCTTGCAGCGACATGAGACTTGCATATTTGATATAATCTCAATTTGAATAATGCATCTCCCAAGTGCCGGGTCGTAAGCCTGCAGCGACTCGGGACTATTCCTTCCATTGTAGAATAAATCATATCCTTTTATAAAATAATTAGCCATTGCGCTAAAGCGACGTTGAAAACCTCAACAATACTGGTTATTGATAATCACAATAGAAATCCAGCCATGTTGGCTATTCAAGATTTGAATAATATAACCCGGTATGAAAACCTCAATCATTCAATATCATCATGAAAATCCAGCCAGCTTTGGCTATTAAAAATTTGAATACCTCACCAGTTGATAAGTAAATCCGGAGTTTAAATACCCGGCAGCTCTTGGCCGACGACGATTTAATTCGCCTTCATTGTAAGCCGGAGTTTTTATAACCCGACGGCTTATAGCCTTTGAGAAAAATCCAGAACGGATAATTATTTTGAAGCATCAAGTTTGGTAATGAGCTTGAACTTAATCATTTATATGTCATATTCCTGCAAACCCTGCAAATAGTTTAAACAACATTTGCCCTGGCGACTTAACGTCAAAAGCGAGGGCGGGTAACCACCCAAATGTAGTCTTATCCCGCACACAAGTAGATCACAAGATCCCTATGATTCTTTGAATGATACCGCTGGCTTTATGTGACCCGAACAGTGAAGCTGATAACTCAACTCTGTAAGAGCTGACACATATGATATTTGTGACAACTCAAATACTTGCGATTGTGTAAAAACAGATAAATTTTTTGAGGCTTCTGATTCAAATACGATCAATAAACCGTTCCAAAGGGGTTAAGCTAAGATTCGAATACGATCATATAGCCCCCAGTGGCGTTGGCGTTGCCGATCGAAGTGGGTATCGACAGCTATGTTCTCTTTGGTTCAAATACGACCTATGTTTGAACAGGAAACCCCCAAATGACCACTGTGATATTGAATTTGTACTACCAGGTTATATGACCTGTGTAATAAGGGTGATAACCCAATCCTTAGAAGCCAATGCTTCCATATAAATGATGGTTGTCATAGGCTGGCGACTTATAGTCAAAAGTCAAGCCAGGTTAATCATAAAACACTTATATACATTTGAGATATAATCCCCAAAAGGTCTCAAGTTAAGTAATTGTGGCTGCAATAAACTTTACCAGAGATAGAATAAAACTTTTTGAGGCTTCTGATTCGGATACGATCAGTAAACCGTTCCAAAGGGGTTAAGCTAAGATTCGAATACGATCATATAGCCCCCGAGTGGCTTGGCGATGCCAATCAAGTGGGTATCGACAGCTATGTTCTCTTTGCTTCGAATACGACCTATGTTTGAACAGGAAGCCCCCAAGTGACCATAAGAGTTGTTTAATGATGCTAATTCGAATACGATCCACGTCGATTCTCAAAGGGGTTGAGCTATGATTCGGATACGATCAAGAAGCCCCCAAGTAGGTTCAGCAGTTTGCTAATCAAGTGGGTATCGACAGCTATGTTCTCTTTGGTTCGAATACGACCTATGTTTGAACAGGAAGCCCCCAAGTGACCATAATAAGATAAGCCGTAAGGCAGGATACCCATGTTTTGAACCGTGCATCATGGCAGCAAGTTCTCTTCGGTAACCCTTAAGTTGTCTGAGAACTCAAACTTGCGAGAGATTAATTCTTTTTGAACCGGAACTTTAAACCGGATTTGAGAGCTTAAAAGCTTTGTAAGATACAAATTTACCTTGAGCTGGATGATTGGACAAGATTTGAGAGCTTAAACGCTTGAGCCGGATGTTTGAACCGGATTTGAGAGCGTCAAAGCTTTGCGGGAGAGAGATGTCTCTTGAACCAGATTTTAAACCGGAATCTTTATTTTGAACCAACAATGTTCTAACGGCCTTTAAATTTTTATCAATATGGCGGTGTCCTCCGGAACCGGGTTATCATTTCCTCCCATGACCCGGAGCTCCTGAATCATGTCATTGTAGCCCCCGAGTCTTAAGACTACTCGAGGAGTTGGCTTGAGACTCTCCATATTTGACCGTGATATAAGCCGGTATGAGTCATTCAACATCTCAGTGATATAACTTGTCCTGCACTGGAGAACTTGCAAGCCAGAGTAATTGCTCTTTTAAAGGAAGCAATATATAATATAAAATATACTGGATGAATTTCACCTGATGCGTCAGGTCAGTAATTATCACCGTGGAGTTGATGATCACCATGGTGAAGCTGAAATCAATCACGGGCGAGCCGATAGATGAATCGGCCGCGGTGTTGTAAGCCAGTGTGGACGGGCAAGTTGTCCTCCTTGTTGTAAGCCGGTGTGGTCGCGAGAGACGGCCACGACGTTGTAAGCTGGTGCAGGAGTCAGTTGAGTAACGACGATCACTGCCAAAAGATGTTGGCGTGCCCCATCTCCGTAGTATAATGTCAGTTTTTGTCATAAATAATTGCCCTGTATAAACAATATTGCAGACCAAGGCAAAGATAAACTTGTTTTTTGACAAAAACAACATGTGTTAATAAAACAAAACTTGGATGAATATCACCTGATATTTGCGAACGACAGATGATGGTATGATTGTTGGCTGTACTGTAAGTACTAGTTGTTTCTGCCTCCGTCTTCTTGTGAGAAAGAGGAGATGGCAGTGCATAGCACCTTCTTGCGGCTGATTTGACCACCACAGTAATATGGTATTTTTCTTTGATCTTTTGTTCGTTTCCAACAGCAGTCTCGAGCCTGCGGGAGCCCATCATGGTCATCATTGTAGCCTGTCGTATGTCCAACACGACCCGGATGACGCCGGCGCAGTTGTTACCACACAGCCGGCTTGATGAAGGACCGTGGCATCGGCAGTGACCGCTCTAGGCGGCTCTTGGCAGAGAAAGCAGAGTCCACAGCAGCAGTTCAGCCATAATTGAAACCAGTTTCGACAGCCGGGGCGACTTGCCGCGGAAACGAGTAGCGGCAAGATCCTACGGTGGAGAGGCCATGCAGTGAAGGTGAACCGAGGTGCAACGGCTCAAGGACAGTGCGGCCGGCTCAAGACGTGGTGTGCTGGCGACCGCGGCAGAGGTGACTGACGGCCGGGCGGTTCAACACGCTAAAGGCAAGGCAGAGCCGCGACAAAAGCGGCTCAACCCGTCGGAGGCGAGGAGGCAACGCAGGAGGCTCAGCAACTTCTCACGGGTAGCGGCTCCACAGCATCTCGAGGACGGCACGAGACAGCATGGCAGCCCGTTTTTGGAGACGAGGGCCATGATCATAGCTCGACCTTTCAGTAGTCAAGGGTAGATGTAGCGTCTTGAAGAAAAAACCAATCTGAATTTTGCAGCTCCGCCCGGCTTTCACGTGACGAACAGAATATTAGTTGTCAATGACTTGAGAGATCAATTATCA
Organism: Triticum dicoccoides; assembly: GCF_002162155.2. Classification (NCBI taxonomy): domain Eukaryota; kingdom Viridiplantae; phylum Streptophyta; class Magnoliopsida; order Poales; family Poaceae; genus Triticum; species Triticum dicoccoides. Next base: position 305,628,586 of record NC_041383.1, on the reverse strand, counting down.
CCCGACCACGTACTACTACTAGTAGACCAAGTAGTAGCAATCCTGATTTTTATATGGGATGTTCCCAGTCCAGCAAATCTGGAATAATAGCAAAAACTGCAGCTGTCCCGGGCACGTGGCTGCCGTCAGGCAGAGGTGAATCACGCGTGGAGCTGCTGTAGACCAAGCACGCGCAATGCTGCGTACAGTACGTGAACGGAACAAAGTTTGTACGTAGAACAGAGAGCCTTGGGACTCGAGCGCCGTCAAGTAAACCGACACACCAAACGGATTGATGCAATAGCGGGGATTCCTGTCGTTCTCGGCGACGCACCGCTACGCTCCAAAAGTTGACCTAGTTTTTGGATTGATGGATCGTTCCATCGACTTTGGCAATTCTTCGGCAGTTCAGCGGAAATTAATCTAGCTTTGCTGACTCACTCGGCCGTTGTGATGCATAACACACAATTCTCCATCCTCTTGGATCCAACTTGCAAGAGCGGCGGCTCACGGCGCAGCCCTAAATTTTTGCTTACCCTTTAACCCCACCGATCATAATCTGGTCTGACGAACTTGAAGCTGATGCACATCCTTCAAACCGGCTCTTTCTCATTCGGAAAATTGTAAACTCTCGATCCCTAAGAAAGATCCCTCCAAGAACTGAACACCACCGCGCGCGAGCCCCACGGTGGGCGCCAACTGTCATGGAATTAACACGTCAGATGTCCTTAGTGTCAGGACTTAGTCGCGAGGCCAACACATCTATGTGGTAGCTTGAGAGGGGTTGAGTGGGACGAGAGACGCAGGGCGGATCAACACGCAGACAAGGGTTTAGACAGCTTCGGGCCCCGGGAAACATCATCCGGTAATAACCCTACATGCTGTTTGTGGCTAGGTCTCATTATGCTCATGAGAGGAGTCGCTGTAAGCCGGCTCCCCCTTTATGTCTAGCCCTAGATATTGTTTCTTGTTCCTTATCCCTCTTTGGGGAGCCCTGCCCCTCCTTATATAAGTTAGAGGGGCGGGTTACATGTGGAGTCCTAGTAGGACTAGCCTATCTTCTACTACAAGCCGGATTCAAGTCCGGGTCTTGATTCCTTGTAAGGGAGATACTCCTCATGCCTTTCCTCTTAAGCCGGCCTATCATAACGTAAGCCGGCCTTCTGGGCCTTGAGCCTCCTGGGGCCCCGGGTCTTCTCGCTCCTCTGATCCGCTTGCCAGGTCACCCATAAGTCGCCATGATCGGGCGGGTCACTTAGTGTGTCGTCTAGTTAGGGAGGGTCATTACTGAGTCGCCAAGTCCGACCGGGTTATACTTCCAGCCGGGTTACACCGCGGGGTATATCCCCAACACAAAGAGTTGCAGGCGATAATAGTCATACTGCTTACCACCAACATCTTACTTTCATTCAGCGGTATTGTTGGATGAAGCATCCCAGACTGACATTACATGACCGCGTTCATGAGACTGGTTTTACCGACGTGCTTTACACACATGTGGCTGGCGGGTGTCTATTTCTCCAACTTTAGTTGAATCAAGTTTAACTATGACCGGTCCTTGTTGAAGGTTAAAACATCACACTTGACAAAAAATTGTTGTGATTTTGATGCGTAGGTAAGAGCGGTTCTTGCTAGAAGCCCGTAGCATCCATGTAAAACTTGCAACAACAAAGTAGTGGACGTCTAACTTGTTTTTGCAGGGCTTGTTGTGATGTGATATGGTCAAGACATGATGTGATATAAATTGTTGTATGAGATGATCATGTTTTGTAACAAAGTTATCGGCAACTGGTAGGAGCCATATGGTTGTCGCTTTATTGTATGAAATACAATTGCCATGTAATTGCTTTACTTTATCACTAAGTGGTAGAGATAGTCATAGAAGCAATAGTTAGCGAGACGATAACGATGCTATGATGGATATCAAGGTGTCAAGCCGGTGACAATGGAGATTATGACGGTGCTCTGGAGATGGAGATCAAAGGCACAAGATGATGATGGCCATACCATGTCACATATTTTGATTGCATGTGATGTTTATCCTTTATGCATCTTATTTTTCTTAGTACGGCGGTGGCATTATAAGATGATCCCTCACTAAATTTCAAGGTGTAAGTGTTCTCCCTGAGTATGCACCATTGCTACAGTCATCATGTCGAGACACCACGTGATGATCGGTTGTGATAACCTCTACGTTCACATAGAACAGGTGCAAGCCAGTTTTGCACGTGCAGAATACTCGGGTTAAACTTGACGAGCCTAACATATGCAGATATGGCCTCGGAACACTAAGACCAAAAGGTCGAACGTGAATCATATAGTAGATATGATCAACATAGAGATGTTCACCATTGAAAACTACTCCATCTCATGTGATGATCGGACATGGTTTAGTTGATAGGGATCACGTGATCATTTAGATGACTAGAGGGATGTCTATCTAAGTGGGAGTTCTTTAGTAATATGATTAATTGAACTTTAATTTATCATGAACTTAGTCCCGATATTATTTTTTTGCATATCTATGTTGTTGTAGATCAATGGCCAGTGCTGCCGTTCCCTTGAATTTTAATGCGTTCCTTGAGAAAGCTAAGTTGAAAGATGATGGTAGCAACTACACAGATTGGGTCTGTAACTTGAAGATTATCCTCATTGCTGCACAGAAGAATTATGTCTTGAAGCACTGCTAGGTGCAAGGTCTGGTGCAGGAGCAGATGCTGATGTTATGAATGTCTGGTAAGCTCGATCTGATGACTACTCGATAGTTCTGTGTGCCATGCTTTACGGCTTAGAATCGGGACTTCAAAGACGTTTTGAATGTCATGGAGCATATGAGATGTTCCAAGAGTTGAAGTTAATATTTCAAGCAAATGCCCAAGTTGAGAGATATGAAGTCTCCAACAAGTTCTATAGCTGCAAGATGGAGGAGAATAGTTTTGTCAGTGAACACATACTCAGAATGTCTGGGGTACCATAACCACTTGACTCAGCTGGGAGTTAATCTTCCTGATGATAGTGTCATTGACAGAGTTCTTCAATCACTGCCACCAAGCGATAAAGGCTTCGTGATGAACTATAATATGCAAGGGATGGAAAAGACAATTCCTGAGCTCTTTGCAATGCTAAAGGCTATGGAGGTAGAATCAAGAAGGAGCATCAAGTGTTGATGGTTAACAAGACCACTAGTTTCAAGAAAAACGGCAAAGGGAAGAAGGGGAACTTCAAGAAGAATAGCAAGCAAGTTGCTACTCCCGGGAAGAAACCCAAGTCTGGACCTAAGCCTGAAACTGAGTGCTTCTATTGCAAAGTGTCTGGTCACTGGAAGCGGAACTGCTCCAAGTATTTGGCAGATAAGAAGGATGGCAAAGTGAAAGGTATATTTGATATACATGTTATTGATGTGTACCTTACTAATGCTCGTAGTAGCGCCTGGGTATTTGATACTGGTTCTGTTGCTCATATTTGCAACTCGAAACAAGGGCTACGGATTAAACAAAATTGGCTAAGGACGAGGTGACGATGCACGTCGGAAATGGTTCCAAGGTCGATGTGATCCCGTCGGCACACTACCTCTACATCTACCTTCGGGATTAGTTTTAGTCCTGAATAATTGTTATTTGGTGCCAACGTGGAGCATGAACATTGTATCTGGATCTTGTTTGATGCGAGACAGTTATTCATTTAAATCAGAGAATAATGGTTGTTCTATTTATATGAGTAATATCTTTTATGGTCATGCACCCTTGATGAGTGGTCTTATTTTCTTGAATCTCGATCGTAGTGATACACATGTTCATAATATTGAAGCCAAAAGATGCAAAGTTAGTAATGATAGTGTAACTTATTTGTGGCACTTCCATTTAGGTCATATTGGTGTAAATCGCATGAAGAAACTCCATGCTGATGGGCTTTTAGAATCACTTGATTATGAATCACTTGATGCTTGCGAACCATGCCTAGATGACTAAGACTCCGTTCTCCAGAATAATGGAGCGAGCCACTGACTTATTGGAAATAATACATACTGATGTATGCGGTCCGATGAGTATTGAGGCTCGCGGCGGGTATCATTATTTTCTGACCTTCACATATGATTTGAGCACATATAGGTATATCTACTTAATGAAACATAAGTCTGAAACATTTGAAAAGTTCAAAGAATTTCAGAGTGAAGTGAAAAATCATCATAACAAGAAAATAAAGTTTCTACGATCTGACCGCAGAGGAGAATATTTGAGTTACGAGTTTGGTCTTCATTTGAAACAATGTGGAATAGTTTCGCAACTCACGCCACCTGGAAAACCACAGCATAATGGTGTGTCCGAATGTCGTAACCGTACTTTATTGGATATGGTGCGATCATGATGCCTCTTACTAATTTACCGCTATTGTTTTGGGGCTATGCTTTAGAGACGGCTGCATTCACGTTAAATAGGGCACCATCTAAATCCGTTGAGACAACACCATATATGAACTATGGTTTGGCAAGAAACCTAAGCCGTCGTTTCTTAAAGTTTGGGGCTGCGATGCTCATGTGAAAAAGCTTCAACCTGATAAGCTTGAACCCAAATCAGAGAAATGCGTCTTCATAGGATACCCAAAAGAAACTGTTGGGTACACCTTCTATCACAGATCCGAAGGCAAGATATTCGTTGCTAAGAATGGACCATTTCTAGAGAAGGAGTTTCTCTCGACAGAAGTGAGCGGGAGGAAACTAGAACTTGATGAGGTAATTGTACCTCCTCCAGAATTGGAAAGTAGTTCATCACAGAAATCAGTTCCAGTGATTCTTACACCAATTAGTGAAGAAGCTAATGATGATGATCATGAAACTTCAGATCAAGTTACTACCAAACCTCGTAGGTCAACCAGAGTACGATCTGCACCAGAGTGGTATGGTAATCCTATTCTGGAAGTCATGTTACTAGACCATGATGAACCTACGAACTATGAGGAAGCGATGATGAGCCCATATTCCGTGAAATGGCTTGAGGCCATGAAATCTGAGATGGGATCCATGTATGAGAACAAAGTGTGGACTTTGGTGGACTTGCCCGATGATCGGCAAGCCATAGAAAATAAATGGATCTTTAAGAAGAAGACTGACGCGAACGCTAATGTTACTGTCTACAAAGCTTGACTTGTTGCGAAAGGTTTTTGATAAGTTCAAGGAGTTGAATACGATGAGACTTTCTCACCTGTAGAGATGCTTAAGTCTGTCTGAATCATGTTAGCAATTGCCGCATTTTATGTTTATAAAATTTGGCAAATGGATGTCAAAACCGCATTCCTTAATGGATTTCTTAAAGAAGAGTTGTATATGATGCAACCAGAAGGTTTTCTCGATCCAAAAGGTGCTAACAAAGTGTGCAAGCTCCAGCGATCCATTTATGGACTGGTGCAAGCCTCTCGGAGTTGGAATATACACTTTGATAATGTGATCAAAGCATATGGTTTAATACAGACTTTTGGAGAAGCCTGTATTTACAAGAAAGTGAGTGGGAGCTTTGTTGCATTTCTACTATTATATGTGGATGACATAATATAGAATTTCTGGATAGCATAAAAGGGTACTTGAATAAGAATTTTTCAATGAAATACCTCGGTGAAGCTTGCTACATCTTGAGCTTGCGTTGGTTTTCCTTGAAGAGGAAAGGGTGATGCAGCGATAGTGGCGTAAGTATTTCCCTCAGTATTTGAGAACCAATGTATCAATCCAATAGGAGGCTCCTCAAAAGTCACACGCACCTACACAAACAAACAAAGAACTCGCAACCAACGCAATAAAGGGGTTGTCAACCCCTTCACGACCACTTGCGAAAGTGAGATCTGGTAGAGATAGTATGATAAAATAAATATATTTTTGGAGCTTATATGAAAGTAGATTGAAAGCTTATATGATAAAAGATAGACCCGGGGCCATAGGTTTCACTAGTGGCTTCTCTCAAGATAGCATAAGTATTACGGTGGGTGAACAAATTACTGTCGAGCAATTGATAGAAAAGCGAATAATTATGAGATTATCTAGGCATGATCATGTATATAGACATCACGCCCGCAACAAGTAGACCGACTCCTGCCTGCATTTAGTACTATTACTCCACACATCGACCGACTCCTGCCTGCATCTAGAGTATTAAGTTCATAAAGAACAGAGTAACACATTAAGAAAGATGACATGATGTAGAGGGATAAACTCAAGCAATGTGATATAAACCCCATCTTTTTATCGTCGATGGCAACAATACAATACGTGCCTTGTGCCCCTGCTGTCACTGGGAAAGGACACCGCAAGATTGAACCCAAAGCTAAACACTTCTCCCATGGCAAGAAAGATCAATCTAGAAGGCCAAACCGAACTGATAATTCGAAGAGACTTGCAAAAATAACTCAATCATACATAAAAGAATTCAGAGGAGATTCAAATATTTCTCATAGATAAACTTGATCATAAACCCACAATTCATCGGATCTCGACAAACACACCGCAAAAAGAGTTTACATCGAATAGATCTCCACAAGAGAGGGGGAGAACATTGTATTGAGATCCAAAAAGAGAGAAGAAGCCATCTAGCTAATAACTATGGACCCGAAGGTCTGTGGTAAACTACTCACAACTCATCGGAGGGGCTATGGTGTTGATGTAGAATCCCTTCTTGGTCGATTCCCCCTCCAGCGGAGCGCCGGTGAAGGCTCCAAGATGGGATCTCACGGATACAGAAGGTTACGGCGGTGGAAATTGTGTTTCGTTGGCTTCGTGGATGTTTTCGGGGTACGTAGGTATATATAGGAGGAAGAAGTACGTCGGTGGCCGCCCGAGGGGCCCACAAGACAGGGGGCACGCCCTCCTATCTCATGGCCGCCTCGGCTGCTTCTTGGCTTGCACTCCAAGTCCTCTGGATCACGTTTGTTCCAAAAATCACGCTCCCGAAGGTTTCATTCCGTTTGGACTCCGTTTGATATTCCTTTTCTTCAAAATACTGAAATAGGCAAAAAAACAACAATACGGGCTGGGCCTCCGGTTAGTAGGTTAGTCCCAAGAATGATATAAATGTATAAAATAAAGCCCATAAACATCCAAAAGGGGTAATATAATAGCATGGAACAATCAAAAATTATAGATACGTTGGAGACGTATCAAAGCTGCTTATATATTGGGCACCAAGATCTATAGAGATAGATCAAGACGCTTAATTGGACTTTCACAAAGCACATACCTTGATAAATTTTTGAAGAAGTTCAAAATGGATCATTCAAAGAAAGAGTTCTTGCCTGTGTTACAAGGTGTGAAGTTGAGTCAGACTCAATGCCCGACCACTACAGAAGATAGAGAGAAAATGAAAGTCATTCTCTATGCCTCAGCCATAGGTTCGATCATGTATGCAATGCTGTGTACCAAACCTGATGTGTGCATTGCTATAAATTTAGCAGGGAGGTACCAAAGTAATCCAGGAGTGGATCACTGGACAGTGGTCAAGAAGATCCTGGAATATTTGAAAAGGACTAAGGATATGTTTCTCATATATGGAGGTGACAAAGAGCTTGTCGTAAATGGTTACGTTGATGCAAGCTTTGACACTGATCCGGATGACTCTAAGTCACAAACCGGATACATATTTGTATTGAATGGTGGAGCTGTCAGTTGGTGCAGTTCCAAGCAGAGCGTCGTGGCAGGATCTACATGTGAAGCGGAATACATAGCTGCTCCGGAAGCAGCAAATGAAGGAGTGTGGATGAAGGAGTTCTTATCCGATCTAGGTGTAATACCTAGTGCATCGGGTCCAATGAAAATCTTTTGTGACAATACTGGAGCAATTGCCATGGCAAAGGAATCCAGATTTCACAAGAGAACCAAACACATCAACTGATGCTTCAATTCCATCCAGCATCACATCGTGGAGGGAGACATAGAGATTTGCAAAATACATACGGATCTGAATGTTGCAAACCCGCTGGCTAAGCCTCTTTCACGAGCAAAACATGATCGACACCAAGACTCCATGGGTGTTAGAATTATTACTTTATAATCTAGATTATTGACTCTAGTGCAAGTGGGAGACTGAAGGAAATATGCCCTAGAGGCAATAATAAAATTGTTATTTATATTTCCTTATATCATGATAAATGTTTATTATTCATGCTAGAATTGTATTAACCGGAAACTTAGTACATGTGTGAATACATAGACAAAACATCGTGTCCCTAGTATGCCTCTACTTGACTAGCTCATTAATAAAACATGGTTATGTTTGCTGACCATAGACATGTGTTGTCATTTGATGAACGGGATCACATCATTAGGAGAATGATGTCATGGACAAGACCCATCCGTTAGCTTAGCATAATGATCAATATAGTTTCATTGCTACTGCTTTCTTCATGACTTATACATGTTCCTCTGACTATGAGATTATGCAACTCCCGATTACCGGAGGAACACCTTGTGTGCTATCAAACATCACAATGTAACTGGATGAATATAAAGATTCTCTATAGGTGTCTCCGAAGGTGTTTGTTGAGTTGGCATAGATCGAGATTAGGATTTGTCACTCCGTGTATCGGAGAGGTATCTCTGGGCCCTCTCGGTAATGCTCATCACTATAAGCCTTGCAAGCAATGTGACTAATGAGTTAGATACGGGATGATGCATTACGGAACGAGTAATGGGATTGAACTAGGTATGAAGATACCGATGATCGAATCTTGGGCAAGTAACATACCGATGACAAAGGGAACAATGTATGTTGTTATGCGGTTTGACCGATAAAGATCTTCGTAGAATATGTAGGAACCAATATGAGCATCCAGGTTATGCTATTGGTTATTGATCGAGATGTGTCTCGATCATGTCTACATAGTTCTCGAACCCGTAGGGTCCGCACGCTTAACATTCTATGACGATTCGTATTATGAGTATGTGTTTTGATGAGCAAAGTTTGTTCAGAGTCCCGGATGAGATCACAGACATGACGAGGAGTCTCGAAATGGTTGAGAGGTAAATATTGATATATTGGAAGGTTACATTTGGTCATCGGAATGGTTTCGGGAAGTTTCAGATAAGTTTCAGAGTACCGGGAGGTTACCGGAACCCCCCGGGAGAGTAATGGGCTAACATGGGCCTTAGCGGAGGAGAGAGGGCCGGCCATAGGAGGTGGTGCGCGTGCCCCTTGCTAATCCGAATTGGACAAGGGGTGGGGGCGGCGCCCCACCGCTTTCCTTCTGCTACTCCCTCTCCTTTCCCCCTTTGCTACTCCGGAAAAAAGGAAAAAGTGTGTGTGTGTGTGTGGGGGGGGGCGAATCCTACTAGGAGTGGAGTCCTAGTAGGACTCCCCCTCCATGGCGCACCCCCTGGTGGCCGGCCTCCTCCCCCCTCCTTTATATAAGGGGGCTGGGGGGCACCCCAAAGGCACAACATTGTCTTAGGCGTGTGCGGTGCCCCCCTCCACCGTTTACTCCTCCGATCATCATAGTGGGTAGGCGAAGCCCTGTGCGGATCACATCATCAACACCGTCATCACGCCATCGTGCTGATGAAACTCTCCCTCGACCCTCTGCTGGATCAAGAGTTCGAGGGATGTCATCGAGCTGAACGTGTGCTAGACTCGGAGGTGCCGTATGTTTGGTGCTAGATCGGTTGGATCGTGAAGAAATTCGACTACATCGACCACATTAACCTAACGCTTCTACTTTCGGTCTATGAGGGTAAGTGGACACACTCTTCCCCTCTCGTTGCTATGCATCTCCTAGATAGATCTTGCGTGATCATAAGATTTTTTTTGAAATTGCATGCTACATTCCCCAACAGATAAGACCCGTGAAGTGAAGGTGCAGTCTCCAGCGAGGAAGAGTAGAATTCGAAAGATGGACCGGCCCACATGGGATGTAAGGACTTGCCGCCTCTCGTGGCCTACTCATCCTCGGAGGAGTCCACAGCCTGTCCATCATCAGTGGACGTGAGGTCCATGTTGGAAATGGTGGCGTCGGCGCTAGCGTCGTCCCACCGGCCCGCCTGATAGTTCATCGGCGGCGCGTTGGAGGCAGAACTGGCATTGTTCTCCTCTGTGATCGCGTGCAGATGCGCCTCTGCGGCTGCCACTTCTTGGGAGCGGCGGCTTGAGCGCAGATGACATCTTAGATGGGACGCTGCTCCGCGATGAAGTTGGGGTTCATCGTGGCCATGGCCTCCATAGCATCCTCGCTCGCGCGCTCGCCGTAGATCTGTACCTCCACCAGTCGGTGTTGCTCCAGGAGGAACATGTTGTTGAAGGAAATATGTCCTAGAGGCAATAATAAAGTTGTTATTTTATATTTCCTTATATCATGATAAATTTCTATTATTCATGCTAGAATTGTATTAACTGGAAACTTGATACATGTGTGGATACATAAACAAAACACCGTATCCCTAGTATGCCTCTACTTGACTAGCTCGTTAATCAAAGAAGGTTAAGTTTCCTAATGATAGACATGTGTTTTCATTTGATGAACGTGATCACATCATTAGGAGAATGATGTGATGGACAAGACCCATTTGTTAGCTTAGCATAATGATTGTTCAGTTTTATTGCTACTACTGTCTTCATGTCAAATACATATTCCCCCGAGTATGAGATTATGCAACTCCCGGATACTGGAGGAATGCCTTGTGTGCTATCGGACGTCACATCATAACTGGGTGATTATAAAGATGCTCTACAGGTATCTCTGAAGGTGTTTGTTGGGTTGGCATGGATCGAGATTAGGATTTGTTACTCCGAGTATCGAAGGTATCTCTAGGCCCTCTTGGTAATGTACATCATATGAAGCCTTGCAAGAAATGTGACTAATGAGTTAGTTGCAGAATGATGCATTACAGAACGAGTAAAGAGAATTGCCATTAACGGGATTGAACTAGGTATGAAGATACCGACGATCGAATCTCGGGCAAGTAACATACTGATGACAAAGGGAATAACGTATGTTGTCATAAGGGTTCGAGCGATAAAAATCTTCTAGAATATGTGGGAGCCAATATGAGCATCCAGGTTCCGCAAATGGTTATTGACTGGGGAGGTGTCTCGGTCATGTCTAGTTCTCGAACCCGTAGGGTCCGCACGCTTAATGTTCGATGACGATTTGTATTATATGAGTTATGTGTTTTGGTGACCGAAGGTTGTTCGGAGTCCTGGATGAGATCACAGACATGACAGGAGTCTCGAAATGGTGGAGAGGTAGAGATTGATATATTGGAAGCTAGTATTCGGACACCGGAAGTGTTCCGGAATGTATCAGGTACATATCGGAGTACCGAAGGGGTTACCGGGACCCCCGGGGAAAGATATGGGCCATATGGGCCATAGGAGGGAGGCACACTAGCACACATAGGGGTGGCGCGCCCCCCACAGGGAAGGAGGCCGAATTGGACAAGGATAGGGGGTGGCGCCCCCTTTCCTTCTCCTCCTTCTCCACCACCCCTTCTCTTCTCACTCTTCCTCCTGTCACAGCTGCCTCCTCTTCTCCCTCTCTTCCTCCTCCTCGCCCCACGCGACCCCTCTTGCGCTACTCGTCTCTACCTCATATCCGGCATCTTTGCTGCCGCCATAGATCGAGGAGGACGGCGTGATGATGACCATGATGCATCGGACATCCCAGATCGACGATGCCATGGAAGCCATGAGAGCTGGCCGAGGAAGAGGGGGCAGGGCCGCAGGCCATGAAGGGCACGACTACTGCGGGCGGAAGTAGCATGGTTGAAGGAGCGGCGGATGTGGGCGGGGTCGGAGGTTGGGGGAGACTCGTCGGCTGGGTGACAGCGAGCGCCGGTGAGTGCAAGCATGTGTTTCCAGAAGTGTCCTCTCCTACAAGGCATGTGTCAGTGTCAAAATTGGCAGATCTCGGGTAGGGGGTCCCGAACTGTGCATCTAAGGCTAATGGTATCAGGAGGCGGGGGACACAGTGTTTACCCAGGTTCGGGCCCTCTCTATGGTGGTAATACCCTACTTCCTGCTTGATTGATCTTGATGATATGAGTATTACAAGAGTAGATCTACCACGAGATCATAGAGGCTAAACCCTAGAAGCTAGCCTATGGTTATGATTGTTCTTGTCCTATGGAATAAACCCTCCGGTTTATATAGACACCGGAGGGGGCTAGGGTTACAACAGAGTCGGTTACAGAGAAGGAAATCTACATATCCGAATTTCCAAGCTTGCCTTCCACGCAAAGGAGACTCCCGCCCGGACACGGGATGAAGTATTCAATCTTGTATCTTCATAGTCCAACAGTCCGGCATAAGCATATAGTCTGGTTGTCCGAGAACCCCCTAATCCGGGACTCCCTTAGTAGCCCCTGAACCAGGCTTCAATGACGATGAGTCCGGCGCGTAGATTGTCTTCGGCATTGCAAGGCGGGTTCCTTCTCCGAATACTCCAAGGTAGATTTTGAACACATGAATCGTGTCTGACTCTGCAAAACAAATTCCATGTTCCACCGTAGAGAGCACAATATTCCATGAGTCCAATCTGCTGACAACTTTTACCTAGCGTGATATCACACCGCGTCCCGGTCATTATTCAAACCGTTTTTCCCAACCTGCTACTTCACGTCTTGCAAGGCGGTTTTATTGGCACGTCTTGTCGAAGCAGAGATCGTGTCCGCTTATCATGGGATTCTCATCAACACGGGTGTGGGTAACCCAACCGCGCCATTAATGATGGCGCTTGGGGGATAAGCGAGTTTCCAGGGCAAGTGGGGAGGCGCAGGATCCCTGCGGCCTTTATAAGGAGATAAGGACTCCCCGTTTTCACCCACGCCTTCTTCTTCCTCTGCTCATCCATTCCCTCTCGCTCGAGCTCCAGCGCCCAAGCATTCACCTTCTCTGCCCACAAGGGCCCTCCAAAAATGTCCGGATCGGGAGCAGGAGGCAAGTGGATGGCCTCTACCGTCCGGGAGAAGGACATCAAGAAACTTTGGGAGGCTGGGTATTTGGCCAAGAAGATCAACCACTGCCTCCCGGCGGCGGGACAAATCGTCCCTACTCTGGAACCCCACAAGAGGATTGTATTCCTTCCTCATTTTGTCCATGGGCTAGGGTTTCCCCTCCACCCATTCGTTCGCGGCATTATGTATTACTATGGGATCGATTTTCACGATCTATCCCCCAATTCCTTCCTCAACATCTCGACATTCATCGTCGTGTGTGAGGCCTTTCTCCACATCCCCCACACTTCGGCTTATGGCTGAATATTTTCAATGTGAAGCCCAAGGTGGTGAGCGGCGAGCACGCTGAGTGCGGAGGAGCCATGGTGAGCAAGATGCCCAACGTCACATGGCCATCAGGTACCTTCAATGATTCCGTCAAGGGAAGGCAACAACAGTGGTTCTATGTCACTGAGCCATGCAGCACCAAATGGGCCGCAGCTCCTGAATTTCGATCCGGAGCCCCACTGCGACTTACGTCCTTTCCCAAGAAGGGCCTGAACTGGTCATCACCCGACAAGTTGTCGGTGCTCCAGACACGCGTCAAGGGTATGGAAGACAAGAATATCAAACTTGTCAATGTTGTCCAGGTGATGTTAGTTCACCGAATTTTCCCTTGCCAACATAGGCCTTGTCATTTATGGGAGTACGACCCGGCCAAGCACCAGACCCTACTAGGGTTCTTCGACTCATCGCACGAAGACATCTGGAAAGTGCTTTTTAAGTCCGGCAAATCATCGTCGGACTCCGTTGAGGACTGCAGGTATCAACTGTCCCGACCTGCGAGTTCGGTAAGTCTCCGTATGTTGGCAAGTCACATGCTTTATCTGTATAATACAAAGGAAACCCTTAATGTTTTTTCCCACAACTCTCCTAGGGATGGACGAATAAGGCAGGGCGGATCTACTGCCCGGCCCCGCTGCCAGAAGAACCAGCCGACCCACTTTTGACGAAGATGCTGGTCCCGGCGGCTTACAAGGCACCGAAGAAGAGAACCGGGAAAGAGGTTAAAGAGACCAGGGGCACGCGTCGTCACCGAGGAACTTCGGCACAGTATCCGAAGACTCTGAGGCCCACTCTTCCTCCAAGGAAGATGAGGAACAGGAGGAAAGCCAATCCCCCTCAGCGAGGGGAGGAAAGAAAAGGACGGCCTCCACAAACTTGGAGGCCGAGTCACCTAAGAAGGTAAAAACTCCCCTTCCGGAGGAATCCGCCACCGCCATCGACAGTAGCCCAGAGTGGGATCCCAGGGTCCAGCCCCTGGTGAAATCGTGAGTATATAAAATCCGGACACGTTTGCACGTCCAGACTCACTATTGTATGACATTTAATCATTAAGCCACACTTTTTTTGTAGTCCGGCGAGGTCCCATGCCGAACAATCCTCATCGGAGGATTTACTGGGCTCGGATGCTATGGATAGCGGGACACCCCCGAAGGCCCCCTCCCAAAACATGGGAACGACACCGAGGCATCGTCCCATAGGGACCTAGGCCAAGGAGGGGTGAAAAGACCATCAAGGCGGCGCCAGGGGGTCAAACTTCGATGGCCGGACACATGGGAGACAAAGCTCCCATGGACACTGACAGCGGGGGCCATCTTGGATTCGCCCCCCAGCCGGACACAATTCCGGAGACCGATACGGCTCCGGAATTAGGCAGCCAGCCTCCCTTGATAGGAGGGGGTGCGCCTGTTCCATCGGCAACCTCTGCCCAACCAGAGGTGCCGGATACCTTGTCCGCGGCGCTGAAGAGCACCTCCATTGTTGAAGAACACTGTGCCCTTATGGGTGCGGTGATTGAGAAGATTCGGTCCACTGAGAGCGGGCTGAATGAAGCCTGCATCAGCCTTATAACGGGCTTTGAGGTATGTTGTGAGGTTTCAAAGAGTGTTATAGTATAGGTAGTAGCCCCTGATACACTGTTGGGTGTTCGAAAGAAAGAACCGGACAGAGTATCAAATATGTGTTCATAGGAGACTCACCTTATGGCACCTCTCCCTCTTTTTTTATAAGCAGGCATCTGTAGCGACTGCCGCCTCTCATAGTACGGAAGTCTCCGGACTAAAGCAGAGTCTGGAGCGGGCCGAAGAAGAGCTTGGCCAATTGAAAAAGCAGTTGGAGGATAACCAAGGTATGCAATAAACCTTGTTCGCGTTCAGCGCGAATGAATAACTGAGTATGATGAAAATATTTTCATGATGTGCTCTAGGGGCGACAGCCGAAGTTGAGGCTCTTAAGAAGGTTGTGGCCCAGGCCGAGAAGAAGGCAATCGTGGAGCAGGCTCTTCGTGAAAAGCACGAGGCCAGGGTTATTGAAGCTGAGCAAGAGCTCTAAGAGGCTGTGAAGAAATGCGAGACCTTGGAGCAGAGTTTAACGGAGAAGGAATCCGAACTCACCAAGACTCAACAAGCTGCACGCGATGCCCGGGAGTAAACCCAAGGCGCCATGCAGGAAATCCAGGAGGCAAGGAAAATCGCGGTGGGTAAGGGTTTTTCTATGCGAAGCAAAATATTTGAAGGGAGAAAATCATGTTACTAATTGCATTTGGATTTCTCCAGGGGTATTTGCGGAACTGCCTCGCAGCATATCTAATGCCGCACAATTCTGCCGAGCCGAAGAAAGGAGCACTGCCAGGAAGCTCTTCTGGTCGCAGTATCTGTCACCAAAGTATCTAGTGCCCTTTGCCGATCAACTGAAGCAGCTGATCGAACTACATAAGGCGGCCGAACTAGCCATGAAGGATTTAATTATCCGGCTATGGCCTGCCGAGCCGATTCCCAGCAGCTACTTCAGACTCGTGAAGCGGCTGGTGAGTGCCTGCCCTCAACTTGAAGTCATCAAGCGGTTGGTCTGTATGGAAGGTGCGCGAATGGCCTTCGCTCATGCAAAGGTGCACTGGGCGAAGATGGATGCTGAAAAGCTGATGACCGAGGGACCGCCTGAGGGGAAGGAGCACCGCAAGCCCGAGTTATATTATGATAGTGTCCTCAAAGGATCTCGCCTTGTAGCGGAGCAATGTGCCAAGGACATTATATTCCCATGAATACATTCATGTTGTCCCATGTAATGTTTGAACAAGGTCATTTAAATGATATAATGCCTGTTATTTTGGAAATTTTACCTCCTGTGCGGCCGTTTTATATATTAACCCTGAGAGTTGGCTAGTTGTCGGCTTCTGGCCCCACGTAGGAAATACGGGGGTGTTTGGGATGAACCAGAGAAATCTTTACCCCAGTTTTGGGTCCTTGAAGGAGGTGTTCAACGCAATGAACCAGGCAATCGGACTATAAGGCTTTATCACCCTCACTTAGCCATAGGATTTTGACAAAAGAAAGGTAGGCGCAGCCCCTGGTGTTCGGAAGACCGCACTAGGGGCTCTATAAGCACCTGATTGGGAGAGAAAACCGATCCATCGCGCGCTGCATTAGTTATCGCATAGTGCGGAAGAAATCCTTAAAGATTTTGTAACCTCTCGAACAGCTGACCAGCTCTCGCCGTATCATGATAGTCAGTTTTCAGCTTTCTCTTCTAAGGCGCTCGTCTGGAAGAACCGGGACGTAATCGTAGTAGTTCTCCCTTTACTACCCTAGACGATATAGCGAAACGTAGGGTAGCAAGCGCAGGGGCCAGGCAACCCAACTATTGACCCAAGACATGATTCAGAGCCAATGCATATAATGCTATAAGTTCGGGGTGCCGAACGACCGTGAGGGTGTCCGGACTTTATTGCCGTATTATGGGTAGAACGAGGCCCCTAGCATATTAAGGCATATCGTAGTGTACGGATGCCATTTGACAAAGAGTGTCAATAAGAAACAATAGCAAATGAGCGTCATATAAAGCCACATGTTGTAATTGAATAATATGTCGATGCGTGCGAGTACAGGTAATGTGATAAAAAGAAATATGACTTCGGAACCTGTTGAGACCAGGCGGGGGAGGCTGTGTGCGGATCCAGGTTGTAATCAGATGGTCATTGAGAAGAATATCTAAGGATTCCCTAACGCGTTCGAGCTGTTTCCCTTCTTGGTATATTCGTCCGTTCATGGGTCTGGCCGCCATGTCGCCAGTCGTGGCCTACTCAAGAGTGGACCTGCAAAGAAAATGCAAAAAATGTTTATTTGCCACGGAGCGGTTAAGCCGCGTTGCGTGGCCTATCCTAGCTTTGCCTCCGTCTACTGCCGGAGTGTTTGATTGAGCTCTTGACGAGCCGAGCTATCCTTCCGCGAAGTAGTTTAAACTCCTTTGATGGTGTCCGGAAGCTTGGCTGTCGACTCAAGGTTTGAATGAGAGATGCCACTCTGTGTTTCTACTGTTAAGGCAGTGGTGTACTCTTCGGCACGGAGGGAGCATTCGGCCTTGCCATTAACTGTTATGACGCCGCGTGGACCGGTCATCTTAAGCTTAAGGTAGGCATAATGTGGCACCGCGTTGAATCAAGCAAACGTGGTTCGTCCGAGCAATGCATGATAGTTGCTACGAAAAGGGACGATGTCAAAGATTAACTCTTCATTGCAGTAGTTATCCGGTGGTCCGAAGACTACCTCCAGAGTGATGGAGCCCGTACAACGGGCCTCCACACCTGGTATAACACCTTTAAAGGTGGTTTTAGTGGGTTTGATCATTGAAGGATCGATACTCATCTTGCGCACGTTGTCCTGATACAGCAGGTTCACACTACTACCTCCATCCATAAGGACTCGTGTGAGGTGGAATCTGTCAATTATTGGGTCAAGGACTAGTGCGGCTGAATTGCCCTGACTGGTATTGGCCGGACGATCCGTACGGTCAAAGGTGACCGGGCCGGACGACCATGGGTTATATTTTGGGGCGACTGGCTCCGTTGCGTCGACATCCCTAAGTGTGCACATCCGCTCCCACTTGGGAATATGGGTGGCGTTTATCATGTTCACCGTTTTGATTTGCGGGGGAAACTTCTTTTGCCCTCCTGTGTTCGGTGGCCGGGGCTCCTTGTCGTCGTCATCGCTTTGCGACCCCTTCTCCTTGTTTTCGGAACTTGACCTACCGGCTTGTTTGAAGACCCAACATTCTCTGTTGGTATGGTTGGCTGGTGTTCCTGGGGTGCCATGAATTTGGCATGGACGGTCGAGTATATGGTCCAAACTGGACGTGCCCAGACTGTTTCTTTTGAATTGTTTCTTCCTTTGACCTGTAGTAGAACCGAATAATCCGGCATTGACGGTCATGTCTTCGGCGTTGTCGCCATTATTACGACGCTTGTGTTTGTTGTGTCTGGGCTTGCCGTTGTTATCTCTTGGTTCAGAAGTCCTAGGCTTGCTTGAGACGATGTTGCTACGAGCTAGCCAGCTGTCCTCGCCCGCACAAAAGCGGGTCATGAGTGTCGTAAGGGCTGCCATGGATTTCGGCTTCTCTTGGCCAAGGTGTCAGGCAAGCCACTCATCACAGATGTTGTGCTTAAAGGCCGCTAGGGCTTCGGCATCCGGATGGTCGAAAATTTGGTTCTTTTTAGTTAAGAACCGAGTCCAGAATTTCCTGGCTGACTCTCTGGGCTGTTGGGTTATGTGACTTAAGTCATCAGCGTCCGGTGGTCGCACATAAGTGCCCTAGAAGTTGTCAAGGAATGCATCTTCCAGGTTTTCCCAACTGCCAATGGAGTTTGCCGGCAGACTATTCAACCAATGCCGAGACGATCCCTTGAGCTTTAGTGGGAGGTACTTGATGGCATGTAGATCATCACCACGGGCCATGTGAATGTGGAGAAGGAAATCTTCAATCCATACCGCGGGGTCTGTTGTCCCATCATATGGTTTGATGTTTACGTGTTTAAACCCTTCTGGGAACTCATGCTCCATTACTTCGTCAGTGAAGCATAGGGGGTGTGCGGCGCCTCTATGCCAGGCTACATCACAACGCAGTTCAAATTAGTCTAGTCGGTTGTATTCGGCCCGACCGGATTTGTATTTAGTATATCTGGCGTGGCGGTCATTGTCACGCGTTGGGGCACGGCCCCATGATCCATAGATCGATCTTGATTGTCCTGCTTTATTTTCCAACTCGTCTCGCAGGTCTTGCGTGTGTAGCCCCGGGCCTTCGTGTTTTTGTTTGTTTGGCGACAGGGTGCGGGCTGGTGTTCGGGCTGATACGCCGCTTTGTCTTTGCCACGAGGTGGCCGGTCAGCCGCATCCTGCGCTAGTAGTTTAGGCTCCAGTGCCTCCTTCTCAAATTGAGGTAACAGCTCGCGCTTCGGGTAACTTTTGGTTGGGCGCTCGAGTCCGTATTCCTCGGCTGCCAGGACCTCAGTCCATCTATCAGTTAGCAGATCTTGGTCAGCTTGAAGCCGTTGCTGGTTTTTCTTCAGGCTTTTTGTAGTGGCTATAAGCCGGCTCTTGAAGCGCTCCTGCTCGACAGGATCCTCAGGCACGATAAATTATTCGTCGCCGAGGCTCGCCTCGTCTTCGGGGAGGGGCATGTAATTGTCATCCTCTAGGCCTCCATCCATTGCCTGTTCATCGGGGCCAGCTTGCCCATCCTCCCGTCCACTTGCTTGAAGCTTGGCTGGGCGGGATTGTTTTCATTTTTGGCATCATCCGGAGTGCTATTGTCTCTTGTGTCGGTATTGCTGCTTTTGCGATGGCGGGGCTTAGAGCGGCGCCGCTGACGCCGGCGCTTAGATTGCTTCTCAAGGGGATTATCCTCTGTTGCCTCATTGCCATTGCTTTCTTTGGGTGTGTCCACCATATATATATCATATGATGAGGTGGCAGTCCAGCACCCTGTGGGCGGTGGTTCATGTTCTTCTCCGGCGTCGTCGTCCGTACCATCGATATCTTCGGAGTCAAAATCAAGCATGTCGGTTAAGTCATCGACAGTGGCTATCAAGTGGGTGGTGGGTGGGTAACGAATTTCTTCGTCGTCCGCTTCCCACTCAAGCCGGACATAGTTCGGCCAAGAGTCTCCTGACAGGGAGAGAGATTTTAATGAGTTTAGCACATGCCCTTGATATCCACGGAGCTAAACTCCATGATCGGTGCCCAGTCAGGTTTGGTGGGCACGGATGCACGCGGTTTGGAGCCCCTGACCAGAGACGAGTCCGAGGGTCCGAAGACACAGAGATATTGTGGCTTGATGTCCCTAGAGCAGTCAGACCCTTCCAAGATAGGTGAGCCTGATTTCTTCTGTAATTCTTCCACCACAGAACATGAAAAGGAATATGTTCTACCTATCGGCTCCATTTCTTGCGGAGGATTGGTGCTTCCCCTTTATTTTGTCACACTTTGGTGTCCTTGAGTTCAGAATAGATTCACCTTTGTTCTGATTCCGCGCACACGTCGAGCACATCCGACGGCAACACACCAAGGTGAGATTCACCCATTCTTTCTCTCCCCATGCCGCCTCCTCCCTTCGGCCCGATTCATCGGCGCGTGCAGACACCTTTCCTTCTTTCAATTCTCCCCTCTTTTTCATAAAAGAAAAAAGAAGTAGGAGCAAAACGAAAGTGAGCACCATAGAAAGGATGATTATAAATTATTGCAATCATTGTTGCCAATATGTCACATTACGGGTTCTTGTTGATCTTTGTTGGTTAAAATATGCGTTGCTATGACCTTGAGAACATTTTGTATCTTATTACTGCAGTTTTGTTTTTCACTCAAACATACAGTGGTTAGTGTTGTTAATCCATACATAGTCGTATATGAAAGATTTGATGTTATCATATCTTTCATTCGATATCTTGTGCAAAGTTACATGCGTATTTTTCTTTCTTTAGGCCGTACACTCGTTTGATTTCTGGACCCATTTTAATGGTTCTCTTGTAGGTGATGTGAATTTTAGCTACTGTGATCAAGGAAATAACATGTATCTGTGTGGTTTGTTCCTGCTGTTGTTCGGCCATTGCTGCATTTATGGTATGTTGTGCCCGGTGCTACTTAATGCTATATAAAACCTATAGCTGTACATAAAACTCCTTGATATACAAATAACCCAGTTAAAATATATGGGTTGCACCATCTAGCATTACATGACGACATGCCAAACACTTTGCCATCTAGGATAGTCTATATTTGTATTTCATTCAGTTATCTCATATTTCCAGTAAAAAAAACTCTTCGCTTTGGGGTTTTGGAATAATCTTCAGGAAGTTGGTGACGAGTTAGTATTACTTATGGAAATGTTGCTTTTATTAGACAATGACATGCCAAAGACGCCACTGCCTGATGTAGTCTTTGGACTTAAGCTATCTCATATGTACAATAACAAGATTTGCTGCTTCAGTTTTTAGAATAATCTTTGATAAGTTGGTTAAGAATTAGAGCGAAAGTTACGCTCATGAGTAGTATTTGTTGTACAAACATCCAGTTAATTCTTGAGATACAATAGAGACACTATATTGGTACTACTTTAGTCAAATACATTGTCCACTGATTGTTGTAGTGAAATGTCGCTCTAGCTATTAATTTGCAGAATTGTAGAAAATAGCCCCTACAGAATTACAAAGAGCGGGAATAAGGAAGCTGGCAAACTTAGTGCTTCACCGTATTTCATAGAAAGGAAATAGAAGAGAATTCTCCGTCCAAGAGGGATGGCATTGATATAAAGAAAGAGACTTACCTTCGGAAATCGTATTGCACTTATCTACAAGATTTGGGGATATGGCTCAAAGTGTAAGATATTTTATGTCCTTCTATATGCATTTATCGATACTATAGCCTTTTGGCTGACTGTCCCTTACTTATCCAAAAACATTGAATTCTGCTACTTACCCAACTAGATGTTAAATATTTCAGAATGCGTCTTTATATTGTCATTGTATCGTAATTGCTTCTCCTGATGTGTTTTTGTTTTACACAAGCATATATTTGGTCCAGAGATATTCAATTGTTTGTCTGATGAGATAATATTTTTTTCTTTATGGAGCACTCTTATGGAAATCACATTTTTTGGATGAACTGCTGGTTGGTTTTTCTCTCCATAAATACGATAAATTATCATATAATATGAAATGTTGAGATATACTGAAAATATGCCCTCTATGATGGTGGTCTGGCATTTTAGAATTGTTTTGGGCAATGCATGTTTGTATGAATTTTTTCTTTTGGCCCTTGAAGGCTTCCATGGTATGCATCACATCATTAATAGTTTACAATCGCGATAAAATTGTTGTGCTCGTATCTTTAGTGTTTGTTACACGTGGAGATAATGCCACAACTCTTGCCGGAATCATACTGTCAACTTATGCTGAATTTTTTCTTTATATGTAGGCCACACGTGACAATTGCTACATCTATTGTGTTCTGTCACCGTTTTTACGTCAATCTCATGCAAAAAATGATAGACGAGTAAGTGTTAGTCAATGACTAACTACAACCCAATTTTTAAGTATTCGTTGAAGTGCAACTTCTTACTTTATAACATGTAGATACTTTATTTGATTTATAATATTCTGTTTTTTGCCTCATAGTTTAGTTTGAATAAAAATAACAAATAGTTTCTATCTCCATGATTTTCCAGTTTGGTGATTGTTCTCTCCATATAGAGGCATTAATAGCTAATAATACACTTTCTACTTCTCCAGTCCAATAGAAGTTGGCGCTGAAGCTAGCAGCAGACTCTGTAGATGTCAAAACAACTCTTACTTTTGTGAACTGCAGGGGGTGGTTATAAAAAGTAGGTATTTTCTATGAGGATAAGATGCAAAGATGTACATCCTCTTGGTGCAATGTGGGGATTTTAGTTTAGAAGAGCCTGAGACCTTGTTACTAAATAGCAGTTCACAGGTGGGCACACCATTTGATCAATTATGCGGGGTTGAGGGTTTATCATGAATATTTTGGCTGGTACAGCTCTCAAACCCACAAGGGAGTTGATTTAGGCCCAGTTACTCTTAAATTATTGAACGTGAAAGCATTTGAAAATCACCCTATCCATGAAGTTGTACAAAGCGTGTTTACTAAAATAGGAGTGCATGTGATTTCTTGTGTTCTTATCTGCACCAGAAGTGGTAATGGTGTGATTTTCCTCTATATGTCTTGACAGAATATTAGTATTCTATACGATTTGTTATGCAGTTATTCTTAATTTTTCAGGGCGAATGGGCAAATGAAGTTTGAGTCTAACATCTATACAGACAATCACTACTGTTTGCATGTTCTTGGCTGGAAAAGTCGAAGAAACACCTAGGCCTTTGAAGGATGTCATCCTGGTTTCTTACGAGCTTATTCATAAAAAGGATCCTGCTATTGGTCAGAAAATCAAGCAGAGGGTAATGTAATGGATCCAATTGGATGCTTCTTTTGCTATGGATTGTTCTTTGGTGAACCTTTTTCTCTTTACAAAAGTTGTAGCATGTCCATGACCTGATTTCACCCTATAAATCTTGTTGTTCTCATACAATAACAGAAAATAACTTCAGATATATAGCTAGTAGAAGGCTGGCTATTTCTATCAGAATCCTAACCTTTTCTCATCAGTATATCATTTATTTTGGAATTGTTTTGATTGCATCATCATCTGCTGAAAAGTTTACGAGACTGATAATGATCTAGAATAAAACTATATTCTAACCTACGAGGAGGCTGGGCACGTCTTCTAACCCGCAGCAGACTGTATAGGTAGTGGGAGCGCCGGTCCCGCTGCCGGTCCAGACCATGGGCGCAAGTTAGTCGAGCTACAAAGAGTGCATCTGATTCCAACTCATCAAGGTGAGCTCCCCCTTTTACTCTTCTCAGGCAATGAGGCGTCAGTGTAGGCCCAATATTTTTGTCCATTGCTTTGAAGAGTGCTGTCATGTTGTGAAAAGGCAACATGTGCTTGATATGTGGAGTTGGTGTTGAGCCTGATGGTAGTAGACAGGGAAGGCACCCATCTCACTTGATCTTGAGAGTTGATTCATATCTTTTTTTCTTGACCCGATTGAGTTCCTGTATATGCAAGGATAAAGAAGAAGGGGCATTGTTGTCGTTGTTGCTTAAGGTGTTGGTCAGGAGCTGATTGCTGGGACTGATGACAAGAACGGAGAGCAGGATGAGTATATCAACATGCTATTCATTGACGTTGGCCTTCTTTTATAAAGTTCACATGCAACTCTCCTCCATGGTTAGAAAAAACTAATTTAAATGTTTTGTTTCTTTGATGGTTACTCATTTCTCTTACCGTTGTTGTATCAAAACAATTGTATTTTCGTTGATGGCCACTTGGGCTCATTTTCGAGGAGAATGAGATGTGGAATAAACTACTCTGAAATGGTTGGTTCCCTTCACACATTTTATTATCTAACTAATTTTGGCTGCTATTGCACATGATATAATTGTGCTCTGTTGTTGCCATCTTGAATTTTATGCGAGCTTAAACAGATAATCAATTAAAGTTTTACTAAGTTCTTACCGTATGTATTTGCTCAAACACAGTTACTGAATAAATTCAAATATTTTTTAGCAAGTACATGGTTTTAAATGGGACTCAGTGCCATTTAGCGAAATCGGCAGTGTTATACAAATATCATTTTTTGGTGCAACGGTTATACACTTTTTTTTCAAACTTGGATTTCACAATGTGATAGACATTTCCAAAAGAGTATGGTTTAATATATGGGCTTTCTACAACGAGTACTGAATATGTCCTTGCAAAACTATTTTCACCGACAACATGGCTTTAGCAGGTTGGCGCAACGGATAAGAAATCGCACTGGTCGGCGGCTGAGGGAACGCCTCTGTCACCCAGCTGAGGAACCGAGAAAGAAAGGAAGGGGATAGACAGTCTCCGCTGGATCCGCCCCCTGGTGCTTCATATTCAGCTCCTCACGGGCCACAGGCATCGCTCTACGTGGGCTGGGCTAAATAACATATGGGCTATCCTAATACCTCTTGATCCCTATATTTCCGTATATGCACAACAAAGACATGTTTTTTTCTTAGGTTTCTTATCTTTTCCCTCTTATTTTGCAGGTATGGGCTATCCTAATACCTCCTGATCCCCATATCTATGTATATGCACAACAAAGACATATTTTTTTTCTTCGGTTTCTTATATTTTTCCCTCTTTTTTTGCAGCAAAAAGATGCATGACCAGGTTTCTCATCATGATAACCATGTTTTCAACTTGCTAAAAAAATACAACCATGCCAACTTTACTCTCTCATCATAGTGGCCATATTTTCAAACTGAACATATTCATATTATGCAAAGTTTCCCTTTTCCCAGACTATTATTTAACAACATAATAAACATTTTTAAAAAATAGCATGATTTAGTTGAAGGTTCTTGCAACATGAAACTATTTTCATCAACAGCATATCTTCAGCAGGTCTCTACGCCATTTGGCGTAACGGGTCAACTAGTTCATAATATTGATGCCAAAAGATGCAAAGTTTATAATGATAGTGCAACATATTTGTGGCACTGCCGTTTAGGTCATATTGGTGTAAAGTGCATGAAGAAACTCCATGCATATGGGATTTTGGAATCACTTGATTATGAATCATTTGATACTTACGAACCATGCCTCATGGGCAAGATGACTAAACTCCGTTCTCCGGAACAATGGAGCGAGCCAATGACTTATTGGAAATAAAACATACTGATGTATGTGGTCCAATGAGTGTTGAGGCACGCAGTGGGTATTTTTATTTTCTGACCTTCATAGATGATTTGAGCAGATATGGGTATATCTACTTAATGAAACACAAGTCTGAAACATTTGAAAAGTTCAAAGAATTTGATAGTGAAGTGGAGGATCATCGTAACAAGAAAAATAAAGTTTCTACAATCTGATCATGGAGGCGAATATTTGAATTATGAGTTTGGCCTTCATTTAAGACAATGTGGAATAGTTTCACAACTCACGCCACTTGGAACACCACAACGTAATGGTGTGTCCGAACGTCGTAACCGTACTTTATTAGATATGGTGCGATCTATGATGTCTCTTATCGATTTACCACTATTGTTTTGGGGTTATGCATTAGAGATAGCTGCATTCACGTTAAATAGGGCACTATCAAAATCCATTGAGACGACACCGTATGAACTGTGGTTTGGCAATAAACCTAAGCTGCCATTTCTTAAAGTTTGGGTAAGTGATGCTTATGTCAAAAGGCTTCAGCCTGGTAAGCTTGAACCCAAATCAGAGAAGTGCGCCTTCATAGGATACCCTAAGGAAACAATTGGGTACGCCTTCTATCATAGATCCGAAGGCAAGATCTTTGTTGCCAAGAATGGAACCTTTCTAGAGAAGGAGTTTCTCTCGAAAGAAGTGAGTGAGAGGAAAGTAGAACTTGATGAGGTAATTGTACCTTCTCTCGAATTGGAAAGTAGGTCATCACAGAACACCGTTCTTGTGATGCCTACACCAACTAGCACTACAAAAAAAAAGACACATCCGTGACATTTTGGGCCGAACGAATTTTTTTCTGTCATACATATGACACTTCTATGACGATAATTGTGACAAAACCAGGTATCATCATAGATGTGGTGGGCTCCTACTTCTATGACAAAATATCATGATAGAAAATGGGCTTTTCATCCTGGGCGGGCCGGAGACGTAGCTGCATGATATTCTTTGGGACATCCATGACGAAAAAAACCGTGGTAGAAGCGAGGGGGAGGAAAATTTCGGGGAGTTGCCAATTACGGTGGGAGGTCGGGGGCCGAGCGATGCGTGTTTCTCTCGTACACGACGCGCGTGTGTTCGAGGCGTTGGCTCTAATTGAACCCGAGCGAGGCGTTGGGCTCTAACTGAACCCGAGCGATTGCACTGGAGGCTACACGTTACTGAACCCGAGCGATCGATCGATGGCTGTTAACTGAACCCGATCGAGCGATTCCTTCGCTACTGCTGCTAACTGAAGCCGATC
>NC_041383.1:305561665-305601398 GCF_002162155.2 Triticum dicoccoides | reverse complement strand
CGACGGTGGAGATGAACAGTATCCCGTGGAGTCCCGTTTTGCGGTACGCCACACCCCTCCCGATGAACAGGACCCCCATTTGGACCGTAGCGCTCCAACACAAGTCCGTTTCGTCCATTTTGCGGTACGCCACACCCCTCCCGATCAATAGGACCCCCGTTTCGACTGTAGGAGGTCCGTTTCGTCCGTTTTGCGGTACACCACACCCCTCCCGATCAACAGGACCCCCATTTCGACCATAGGAGGTCCGTTTCCTCCGTTTTGCGGTACGCCACACCCCTCCCGATCAACAGGACCCTGTTCCGAACGTAGGAGGTCCGTTTTCTCCATTGTGTGGTATGCCAGGCCTTGTTTCCATCGCCTGTTCCGTCCAAGCCCTCCCGATGAACACGACCATGCATTCCGTTCCGACCCAGCCGGTTGGCTCCCACGCGTTCCGTTGCCTCCCCATGAACACGACGCATTCCGTTGGCTCCCCATGAACACGACGCATTCCGTTGGCTCCCCATGAACACGACGATGACGCGGTTTCTCCATTCCGACCCAGCCATGTACACGAGCCCTCGCCGTACGTATGCGTGAGTAGGCGTTCGAGACCCCGCCCGTATGTACACATACGTGGCCATATTTTCTTTCTTGCACCCTGGCCGCTGTACGTACGTGTACATGCTACGTGCGCGCTTCTACTACGACACATGCGTGCCTCTACATCCACCAGTATATATGTACCTACACGTTCACGACCAGAATGACAACGCTACGTACGCTTCGACCATGTGGGTCCCGACTGTCAGGCACTTCCTTGCGTGCAAAGTTGTAGCTGGTGGGTCCCAGCAGTCAGGGGGCAAATTGTTTTTTTTGCCCGGACGCACTTCCTTGCGTGCGAAGATGTAGCCGGTGGGTCCCAGTAGTCAGGGGGGCAAATCGTTTTTTTTGCCCGGACGCAATTCCTTGCGTGCAAAGGTGTAGCTCGTGGGTCCCAGCAGTCAGGGGGGCGAATCATTTTTTTTGCCCGGACGCACTTACTTGCGTGCGAAGATGAAGCTGGTGGGTCCCAGCAGTCAGGGGAAATGTTTTTTCCGTGAAATACAATGGCCCGTCCAGTGGGTCCCAGCTGTCAGGTGGAGGAATCATTATTTTCCGCGTAATAAGGTGGCCCTTCCTTGCTGCGGCTGTGGACTCAGCTGTCAGCCTCTCCACATACAGTCCACGTCCAATGGAAGTCGTTCCTTGACCACATTGATCAGGCCGCGCCGAGAGCACCACGGCGGTGGACGACGGCGAGGCCTAGGAAGGGGACGACGCGGAGCCGGGGAAGACGCGACAGTGGAAGCCCACGCGGAGAGGAGTACGAGGGTTCACTGGTTCGGCTGCGTTGTGAGGCTACTATCGCCGCAGGGCCTGGCCAGCGGTGGGAATAGTAGGGGGCGGTGAGGCCTCCGTGGCAGCACAGCCGGCCACGGGAGGCAGGAGCATGTGGCACGACCGGCGCTGCTTTGGGCGGCTGGAGCAAGAAGACCAGAGGTTGAAGGAGCACTATGGCCGTTGGATGGACATCGTACGGTCACTGGATCTAGAATCGTTCATATTGACTAAGTTGACAAAGCCCTCCGTCCCCGTCAACTTAGTTGGCCCACAAGTCATCCTCCCACTATGGTGGGTCATAGCTAGCAGGGGGGGTATTCATTTTTGTGTGTGTAATAAGGAGGCACTTCCTTGCGTGCGAAGATATAGCTGGTGGGTCCGACATGTCAGCGGGGGGAACATTCTTTTTGCGAAATACAGAGGCCCTTCCGATGGGTCCCAGCTGTCAGGTGGAGGAATCATTATTTTGCGCGTACAGTCCACGGCTAATGGATGTCGTTCGTTGACCATGTTGACCAGACCGTGCCGAGAGCACCATGGCGGTGGACGAGGGGGAGGCCTAGGAAGGGAACGACACGGAGGCAGGGAAGACTCGGCAATGGTTGCCCATGCGGTGGGGAATACGAGGGTTTACTAGTCCGGCTGCCATCACCCGAAAATAATAGGAGGTGTGGGTGAGTAGAGGAATGGCCTGGCCAGCAATGAAGTAGGTTGGGGCGGTGCGGCCTGTGCGGCAGCACAGCCGGCCACGGGAGGCGGGAGCAGGCAGTCACACCGGAGCTGGTTTGGGCGGCTGGAGCAAGAAGATCAGATATTGAAGAAGCAGCACGGCCTTTGGATTAACATCCAACGATCACTGCTGCTAGAATCGTTTGTGGACTAAGTTGACAAAGCCAAAGTACACGTCAACCTAGTAGACCCACAAGTCAGCCTCCAAATCTGTCCCAAACAGCATACAACCCAAAATTTCTAGCCAGATTCAAATTAATTTTAAATCTAACTATACCATAATTTCAATTCAATGAAATTTTACCCCCACAAAAGCAATGAAATTTAATATATCAAAATCTGAAAGAAAACAGTATTTTGGAACTAATTGTCTGTTTGCTGTATTTTTTTCATTTTATAGCCCATTTATTATTACTTATAGCCCATTTCTTATTACTTATAGCCCATTTCTTATTACTTATAGCCCATTTTCTGGGCAAAATGCATCCCTCCTCGTCTTGAAAGATTTCCGGCCCAGCAGGGCGTAGAAAAGCAAGTAGGCCTATGTTGGTTATTCTGCAAAAAACAAAATAGCTGGCTAGCCATTTTTCAGAAAGGAAAAAAACAAACTGGGCTGGTCATGTGCTAAACATATGAAATAAAAGCCTAGGCTAGACGGGCCATGGGTCCCGCACAACCCGGTTGATACCCTTCTCCGTCCCGAAAAAACAAAATTACTGCGTGCGCTGCTGGGTCCCTACTGTCATCCTCACCATGTACAGTCATCTCCTTATTTCTCTCGGTTGTTGACCATGTTGACAACACCGGAGGGCGGCGCCGCAGAAAGCGAACCAAGGCGGAGGACGATGGTGAGGCCTCGGACGGGAACGAACAGGAGCCAGGGAAGATCACAACCAGCCATGGGAGGCGGGAGCAGGCGGTCCCGCCGGCGCTGGTTTGGCTTTGGCAGCTCGAGGAAGAAGAGCCTGAAGAAACGCGACAAACATTGAATGTCAATCCAACGGTCAAGGTTGGCACAATCGTTTTTTGACTAAGCGGACACCAAGTAGCATACTTTTTATATATAGGAAGAAAACTGTGAGGAAAATACGTTCGTTTACCGTCCTCCTCATAGGGAACGTTCGCCACATAAGTTACTAGCACCCTTGGTTTTCAACTGAGAGGTCTTGGGCTTGAGTCCCAGGAACTCTCAATTTTGTCCTCCTTCCT
Organism: Triticum dicoccoides; assembly: GCF_002162155.2. Lineage (NCBI taxonomy): Eukaryota > Viridiplantae > Streptophyta > Magnoliopsida > Poales > Poaceae > Triticum > Triticum dicoccoides. The sequence continues at coordinate 305,598,095 of NC_041383.1, read as the reverse complement.
TCCTCGCAAAAAAGGGAAAGAAAATCAAAGACTTGGGAAGGCGTACAGAACAAGCTAGTGTACTAGTAAAGAGACGTTGCCAAGTTTTAGAAAAAAGAAAGACGTGCTCCTGTAGCTGGTTCGAATCCAAACCTAGACTATGACTATATATGGTGCTATGCTACTCTGCAAGTAATGAAACTGACATATCCAATGTTCGCTTCTCCTCTTCTCTGGCCGCAGCAACCATGTCCGCTGGCTGCTCGTCCACCTGCTCTTTAGTAGGCAACAACCAGATATGTGCCAAGTCGCCACCCGTACCATCGCCTGTGGGTCTCATCACACCCCCGCCGGCACGCGCACCACAGCCGATTGCTCATCGCAACCCGCTGCCGTTGGTGTGATGCCACCACTGCAAATCACGCAGAGTCATCCGTCGCGTCTCAACCACAATCTGCAACCCTGGCCGAGTCTTCTACAAATGCCCGAATCATGGGGTAATAATATGTTTAAGTGTTGTTCTGCTGCTTTCAGTTGCTGATTTTTTTAATAGTTTGGTTGATGATCTTCCAATTTGATTCGTGCAGAAAAGGGAAGATTCGTGTGATTTGTATTTCTGGGAAGTTGCTGATGTGGGGGAATGCAACTACGCTAACTATTTGGTTAGCCGAGGAATCCCAATACCAGCAGGTTGGGGTGTTGGACAAGTAACTGAAGGAACGACAGAAGAGGAAGATGTAGAGCAGAAGGTTAAAGATGCAGTTCCTCTGATCATGGCCAAGCAACAGCTGCTAAACGGCCTTGATAGCAATGAGGAGATATAAGAGCTTGTGAAGATAATGGGAAAAATTGATGTGCTCTGTAGGATGATTGTCTCTTTATTTGCAGTGTATGTAGCACTCGTGATGTATTCGGTGGCTACGACATGAGCACTTGCTGAAACTAGTAATGAATGAAACCTGTGTAGCAGGCTGGGCGTAGTGTTGTGAACATCTAATGATTTCTATTAACGGAAATCAGGGGGTATCCCCTTTTGCTATATAAATAAATAAATAGCAGAGGCCCTGTCTGGTCAGCTTTGTTCTCATTCGAAGACGTCGAGCAAATTGCAGTCCAACAGCAAAATATGTCATCAAATTCAAGTTTCATAGCCAAATATGAGTACAACTACACAACAATGTCATCATGTTTTAGTTGTCATACAATCACCAAACACAAATCAGCATACATAACAAGTGATGTTCTCACAGCAAAATACTAAACACCATGTTCATCAGGTTTCAGTTGTCATAGCAAACACAATTTCACATAGTAGATAAAAAAACGTCTTCTGACAGACAAATACGACAAAAGCAATGTAATCATCATCCGCAGCAGCAGCATCAACATCTTCGCCATGTGTATCAGTCTGAATCGTAATTCCCCATGGTGTCATCTTCTTCTTCGTCCTCAACGTCCTCGAACATTGGCTTCTTCTTGATCAACTCTTGTATGTCCATAGCACTACATGCAATCTTTTTGCCGGCGTCATTAACGTGATGGTTCTCAAAGATATTAGGAACATCTGTGTTATCTTGTACATCAGGAGCAGTGTAAGCATCATCTTGTTGTGCAACTTCATTAAACGAATTCCTCTACTCAAACCTTTGCAATACTCTCCAGTCATCGCTACGTGCAAATGTGTCTTAAAAGAAAAATATCTGTGTTGCTTGATTTGCCAAAATAAAAGGTTTGTTGGCCTGGTACGCCACCTTGACATTGATGGATTTGAAATAATCATCAACTCTGGGTTTTGCGATCCTGGAAAACAGGTTATACCAACGACAGCACAACAGAACCACACACCGATGATCCTCGAAACTGGAGATATACTGCAACTGAACAATGTCTGTTATGTTAGCATACGTTTCAGTTGTCTCTTTGTCATACGTATCCGTGCTCATGATGGCACTATTTTGTGTCTTCCTGCCTTCGTCTCGTGCAAGGGTGTTGTAGCGCACATCTCCAAGAACGCAGGATTCATAATGTCTTACCCGAGTATCAGGACCCATTGCTAGTGAGTAAAGGGCATCATCAACTGCCTGCCCATCCTCCCGCATCTTCTTAACCTATGGTTAGAAAATAGACAAGCTGATCATCTTATGTACTCAATATATTAAAAAAACTGACAGTGCACTTCAAAAGCTTACATGGTTCTTGAACCATTTCACAAATCCTACCATAACCAGTTTGTTAATGTTTCTTGGATTTTGTGGTAGTAACTCCTCTTTGTAGATGCTGCACAGCATAGTGATCACGTCAAACATCTAAATATATAAGAATGTCCTGCAAGTTTAGTAGATTACGATGTATAAGCTGCAGTACTACACTTACTTGATATAAGGTAGTATCTCAGGACAGTTATTCAACACATACCAAACCATTTTGTCCAAATCTTTAGGTTTGTCCTCTTGTCGACTCTTCCCTATAACTCGAACAGAATAATCGAAAACATTGAGCCCGGGATTGTCTTCACCCACCTCTTTGCTAAGCTGATCAGCTGTTTCAATGTATTTTGACCAGAATGTCAACGCTTCTGTAGCAATGTAGGCCTTTGCAATGGAACCCTCGGGTCTAGCTCTGTTCCTAACATAGCCTTTGAAAGTGCCTAGCCGCCTTTCGATAGGGTACATCCAGCCATATTGTACTGGACCTCTAAGTAGTGCCTCATCAGGTAGATGAACAGCCAAATGCACCATCACATCAAAGAAGGCTGGAGGATATATCTTCTCAAGGTCGCATAGGATAGTTGCTATCTTGTCTCTAAGACGCTCCAAAGCATCTATCCTGATATTTCTACTGCAGAGTTCCCTAAAGAATTGTCCCAACTTTGTAACTACTCTGTATAAGTCAGGGCGGCCCAATCCTCTAAGGATAACAGGTAAAACCCTTTGAAGTAGGACGTGGCAGTCATGAGTTTTCAACCCTTGTACCTTGTTTCCATCTGCACTGACTCTCCTTTCAGGGTTGGAAGCAAATCCATGTGGGAATCTCACACATAACAGGACCTCGCATAATTCTTTTCTTTTTACCTTGTGCAAGACATACACAGCTGGTGCCCTATCCCGTGATTTACCTTCATCTTGCACCTGCAAATCCTTTCTGATACCCAGGTGTGTCAAATCAATCCTAGATTTTAAGGTATCTTTCGTCTTGCCTTCAATGTTAAGAAGTGTGCCAATAATGCTACGACATATCACTACAAAAAATACACTTCCATGATGAGACGTGTTTGTCACAATAGGTCGCGTTTTTTGTCATGCATGTACATCCATGACAAATTTATGACAGAATCAAGATAGTCATACCTGTTCTGTCATAGAAGTGTTCCATGACATTACCAAAATTATCATCACGGAAGTGTCCACTTCCATGACGATAAATCGCGCGTCACAGAAGTGCTTTCGTCAAGGGTGACCAACACGTGGCATCCACCGTAACGGAACGCCGTTAAGCTATCGGGTCGGATTTTGGATCCGATAAGCCGTTAACAGCCACGACCAATGCCGATTTTCCACATGTAAAATTCTCATTGGCTGATGGATCCACGTGTCAGCTCCGCATTGGCACATGTGTCACTCATCCAACGGTCGAGATGGGCCTATGATATGTTGACACGTGGACCGGCCCAAAAGTGGCCCACAAAGTTTAAATAGGCCGGCCTAACCGAAGGCCCATAGGATTTAGCGAACCATAATGGACCGGCCCAGCTAAAGGCCCACAAAATTTAGCGGACCATAATGGGTCGGCCCAGCTAAAGGCTCACACGATTTTGCGGACCATAATGGGCCGGCCCAGCTAAAGGCCCACAAGATTTTGCGGAGCACAATGGGCCGGCCCAGCTAAAGGCCCACAAGATTCTGCAGACCATAATGGGCCGACCCAACTAAAGGCCCAACATTCTCTGTCAAATCGGCCCGTCAACGGCCTGGTCTAAACTTGTCATCAATGCGGCCCATGGTCACTGCTGGCCTGTTAACAGTCCGCTAAGTAATTGGGCCGAATTACGGCCCGGTGTATGTCTGGCCTGTTAAAGGTCCGGCTTCATTTGGGCCCATTTACAGGCCATCAAAACTTTCGGCCCATAAACGACTGTGAAGGATTTGGGTCATATTCGGCCATGTCTGTCATTCGGCCTGTTAGAGGCCCACTATAGATTTGGGCCACTTTCGGCCTGTTGTCATTTTTGGCCTGTTAACGCCGGACGTAAACCATGGGCCATATGTGGCCCAAGGTCATATCGATCCCATTAACGGCCCATATAAAAATGACGATAATCTAGCCCGACCGAAGATCCGGCCTGTTAAAGGCCCGTGTATTAGGTCGGCGCATTTACGGCCCGTCCGAATTTCGGCCTGTCAAATATCCGCATCGTAAATGGGCCACCATTTCAGCCTGCTAAGTCCAATGGGTTATTTGGCACAATCAGGGCCCAATCTCACTTTTGGTCTGTTAAAGGCCCATGTTTTTTATGGGCTCGAGATATTTACACCTGTAAATGGCCTACTTTTACCGAGGGCCCAAATTATGTTTAGGCATGTTAAAGGCCCACTATGGGCACAGGCCTACCAGAAAAATATGAAAGCTTACGCTGATTTAAGCCCAGATATTTTTAGTGGGCTACATGCCAATTTCGGCCCGTAATCGTTTTTAGCCCAATTGGAATGGGCCCGACGAATGTTGGCATGTTGGGCCCCTACGAAGCTTTCGACCGAATACATTACTAAGATAAACCTACACTATACAAAAATAGCGTCGTAATTACTGCAGCCTGTGGCAGCATCATAAATGTTGTATCACAACAAAATAAATTCCAACCATACAAAAAAGGCCTGTTGGCATAAAGTTTACAGTCCTTCTAGATAAAAGCACCAACAGATGTATAGAAGCACAGATCATTTGACCTGAGTGCTAATGTTTCAGGCTATAGAATCTGATCGAGCACAATCTCCACCTTTTTTCCGCCATTGCTCTTGAACAACGAAGCGAGTGTCTGATAGTCTGGTTTCAAAACCATTCATATCTTGACGACATTTCTCAACCACTATTCTTGTTTCCGAAACAACGTCCATTAGGGATTGGACTTGTGTCTGGAGCACAGATATATCACTCTGTCTAGCAGGAAGATTTTGTTCAGTAGGCGATTTGGACGAGGTTACCTTGACAACCAACCCAGAATTACGCAGGAAGGTGCTTTTTGCACTGTTAGTGGAGAGATACTGACGCACTGCAGCAAGAGGTGACATTGTGCCTGTAGTAGCCTCGTCACCTTTAGGTGGCTGTGGCTGTTCAATCATTTGTTCCATAGCTTCTTGAAAGTTTGAACTTGTAGATTAGTGTACCAGATAAGTTACTAATGAGACAAAAACAAACAAAGTAGGTTAAACGTTTATACATAACTTATTTTGGTGAACTACTGTAATACATTAGCATGTATTGTAGTGCCAACTACATAATAAAATCACTTTCGGAACATATGTCCATGTAGCATGCCTAGTGTATTGTCTATTTCCTCACATTCGTTGACATCTAAGGATAAAGAGACATGGTTTAAAGTAGGATGAACATAGTATGACATCATTCATATCATGGGCAAACAGATATAAAACAAACATGCTATTTTATCATTGTGTGCGCACGTGAACATAACAACTAGATTACAGATCAAGACCAAAAGAATATCCTTCATCTCTTTTAAACCATGTAAGGTGAAATGATACGTTAAGACAATTGTGTATAAAAGTGAACAGAGTAACTGACATTGGCTGCAAACCAAGTAGTTAAATGAACACATCACAGTACCAATCAGTTCAAGGCAGGAGGAGTAAGGACTTACAACAGTGGCTTGAACTGGTGTGCTCATGCCCTTCATCTTGCTGGTGTGGCAATCCTTGAAGATTTGCACTGCATTCGGTCCAGGTTCTTTTTGGTCCGCACGGGCTTTCCTCTGTATTTGGAACAAGTCAATATAGATACGATAATATGGCACAAAAAAAGAAGGAAGTAGCAGCTATTTACAAGAGCCTCGTAGTGTGCAATATAGCTACGAGATCCTGTTGTTTGTTGGAATTTCACTTTAGAACGGTTGGTTTTGTTCTTCAAACAGTTAGCCTAGAAGAAGATACACTTGTAAGGCACATACATAAATACAAGTTCAATATGTGGTATGATCAAATACATATAGCCTACCTGATACTTTGGATCACACCAGTGTTTAACGAGGGCTGTCCAGTCTTCATTTGTAATATATTCCACTTGAGATGATTGGGCGATTTCATTGTTAGCCTTGCCTTCAAAGTGAGATTTTCTAAGGTGGTACCGATACTGTCGCAGAGCAGACTGAAAAACATGAGTGCATGCTTGTTTAGTTGCATCATCTTTCGGATCCAACTTGAACCTCATCTGTTGAAAAAAGAATGTGAGTCTTATTAGGAGGAAGCTAGAAAGTATGGGACAGAGCAAGACAATATTACTAATTGCGATGAATAATATTACTTACGGATAAATGGTCAAGGAAGGTGTTAAACTGGGTATTGTCTTTCTCATTCCTGTACTGGATCCACGTTGGGAGGATACGCGCATGACACCTAACGGCAACGGCTACCTCTGATATTAACTTGGCTGACTCTGTAGCATCACGTGGCCTTTTTAAACCTGCCTCAAAATGGATCTCCATTCTTCCTCCTTTAGATTTTGTTAATCTGTCAAGCATTATCCCTGATGTATGTTTCTGCTTGCGCCATGGTGCTAGTTTAACAATGAATATGGAAAGTGTTAGTGTACATCAAACTGTGAGAGTACATATAAAGGAGCATGCAACTGCAACTTGACTCGGCCAGGTACCGTCTTGGTGTTGATGCTCATGAGGTTCATCTGATCTTGCCAAGTCATGTTGTGTCAGCAGTGCTTCAAAAGTAGTGTTAGGTGTGAAGGCAGCTTGGGAACTGGCCAGTTCCGGAGCAAACGAACGAGTAACTGGTTGAGATGCTGGTACAGTTGAAGCGGATGCTATAGCCGGTGCAGCAGGTGATACTGTGTTTGTAGATTTAGCCGGTGGACTTGGACCTTCTACTGCACTATAAGTACCAGCAGAATCTTGACGGCAAAACCTTTTCCGTTTCACCCGACGAGTAACAACACTCCCTACTATATTATTTTCCTTGCTCTTTTTTGACTTTGCCATGTCAAGATGTACCCACAACACAAAATAATAAAATCACTCTTGAGAACTCATTGATGCATGATACAGACAAGCAATACTTTGATGTAAGACAACCGTTTGAGGATGGAATATGTAAGAAAAACATGACGACATGACATATTCACAGCTACGATGTGCAAACTAAGCAGAAGGATTTTCAAGAAAATAGAAGTAATGCAAGCTAGACACCATATGAAAGATGCAACCAATATTACTCTGCCAAGTTAAAAGTGTCTTGTCATAAGTGGCAATTCGAAAAATTAGAAGCAGTACAACGTAGAAATCAATGCAAGATGCAACCACTATCAAACTGCCATGTTAAAAGCGTCCAATCATGAGTTACTGATGCGAGATACACAACAGCAGTACTTTGATGTAAGAACATGGTATGATAGATAGATGCAGTGTATTCTAGACACAGAAAGCCATGTCATATGCACATGTATAACGTATAAACTCAGCAGGTGCAATTTAATCAAAATAAAAGAAATACAAGCTAGACAACATATGCAACATGAAATCAATTATCACACTGTCAACTTAGAGCAAGCACCTGCGATGGTGGAGTACGGGAGATGAACTCATCATGTAGACTTGGGACTTCAACTTCATTAGCAGTAGCAGTGGCAAATCTAGAGAGTCTCTGTTTGCGTCGGTGTGGAGTACCACCAACATCCCCTAACTTACTCTTTTCCTTCCTATTTTCTGATACTGCCTTATGAAGTCAAAACCACAAGAAGATGAATAAAATTAGGTCTGCATAACTGGTTGATGCATGATACAAACGAACACTACTTTGATGTAAGGCAAGCGCATGATAGGAGGATGGAATATATACAAAAAAAGACAGCGTTTCATATTCACACGTACAATAGGAGGATGGAATATGTATGAAAAAACAGTAAGCGGAAGGCATTTCAACAAAATTAGAAGAAATGAAAGCTAGGCACCATATGAACATGCAACCAATATCACTCTATCAGGTAAAAAGTGTCTCGTCGTAAGTGCCATTTCAAGAAATTAGAAGCAGTACAAGCTAGAAGACAATGCAAGATGCAACCTACATCATAGTCCCAAGTTAAATGTGTCTTATGGGTAAGTGATCATTGCAGGTATAAGTTATAAGCTATGCAGATGCAATTCTACATAATCAGAAGTAATACAAACTAGACATCATACAGAAAACGCAACCATGTATAACACTTCCAAGTAAGAGGAAGCACCTGTGATGGTGGAGTAGGGGAGATGTGCTCATCATGTACACGTATGTTCTAGAAACAGGAACACATGTCATATTCACATGCATTATGTGTAAAGTAAGCAGATGCAATTCAAGTTAGAAGCAATACAAGCTAGACATCATACGCAACATGCAACCACAGATAATAGTTTCAAGTTAGAGCAAGCACCTGTGATGGTGGAGTAGGGGAGATGTGCTCATCATCTACACAGCTACGTTGACTGTCCAACCTTGTGTTGTCTTACGTATCTTGTTGGGAGGATGGCGTAGTAGAATCTGTAGAGACCCCCTGTTTGAGTTGCTCCGAAGGACCACCATCATCCACTGCCGGACTAATTTCCTTCGGCTATAATGATTTTGAATTGTGAAGTCAAACCGATAAGAAAAAGGAATAAAATTTGCTCTTAAGAACTCATTCATGCATGATACTGACGAACACTACTCGGATGAAAGGCAAACACATGATGCGAGGATGGAATATGTATGAAAAACAGGATGGTGTAACATATTCACACCTATGATGTGGTAACTAAGCAGAATGCATTTCAACAAATTAGAAGCACTACAAGCTAGACACCATATGAAAGATGCAACCAATATCACTCTGCCAAGTTCAAACTATATGGCGTTTCAACAAATTAGAAGTAGTACATGCTAGAAATCATATGCAAGACACAACCAATATCATAGTGGCGACTTAAAGGTGCCTTATCATAAGTGACTGATGCGGGATATGCAAGAATAGTAGTCTGATGTAGAAATAGGAACACATGTCATATTCACAGGCATTATGTGTAAAGTAAGCAGATGCAATTCAACAAAGTTAGAAGCAATACAAGCTAGACATCATACGCAACATGCAACCACATATAATAGTGCCAAGTTAGAGCAAGCACCTGTGATGGTGGAGTAGGGGAGATGTGCTCATCATCTACACAGCTACGTTGACTGTCTAGCCTTGCGTTGTCTTGCGAATCTTGTTGGGAGGATGGCGGAGTAGAATCTGTAGAGAACCTCCATTTCAGTTGCTCGGAAGGACCACCATCATCCAATTCCTTGCCAATTTCCTTCAGCTTTATTGATTTTGGATTGTGAGGTCATACCGACAAGAAAAAGGAATATCATTCGCTCTTCAGAACTCATTCATGCATGATACCGACGAACACTACTCTGATGAAAGGCAAAGTCATGATACGAGGATGGAATATGTACGAAAAAATGGACGGCTTGACATATTCACACCTATGATGTGGTAACTAAGCAGAAGGCACTTCAACAAAATTAGAAACACTGCAAGACACCATATGGAAGGTGCAATCAATATCACTCTGCCAAGTTAAAACTATCTCGTCATAGGTGGCGTTCATCAAACTAGAAGCAATACAAGCTAGAAATCATATTCAAGATGCAAACCAATATCACACTGCCAACTTAAAGGTGTCCCATCATAAGTGACTGATGCAGGATACACAAGAAGAGTAGTTTCATGTAAGAACATGGTGTGATAGACAGATATAGTATGTACCAAAAATAGGAAAGCATGTCATATTCACATGTATCATGTGTAAGCTAAGCAGATACCGTTTACACTAATTAGGAGCAATACGAGCTAGACACCATATGCAACATGCAACCAGACATCACACTGCCAAGTTAGAGCAAGCACCTTGGATGGTGGAGTAGGGGAGCGGAGACTTGGACCTTGTAATGCAGTATCAGTACAAGGAGAATCCGTACAGATGCTCCGTTTACGTTGCTGCAGAGGACCCACCATCATCGCCTTCCTCACTCTTTTCCTTCCCCTTTCTTGATTTTGCCTTGTCAAGTCAAACCCACAAGAAAAAGGAACAAAATTTGCTCTTCAGAACTTATTGATGCATGATACTGACGAACACTACTTTCATGTAAGGCAGCCGCATGATAGGAGGATGGAATATGTATGAAAAATAGGACGGCGTGACATATTGACATGTATGATGTATGAAGTGTAAACTAAGCACAAGGTGCTTGAACTTGTTAGAATCGATGCAAGCTAGAAACCATATGAAAGATGAAACCAATATCACTCTGCCAAATTAAAAGGGTGCCCTAACAAATGTATTTGACCAAATTAGAAGCAACACATGGCAACAGGCTAGAAATAATATGCAATATGCAACGAATAAAGGTGACTCATCGTAAGTGATTGATGCAGGATACATAAGAGAGGTAGTTTCATGTAAGAACAAGGTTAACACATAGATGTAGTGTGTACCAAAAATAGGAAGGCATGTCATATTCACAGGTATAGCGTGTAAACTAAGCAGATGCAATTTACCCTAATTAGAAGCATTACAAGCTAGACACCGTATGCAACATGCAACCACATATCACACTGCAAAGTTGGAGCAAGCACCTGTGATGGTGGTGTAGGGAAGTGCGATCTTCAGGTACAGAGCAACGTTCAATATCTTCATTTAGGCTTGCTGTTTCTTGAGAATCATGTGGAGAGGATGAAATTGCATTCTTTATAAGAGTATTGCATCTCATATTAACCCACGCGCGTGACTGTCTCATCATAAGCGATATACGTAGGATACACAAGAACAATAGTTTGATGTAAGAACATGGTGTGATAGGCAGATGTAGTATGTACCAAAAACAGGAAGGCGTGTCATATTCACATGTATAATGTGTAAGCTAAGGAGATGCAATTTAACAAATTAGGAGCATTGATGAGGGATACACAAGAAAAGTAGTTTGATGTAAGAACATGGTTAATAGAAAGACGTAGTATGTACCAAAAACAGGAAGGCATGTCATATTCACAGGTATAATGTGTTAACTAAGCAGATGCAATTTACCCTAATTAGAAGCATTACAAGGTAGACACCATATGCAACATGCAACCACGTATCACACTGCCAAGTAAGAGCAAGCACCTGCGATGATGGTGTGGGGGAATTGCGGTGATCAACTAGAGAGCTATGTTGACTATCTTCATTTAGCCTTGCTATTTCTTGAGAATCATGTGGGGAGGATGACACTGCACTCTTTAAACGAGTAGGGCGTCTCACAGTAACCCACCCGGTTGACTGTCTCATCATAAGTGATTGACGAGGGATACAAAAGAGCATTAGTTTGATGTACGAACATGGTTAATAGACATATGTAGTATGTATCAAAAACAGGAAGGCATGTCATTATCAAAGGCATAATGTGTAAAGTAAGCAGATGCAATTTAACCAAATTGGAAGCAATACAAGCTAGACACCATATGCAACATGCAACCGCATTTGACAGCGCGAAGTTAAAGCAATCACCTGGGATGGTTGTGTGTGGCAATTGAGATCATCAACTGCAGAGCTACGTTTACTGTCTCCAACTGCTGACACTGTACCCATTAGAGCGCTGAAACGCTTAGTGCTTATCTTCGAATTACACTGGAGTGACTTCTGTCTTTTCTTTTCTGCATTCATCAACACTGCGTCAGAGTCTGAAATACCCATGCATAAAAAAATAGTGTGAGTATGGGTGAAGTGTGTGCACAATTAGTACAGTGTAAAGGTAGTAGATAGAAGGTCAGTGAGAAATAAATGACGGGAGACATATGATAGCTCTACAACATGCATGGCACACTCAATTACTACATGATTCTATGAAAATAATAGTCGACTAAAAGAAAATAGGTTAGTCCATTTTTTCTGCACCGTCCGATGTACAAAGACGGGCAGATCACCTTCATCTACCTCCAGCTAGTCAGTGTTGACGATCTTCCTCGAAATGCCAGTGACCACCGGCCCAATATTCCTCCCCTACCTGCGCCCTCCCCTCGACCTCACCGCACCGCCGTGCTTGGCACCACCCCTGGCCATCCATTCAAGCCCCGCCGACCTCCAGATCGGGCGCAAGCAGCTCCTGCGCCCCACACCCCTATGATAGACACCGATGCGCCGCTTCCCCGGGGAACAAGTGGACTAGGTGCTCCGCGTGCCTAAGTGGGTGCTGCTTCTTTTAATTGTGGTTTGACTGACCCTGAATTGAAATCCAGGCGGGCTACTGACCTCTAGCAAAGGTGAAATAGTAAAAGGGAGGAAACCTTGTGCATTTAGTATCACGAAGAAGATGCAGTAAGAAGCGCTCAACTAGTTTCTTTCGTGGGATGAATACAGTGTGAGCAGAGACGTAAGATTTGCACGAATAAGGGAAGAGGAGTACCTCTTTCTGCTGGCAGTGCTGTGTCCTCCTTCTGTTTTTCCAACGATCTTGTTGTTTGCCAGAAACCAGAAGTTGTGGAGGACGGTGCAGCCTTGGACGAACCCATGGCCAAGTTGTTGAGTGTGGTGCGGTGGCCGTCTGTCAGCAGCGGGGAAGCAGATCCGAGGCGGTGAACGATGGCGTAGCGGGAATAGCTCCGGTGTGGTGGACGGTTGCAACAGTGGAGCCGCAGCAGTGAGGCGCAGGACGGCATGGTCGGAGTGGTTCTGGTATGGCGCACGTCAGCATCGGTGTCGTGGAGGAAGCTCTTCCTCGGCTTCAGCCGCTAAGTCCTTGAGGGCGTTGCGGTTGCGGTTGCGTTGGACGACGACGTTGGGGTAGCATCTCCAGCGTGATGGAGGAGGGCGGCGGTGGATTGGCCACTATGGGGTGGAGGACTGAGGAGGCTGGGGTTTCGCGGCTGGTGGAGAGGGCGTTTTCACGCCCACGGAGTATGAATGGGGAAACTGAGGGAGGCGGGGAACTAAGGGGGAACAATGTTTCGGTTTGAGACGCGCTTGTTTGCAATTTGGGGAAAGTTACAAACTTTGCCCCCATCTAAAATTTCGGACATATTGCGGGCTCGGGGTAGGACAGTCATGTCAGGTGTCCCAAATGTGGGCGGGATAGATTTCAGCTGAGCGCATGGGTGTTTAGGCGCCCACGGCGTATGAATGCTTCTCGGAGGCGGTTGAGACAGGCGTCTTGGTGAAGTTACAAACCTACCCCGGTTTAGACCTTTGGACATCGGGCCGATAGGATACACGGGCCAGAGTCAGGACAGTAATTTCCTACCACCAAAACAATAGTCTCACGCAGTTTCGGGTGACCAGAGGCCTATTTGGCGCTTCGTTCAATATTTGGGAGCAGAAGCATTTACGTTTCGGTTCTCTTGAATTGAACTTTCAGGATTTGTCAAACTTCACAAATCTTTACTCTTGAGAATCCTAAAGCTACGATTATTTTGGAATGGAGGGGGTACATTTTAATGTACATTGTACACGAGTATATATTAAAAAATATGCAACTTACCTCAGTTCATGCATGGTTCCAGATATAATCTCCTTGGTTGCAAAAAAAAATGTTAGATATGCGTATGAATATATATAGCATGTTCAAACTCACAACAAAGATTGATGCCCCCTTTTACATCTGATTTACAAATGCCATTATCTCGGGTTCAAATAGATGAATGCACTTCCTATGAATTCGAATCTTCGAAACCCCCTTTATGTTGAATTCGACATGTATTTTATTTCGTAGCTAGCAATTTGGAATGTATCCATGCAAGTGACAAATGTATAAAGTGCTTCACACTAACAACATGGAGTGCACTAATTAATGTTTATATATGAATTGCAAAAGCATCCATTGCCTGTATTTCAAACCGCTCTCACTCTATGGATCGATAATATGAAATAAACACATGCACATGCTAGAATTCAATAGAGTATGGGTGTCTGATAGACCGATTTGCGTCCATACGCAATTTTGCAAAATTCATGATCTCATCCAAAAATACTATTGCCATTTATATTTTAGTTTAATGCGTAGAACCGCCTTTTACACGTAGATGCACTATGCCTCGCCCCGTTCTCAGAAACGCGTTATATATCTCTCTATCTAACGCATAAGTGCACACACTTTATATGCATCGGCATTTCTCTTTCACACATGCTCACAATCTCCCTCAGGGTGTCGGGGTGTCTCACGCACATGCTCTCTCTGTTTCTCTGTCTCTCTTTCTGACTACTATGTACCAGTCTTTTCACTAATCTCAGTTGGAAAGCACTATTTCTCTCACATGCATATATACACATGCATGATCTCTACTAGCCCTCTATACGCACATATATGTGCCTACGTGTCTCCCGCATGCACATTATCTTTAGGCCTCTCTCGCACACATTGCCCCCGACACACCTCTCTAATAATAGTTGGCAGATATGATTTCATCATATCATTCGGTAGGATATCCCTGGCTGTTAGGCTGGATGGTAATACGAGGCAAAGTTTTACCCTAGTTCGGATTGGACCCTTTGCAGTTGAAGAAAGAGCCTACTCCTGGTACTGTATATTAGTGATAGGGGTGTGTACAAAGTACACGTGAATACCAGGCATTGTGCGTGTGTGTATACTATTGACGAACTAGCCCCCAAGCTTGCGTAACATACTAAGGGCCTAGGGTTACAAATCACATATAGTCGGCTTATCACCAGTGGGGATAGAGTCCTCCGCGACTCTGGTAGCTTCGTGTTGTACGCCGAGTCCTCTACATGGGTCTTCGTATAACACGTCTCGGTCCAACCTATATGTGGAGCAGGATGGAACCAACCCATGAGTCTTCATGTTAACCCACCACAACTAGAAATGATGTGCCCACCACACCACACACGCAATCAGCCACTAAGAAAATAAGCATATACAATAGTACAACGATATCTAGCTCACGATACATCTCCATATTTTGTTGATGACACTGACGGACTTTGCATTTGATGCGTGCTCCGTATTTTGTTGACGACACTTACGGTCATTGTATTTGAAGCGAAAGCACGATATGGTCACTGGACTTCAGAAAAAGCTCATCACGGTCACCACATACATTTTGTCGTGCTAACCAACATGTGGTTGGATGGTTAGAGGACAATGGTTTCTCGAGCCCACCAAGGTTAAAAAACCCGGTGCTCGCATTTATCTTGTGTTAATTTCAGTATTTTCCGGCGATGTATGTTCAGTGGGAGGAGACGTTCCACTCGACTACGAGGCACCTATGGTGACTTCGTAAAATCTCAAGATCATATATGCTGGCCCACTCTCTCGAAGGTGCTCATAGGGGTAGGGTTCGCGTGTGTGCGCTTATAGCGGTGAGTGCTTGCGGGTATATATGAGCCCTTGTGTCTGTACCGTGTTAAACAAATACATGTCATGATTATACGGTCACTGGCTCACCCGTACAACTCCGTATTTTGTTGATGACACAATCAATTGACCAGTCAAATGGCACAACTAGTGTTGCACCATCGGGGCGTGTAACCATGGGCCCCACCTTTCAGCCCGTATATGAAAGAAAGAAATGGTAGTTTGAGTCTGTACCGTGTTAATAAAATAGGAGTACATTTTAGGGTGATCATACGGTCACTGGCTCACCATACAGCTCCGTAATTTGTTGATAAGACGATCAATTGACCAGTCAAATGGTCCACATTCAGCAGCGCACATTACCATATGGCCCACCCGTCCGTGCGTATATGAAGGACAAAAATGGTAATAACCTAGTGGTCGGTGGGTATTCGAAGTCGTGAGACCTCTGGTTGGTAGTCACCGGCAGTTTGGGGGGCGTTCATTGGGCGGTGGAGTGGGGATTCCCGGAGAAAAAGCTCGGTGCGCGGGAGGGGGGGGGGCTAGAGGGATGGCCGGTGCGGCGGCGGACCGGCGGTGGGGAGTGGTTTCGGGGAGGGCGGGCCGGCCGCGGGCGGCGGGGGCGGGCGGTTCGGCCGGTGGTGGCTGGCGGCTCAGGGGGGTGGAGCTTGATGATAAACTGGAGGCCCTTGATTTCGTATCCAACGGCTGGAAAATCTAATGACCAGAGATGAAAAAGTCAGTCGACTGACGTGTAGCCTCACCCCGCACGTACACATGCACACACGCAAGACACGAACGCATGTAGGCATGCAACACCGACACGTACACATAACATAGACACGCACGCATGATGGCGTGCAACACTGAATCATACACATGCACTCACAAACACACGCACGTACGCACCCATGCATGCAACACTGAAACGCACCCTTGCACGCACGCAACACTCGCACGCCTGCATGCACACAGCACATGACGCAAGACACATGCTCAACCTATACGTGCATGCACCCTTTGTTAAGGACATGGATTGTTATGGGTATTAATCAATCTTATCTGTGATAAGCAGAACATTGATGTTTGCAGCGGTCTTTATGAATCACAACGTATCGAACGGGCTATCAACATAGTAGGCTTAACTACATGAAAAAGATGACGTCACACTCAATGAATAATCATGGGTTTATGAAATGCCCGCTTCTGACCGCCCTGGCCCACTAAAGGTTCCTCTGCTGTGCCCTGCCTACGTTGGGTCACTGACATGCAGGCCATGCACCCAAAGAGCCCACACGTCAGTGGAAGAATGGCGCGGTGTCCTAGGTCAGTGTCGAGGGCGCCACTCGCGGCATGCCCGGCTGAACACGCCTCCGTGCAGCATTCAAACACCTCCATGAAACCCGCCCGTGTGGAAGCCGAGAAACCCACTCTGGACACACGTCCGTTCATGACCGGGCCGGCGTTAACGCAACACCGGCCGAGCTCCTCCTATCCGCCGTCTATTTAATCTCCTATTTAAACGAGGCCAAACGCCGGCCAAGAATCGCACACCTCCGCCGCTCTCCTATATCCTCCACCATTTTGTACACTCTTACAATGGCTTACGAAGAGTAGTTATTCCGCATCCAAGCCGCCTGGGTAGCCCGCCGGATACGAGCTATGCAGCTCGCTGATCCACCTCCCCCCTCGCCCGACGGAGCCAGTTGCCGACCCAAGCCGGCGCGCGGTTCAGCAACTCGCCGCTCCAGGCCAGCTCGATGAGGAGTGGCGCACGGGCGTCGTTGCTGCCGTCCATGCCGCCGCCTCGTATCGCGTCTCCCGTTTCTGTGGCCGAGACTCCCATGCCGGGGCCGCACCATGCAAGCAGCGATAGAAGCCGGGTGCGTGGAGAGTGACGAGTCGGTGGCCAGCGCCTCCGCGTCCACCGCCATCATCGAGGAGAAGTAGAATGCGGGAGGCCGCTGCCGCTTGGGTCCCATGAAGGCCACCGTGGAGGCGAAGCCGGCGTACACAGCAGGTGTCTTGCCGGATCCTTTTGTTGCGAGGACCTTCATAGACCCCGCATGGGCTCCACGGAAGAGGGGAATGTTAGGATGAACTTGAGCCGGTGCCGGCCATGGCGAAGTAGTGGCCGGTGATGAACTCGAACCGGTGCCGACCACCATCATCTTTTGCACCAGGCAATGATATCAGTTGGGCAGTGGGGAAGCGAGCCGTCCTTTGCGCTGAAGCATATACCTTCGGGGCTCCTGGTAGTCCAGTGATCGTGCTGCCAGACATGAGGAACACAAATCGATCGACAGGCGACCATTTAGGCCAGGTATTATATACCTGTGCTTTTCAGAACTAGCACCGCGTAGTTCATTTGAATGTAATGAAATCTGTCATGTTTGTGTGAAAATCCGGTATTTTATATGATTTCCGTCGTTGTTTATGTGAAATATCAGTTTGTCTACGTGTTTGCATGAATTTCGTCTGGTTGGTTGAGTTGCCATCATAATGTGTGCGTCTACGGTTGGATGGCGTAATTTGCGGGTCACCGGTCAATCTGCGAACGGCTCGGGCGGTGTTGTGGGACAAAAAACACAGCTCGTGCAAGCTCGTCTCCAACGTGCGCGCTGGAGGATGCATGACAACATGAGCACCCAATCAATTCCTCGTTCATCGGTGGCAAAGGCACCGGTGGACAAAAGGGTCACCATTATTTTGGCTACCCCGGACAAGATCCAAATAGCCCCTCCCAATAGATTCAGATCCCTCTTTCGCCGTGGAATTTTGCCATGTGTTGTTTTCATGGACTAGCAAGATGCCCGTGCATTGCACGGAACATCAAGATGCATTTTTTACAAACTCCCGCATGCATGCAAGGGATAATTAATGTCCTTCTTTGCTAGTACCACGAGGCAAACACCATTAATATTGCATCGATTAGTGTTAGTGGCCTTGTATATCTGCAAATTGTAATTTTGATAGTGGCCCCTTGTATATAAAAATGGAGGGATAAATATGAGAGATAAGGTGAGGAGGAGTGGGGCGTGGTGCCGTGGTGGTGACTGGTGGTCGACTGGGCGGAGGCATGGGGGTGGACGACGCATTTGTCTAGGTTTGTATCTCTCTCACACACACCCACGTAGGTGGGGGACATGCACGAAGAGAAGAGGTGCACGCACGGCGCACGCACTCCTGTATCTTTCCCAACCACACCCGCGCGGGTACACGGTGGAGCTCATTTCTGTAGAAAAAGGCAGCCCACGTGGTAATTTGGCATGTGTACTAGTTGTCCACTTGGTGGAGGGAGGACCATCTACCACGGGTGAACAAACAAATTGCGACTTGACGCATTATGTTAACTTAAAAAAAGAGGCAAACCATGTGGGGCCTACCTTAGAGGCAAGCCTCTATACACTGGAGTACTTTTGATGTGTCCCGTCAACTCGCAGAATGAGGAGAAGCTTGCTTAGTACGCCGTCTCCCCCACCCACGGGCGCGGTGGCTCGCAGGATGAGGTGAAGCTTACTACTACTGTATGCCTTTACGCCCGCTCCCTCGCCCACGCGCGCGATGGCTCGCAGCACGAGGAGAAAATTTTACTACTCCCTCCGTTTACTCCTCGTCCCTACTACGTACGTACTTTGGTTAGTACTCCCTCCATTTACTTATACAAGGCCACTATAAAAAATACATTTTGCATCTATACAAGGCCACAAATAGTAATTGAGACAAAAGTTACTACTCCCTCCTTTCTAGTTTATGGCTCAATTTCAAAATCTCTCCAACCAAGGTAGACGGTCAGTGGTCGAATTAATTTCGTAGTTTGCACAGTAAACTCATTTTTCTCAAGAAGTTATGTTTACTGAGGCATTAATTAGAGCGAATGCATGAATGACCACTAAATTTCCATGAACTTGTACATGCATTGCTTAGTTTCCTCTTGACACTTCTTGCCTCGGGTGATCTAACGCACCTCGAAATCCAACATGTAATGGTACTACTACTAGTATAGTAGAATTGAGACTTATCAAACGGGAAAACGAATGTTTTTTAGATGAGCCCTATAAACCCTAGTGGGTACGTACTCTGTAAAAACAGATTTTTCCAAAACTAAGTCGCTCCCTTTCATGAATTCTGTAGTATACTCCTCCATCGACGCTCCCTTTCATGAATTCTGTACTTCTTGTCGCCGACATGTGGGACATATAGCAACCGGGTCGACGTGTCAAGCACCAAATAACAGTGCAGAACAGCAGGGGACGCACCCACTCGTACCGTCCCAGTAGTAGTAATGAGCAATGAGACGTCAAATCACAATGCCGCACCTTCCCAGACGGACGAAACAACCATTATTTCACACTTCGGTTCGACATCATCTCAAACCACGTACTAGTATTGCTTCTGCCTCAAGAGGGACACGCGCATCACCTTGCTACATCATGACACGTGGGACCGCATGACAGGCCATGCTCCCCCACTGACCGCTTGGTAAAATCACCTCATTTTTACTATACTTCCTCCGTATCAGTTTACTACATGGCATGCACGTCGTTCTAGGTTGAGAATTTAACTGGCTATATATATATATATGTGTGTGTGTGTGTGTGTGATGAACAGTATGCTAGCCTTTTAAAAAATGTATACTTTTTTACAGTAGTACTATCGATGGATTGCGCCATGGAGCAAAAATTAATTTTTTTTAAAATAGGTGGTACATATAGAGAGCGCTCGTCACCAAATTATGCATATAGTACTATTAAAAAAGCTAGTACGTGCTTAATTGGGGTGCTAAATTCTATTAAAGAAATACTAGTACTACCTCCTTTCCGGTTTATAGGGCTCAATTCAAAAATCTCACCAACGAAGGTAGATGGTGAGTGGTGAAACAATTGTTGTAGTTTGCAAATCCACTGAATTAATGCGCTTGTTTTCCTCAAAAAATGTGTTTACGAATGCATTAATTGCAATGCATGCATGCATAAAGTACATGCACTGGTCAATTTTCTCTTAATACTTGCATGTAATGATTTATTGCACCTTGAAATCTGAACATGTGATGGGGAACAACCAAATTGAGACTTATAAAATGGGAAAACTAAAATTTTGAGACAAGCCCTATAAACCGGAAAGGAGGGAGTAGTATGTACATACTAAAGATCTAAAGTAACGAGAAGAAACATAACATAGTTCTGCTAGAGGCTCAGCACAACACACCCCTCAAATTAAACTAAGCACACCTGAAATTGAACTATGCAACTAATCTGGTAGACACTGCATTAGAAGTTTAGAACCACCATGAGCAACGACACTGCCATCTTACTCGGAGTCCTTGTCCACGTCCTCGACTTCGTCCTTGTCCCTCTTCCTCTTGGCTGATACTTCTTTGCTTGAACGGCAAACTTGGCTGTTGCTCTTCATCCAACCCTTGTAGATATTGAAACAAAGGTAGCCATCCATTGCAGCGTAGTGGATGTGGTCTATATCTAGTACATTCCGCTGCCATGCATGACGATGAAATGTGTAATGAGGTTTCTCCAGTTTACGGTACGAAGGACGAACCATGGCTCCTGCCAGGGTCAGCATTGAGGGCTGACAAGAGGGCACCAGCCGATTCTTCTGGAGGTCGAAGGGGTTGCCTACAACGAGGCCTATCCGACCCATGACTTCTTTGTCGTTCTTAAAGTCTATAGTAACGAATTTCACTATTTTGTCCTCGAGGAAGTTCTTAAAATCCTGGCACTCAACGTCGGCATGGCATATGTGGTAGACCAAGCAAATGTTATGTACGCAAACCTGGATCACGGCGGGCTTCTTCCTCTCTTCATCCTTTAGATCCTTCTCTCATCCCACGACTGTTGTGTACTCAACATCTAGCCCAGCGACCCACTCATCATCTGAGTTTTCGAACATGCGTCTGAAGCGAGAAAGACATCCTTTCACCATCGCGGAAGTACGGGTGTAGATGACGTCAAACTCATTGCCAGTGATGGTTCTAACCTTGTACTCACCGCCGATTGGGGAGATTTGGGACGCCATGGCTTTGGGAGGAGGGTTAGGATTAGTGGAACTGCCGTAATATGAATGGACGGGACGACTAGGAGCGAACCGCCGTAGTATTAAAGGACGTGTGGGGACGAGTAGGAGCGAACTGCCAGCATGCAAACGGCGGGGTAGTGGCTTTCCATTCTCCCATGATACGGGCTTCCGAGAGCCCTTGAATCTGAGATCGAATGGTTGCATGGCGTGATTCTAGACCTATGGGTGAATATCCTATCCTGGAGGGTTATTCTACAAAATTTCAGCAACTTAGCATGCGACCGTTTGATCTTAGATCCAAGGGCTCCCAGCAGCCCGTATCATGGTCGCGCCTACCACGAGCGTCACGTCGCTCGCACGGTCGTGCCCTTGGAGATTTAACACGGGTCGTTAGGCTATCTGATGTTGGCATGTCATCACTTAGTCACTCATACTACAACAAGGTTAGCTATAAGGTTGGCTATAAGTGTATTTTTTTACTCCTCTCTATCTCTTTCTTCGTACTCCCTCCGTCCCATAATATAAGAATGTTTTTGACACTAGTGTAGTGTCAAAAACGTTCTTATATAATGGGACACAGGGAGTACTAGTATTTATTGCATTTGCCAAGGAGTGACCTCTTCCAATGAAATGGTGTTGCTAAGTTTGCTTCATTTAATTAGCTATAGACTCAAAATTGTCTTTTCACCTAGGTACACGAGCTTAGCATCGTTTCTTCCTTGGGTCACCAAACTAGTCTCTCTCTTCTTGATTAACTTTCCACATCAGACTTTATGCCTATGTCGCAAGCTTAAGCACCTGTAGGAGCAAGTAAGTACGATAGTGCGCTTTACATGGCATTTTTGCATATGTGGAGGAAAGAGAGGCAAGGAAAAAGTGGAGAAGTGGGCTCTCATGCAAGAGCCAGCCTCTACTACATGGTGGAGCATTGGGAGAGGTATCTGTATGGAGGTGGTCAGGAATTGAGAGACTCACGCCGGTCGTAGCGCCGCAGTTAAAATGATAATGGCAAGTCAAATCACGGGGCCCCACCTGTCCAGCAGTAACTCGCTGTCAAATCACACAGCCCTACGTTTGTAGCAGCCTACTCCCTCGTCTTCTCGCGTCTCTATCGAACCGACTAGGCGGAACTGCCCCGCCGCCTACCACGCAGGAAAAGCCCCGCCCTCGACTTTTAAATACAACTACTCCCTTCGTCTAGGTGAGTAAGTCATCTTACGAAAACCAAATAATCCCAAAATACTAAGACGCGGTGCATTAACTTCTACCTCGTTTCTTGTTTCTTCACATATCAACCAATAAGAATCCAATGATATACTTTTTGTGACATAGTAACTCATATTTAGTTAGTCAAATGGATGACCTAGAACTACGTGCATGCCCTATAAACCGAGACACCTACAAATAAAAAACTGAGACAGAGAGGGTAGTTTAGCACGTATCTTTTTAGATCAATATAGTCGGGATTTACCAAGGAGCAAAACCAAGTGGTAGGCTGCTCCTGTTGTGTTGGTGTAGCAACTCAAGTAGGGTCAGTCCGCACACGAAATTGCGACACACTTAACATGACCCCTTTGGCAGACATGTGGCTCATCCACCGTCTTGTTCCACGTGCGATGCACCAAATTACAGTTCGGAGCAGCGGTTGGAATTGGAGGCACCCCGGTCGTAGCGCCTTAGTAGTAGAAAATGAGCGATGAGGGGTGCTACGTCTTGAGCTTGTGTTGGTTTTCCTCGAAGAGGAGAGGGTGATGCAACAATAGTAGCGTAAGTATTTCCCTCAATTTTTGAGAACCAAGGTATCAATCAGTAGGAGGCTCCTCAAAAGTCCCACGCACCTACACAAACAAACAAAGAACTCGCAACAACGCAATAAAGGGGTTGTCAATCCCGTCACGGCCACTTGCGAAAGTGAGATCTAATAAAGATAGTATGATAAGATAAATATATTTTTGGTATTTTATAATATAGATGCAAAAAGTAAAGATGCAAATAAAAGTAGATTGAAAGCAAATATGATAAGAGATAGACCCGGGGGCCATAGGTTTCACTAGAGGCTTCTCTCAAGATAGCATAAGTATTATGGAGGGTGAACAAATTACTGTCGAGCAATTGATAGAAAAGCGCATAGTTATGAGATTATCTAGGCATGATCATGTATATAGGCATCACGTCCATAACAAGTAGACCGACTCCTGCCTGCATCTACTACTATTACTCCACACATCGACCGACTCCTTCCTGCATCTAGAGTATTACGTTCATAAGAACAGAGTAACGCATTGAGCAAGATGACATGATGTAGAGGGATAAACTCATGCAATATGATATAAACCCCATCTTGTTATCCTCGATGGCAACAATACAATACGTGCCTTGCAACCCTTTCTGTCACTGGGTAAGGACACCGCAAGATTGAACCCAAAGCTAAGCACTTCTCCCATGGCAAGAAAGATCAATCTAGTAGGCCAAACCAAACTGATAATTCGAAGAGACTTGCAAAGATAACTCAATCATACATAAAAGAATTCAGAGACGATTCAAATGTTATTCATAGATAAACTTGATCATAAACCCACAATTCATCGGATCTCGACAAACACACCACAGAAAGAGTTTACATTGAATAGATCTCCACAAGAGAGGGGGAGAACATTGTATTGAGATCCGAAAAGAGAGAAGAAGCCATCTAGCTAATAACTATGGACCCGAAGGTCTGTGGTAAACTACTCACAACTCATTGGAGGGGCAAGGATGTTGATGTAGAAGCCCTCCATGGTGGATTCCCCCTCCGGCAGAGTGCCGGCGAAGGTTCCAAGATGAGATCTCGCGGATACAGAAGGTTACGGTGGTGGAAATTGTGTTTCGTGGTGCCCCCGGATGTTTTCGGGGTACATAGGTATATATAGGAGGAAGAAGTACGTCGGTGGCCGCCCGAGGGGCCCACGAGACAGGGGGCGCGCCCTACAGGGGGGGGGGGGCGTGGCCTCCAATATCGTGGGGGCCTCGACTGCTTCTTGACTTGCACTCCAAGTCCTCTCGATCACGTTCGTTCCAAAAATCACGCTCACGAAGGTTTCATTCCGTTTGGACTCCGTTTGATATTCCTTTTCTTCGAAATACTGAAATAGGCAAAAAAATAGCAATATGGGCTGGGCCTCTGGTTAGTAGGTTAGTCCCAAAAATGATATAAATGTGTAAAATAAAGCCCATAAACATCCAAAAGGGGTAATATAATAGCATGGAACAATCAAAAATTATAGATACGTCGGAGACGTATCAAGCATCACCAAGCTTAATTCCTGCTCGTCCTCGAGTAGGTAAATGATAAAAAAGAAATTTTTGATGTGGAATGCTAGCTAGCATAATTCTCTATGTAATTTTCTTTAGTGTGGCATGAATGTTCAGATCCAAATGATTCAAAATAAAAGTTCATATTGATAAAAGAAATAGTAACACTTCAAGCATACTAATTAAAGTAATCATGTCTTCTCAAAATAACATGGCAAAAGAAAGTTCATCCCTACAAAATCATATAGTTAGGCTATGCTTCGTTTCGTCACACAAAGATGTTCCCAACTTCTATACCCCCGATGACAAGCCAAGCAATTGTTTCATACTTAAATAATCTCAAACTTTTTCAACCTTCACGCAATACATGAGCGTGAGCCATGGATATAGCACTATGGGTGGAATAGAATATGATGATGGGGATTGTGTGGAGAAGACAAAAAGGGAGAAAGTCTCACATTGACGAGGATAATCAACGGGCTATGGAGATGCCCATCAATTGATGTCAACATGAGGAGTAGGGATTGCCATGCAACAGATGCACTAGAGCTATGAATGCTCAACAAAAGGAAACTAGTGGGTGTGCATCCAACTTGCTTGCTCACGAAGACCTAGGGCATTTGGGGAAGCCCATCGTAGGAATATACAAGCCAAGTTCTATAATGAAAAATTCACACTAGTATGAAAAAGAAAACTTATGAGACTCACTATATGAAAAACATGGTGCTACTTTGAAGCACAATATATGAGACTCACTACATGAAGAACAAGGTGCTACTTTGAAGCACAAGTGTGGAAAAAGAGATAGTAACATTGCCCTTTTTTTCTTTCTTTTTCTTTTTTTGGGCCTTTTTTTTCTTTTGGCATTTCCCATTTTTTTCTTTTGGCAATGCTCTAATAATGATGATCATCACACTTCTATTGATTACAACATATGAATTACAACTCGAAACTAGAACAAGACATGACTCTATATGAATGCCTCCGGCGGTGTACCGATATGGTGCAATGAATCAAGAGTCACATGTATGAAAAATAATGCATGGTGGCTTTGCCACAAATACGATGTCAACTACATGATCATGCAATGGCAATATGACAAAATCAAAGTATGTCATGATGATGATGAACGGAACGGTGGAAAGTTGCATGGCAATATATCTCGGAATGGCTATGGAAATGCCATAATAGGTAGGTATGGTGGCTGTTTTGAGGAATATATAGGGAGGTTTATGTGTGATAGAGCATATCGTATCACGGGTTTTGGATGCACTGGCGAAGTTTGCACCAACTCTCAAGGTGAGAAAGGGCAATGCACGTACCGAAGAGGCTAGCAAAGGCGGAAAGGTAAAAGTGCGTATAATCCATGGACTCAACATTAGTCAAAAGAACTAATATACTTATTGCAAAAATTTAGAAGTCATCAAAAACCAAGTACTACACGCATGCTCCTAGGGGGATAGATTGGTAGGAAAAGACCATCGCTCGTCCCCGACCGCCACTCATAAGGATGCACAAGCCAGGTACACTTCATGTTTCAAATTTGTTACACAACTTTAACCATACGTGCATGCTATGGGACTTGCTAACTTCAATACAAGCATTCTTTATACTCATAATCACCCAACTAGCATGACTTTAATATCACTACCTCCATATCTCAAGACAATTATCAAGTATCAAATTGATCATAGCATCCAATTCACTTCCTATGATAGTTTTTATTATACCCAACTTGGATGCCTACCATTCTAGGACCAATTTTATAACCATAGCAAATACCTTGCTGTTCTAAAAGACTCTCAAAATAATATAAGTGAAGCATGAGAGACTAGTAATTTCTTCAAAATTAAGACACCACCGTGCTCTAAAAGATATAAGTGAAGCACTAGAGCAAAAACTATCAAGCTCAAAAGATATAAGTGAAGCACATAGAGTATTCTAGCAAATTCTAATCAAATAGGCTTCTCCCAAAAGGTGTGTACAGCAAGGACGATTGTGGTAAACTAAAAAGCAAAGACTAATATAATACACGACACTCCAAGCAAAACACATATCATGTGGCGAATAAAAATATAGCTCCAAGTAAAGTTACCAATGAACGAAGACGAAAGAGGGGATGCCTTCCCGGGCCATCCCCAAGCTTAGGCTTTTGGCTATTCTTTAATTTTTTGGGGTTACATGGGAATCCCCAAGATTAGGCTCTTGCCACCCTTTATTCCATAGTCCATAAAAGCTTTACCCAAAACTTGAAAACTTCACAACACAAAACTCAACCGGAAATCTTATAAGCTCCGTTAGTGAAAGAAAACAAAACCACCACATAAGGTACTGTAATGAACTCATTATTTATTTGTTTTGGTGTTAAACCTACTTTATTCCAACTTCCTTATGGTTTATAAACTAATTTACTAGCCGTAGATGCATTGAAATAAGCAAACAACACACGAAAAACAGAATCTGTCAAAAACAGAACAGTCTGTAGCAATATGTAACTAACGCAAACTTATGGAACTCTAAAAATCCTACCAAAATAGGAAGTCCTGAACAAGTTGTTTATTGAATATAAGAAAAAAGAATCAACGCAAAATCACGTTCCTGTGATTTAACAAAATTATATTCGTGCGCGCAAAGTTTCTGCTTTTCAGCAGAATCAAATCAACTATCATCATAGGTTATCCTATAGGTTCTACTTGGCACAAACACTAACTAAAAGATAAAAACACATCTAAACAGAAAGTAGATGCAATATTTATTACTAAACAGGAGCAAAAACAAAAACATAAAGAAAATTTGGGTTGCCTCCCAACTCGTACTATCGTTTAACGCCCCTAGCTAGGCATAAAAGCAAAGATAGATCTAACGAGTGCCATCTTTGGCACTAAATTCATAAGTAGAGTTCTTGTGATCTCTAGGGATTTCTCCCCTTTTATCAATGGCTAAACCTTTAGGCAAAAATTCAAGAAATCCATTGGTAGCAAAAGGTTCCTTAATGATAGAGAGACAATTGGGAAGAACACTTATGGATTTGAGATCCGCGTCTCATTTACTAGAAGATTCACCCTTACTTTAGGAACATAAATAAACTTGGCAGTTTTAGTAGAGGGTTTTGGAGTGTTTTTCATGGGGGAAAACATGGAACCTAAGTTTGTAATGATATCCTCAAGTTTACCGATTCTAGCAGAGTCTAGATCTATTTTTTTCATTGACTATAGGTTCTTTTCTTTAAGATTTTTCAAAGTAACTCCAACCTTAGATCCAAATTAGGTAATGTGGTTATTAACCTTTTTATCCAAATTTTCAATCAACTCAATAGTGGCAACTTTATTTTCAATAATCACAAGCCGTTGCATAACGTGTTGTAAAGTTAAAATAGTTCCATTGATCAAAAGAGGTGGGGGGCCAAACAAATCTAACATAGCATTATAAGCATCAAACGTATGGCTACTCATGAAATCACCACCAGTAGCAATATCAAGAACACATCTATTCCAAGGAGTAATGCCTACATAAAAATTGCGGAGAAGAACGGAAGTAGCAAGCTTCCTAGTAGCTTTATATTGGGCATTGCAAATTCTATACCAAGCATCTTTTAAATTTTCTCTCTCCCTTTGCTTAAAATTGAGAATTTCTTGTTCGTGAGTGAGAATGAGGATAGGAGGACTAGCCATAACAACAAGGTAAACGAGCTAACACACGGGCAAACGGAAAAAGGCAAGCAAAAAAGAGAGGAGGAGATTGGGAAAGAGAGGGCGAATAAAACGGCAAGGGTGAAGTGGGGGAGAGGAAAACGAGAGGCAAATGGCAAATAATGTAAATGCGAGGGATATGGGTTTGTGATGGGTACTTGGTATGTCTTGACTTGAGCGAAGACCTCCCCGGCAACGGCGCCAGAAATCCTTCTTGCTACGTCTTGAGCTTGCGTTGGTTTTCCTCGAAGAGGAGAGGGTGATGCAGCAATAGTAGCGTAAGTATTACCCTCAGTTTTTGAGAACCAAGGTATCAATCCAGTAAGAGGCTCCTCAAAAGTCTCAGGCACCTACACAAACAAACAAAGAACTCGCAACCAACGCAATAAAGGGGTTGTCAATCCCTTCACGGCCACTTGCGGAAGTGATATCTAATAAATATAGTATGATAAGATAAATATATTTTTGGTATTTTATAATATAGATGCAAAAAGTAAAGATGCAAATAAAAGTAGATTGAAAGCAAATATGATAAGAGATAGACCCGGGGGCCATAGGTTTCACTAGAGGCTTCTCTCAAGATAGCATAAGTATTACGGTGGGTGAACAAATTACTTTCGAGCAATTGATAGAAAAGCGCATAGTTACGAGATTATTTAGGCATGATCATGTATATAGGCATCACGTCCATAACAAGTAGACCGACTCCTGCCTGCATCTACTACTATTACTCCACACATCGACCGACTCCTGCCTGCATCTAGAGTATTAAGTTCATCAGAACAGAGTAACACATTAAGCAAGATGACATGATGTAGAGGGATAAACTCATGCAATATGATATAAACCCCATCTTGTTATCCTCGATGGCAACAATAAAATACGTGCCTTGCAACCCTTTCTGTCACTGGGTAAGGACACCGCAAGATTGAACCCAAAGCTAAGCACTTCTCCCATGGCAAGAAAGATCAATCTAGTAGGCCAAACCAAACTGATAATTCGAAGAGACTTGCAAAGTTAACTCAATCATACATAAAAGAATTCAGAGAAGATTCAAATATTATTCATAGATAAACTTGATCATAAACCCACAATTCATCGGATCTCGACAAACACACCGCAAAAAGAGTTTACATCGAATAGATATCCACAAGAGAGGGGGAGAACATTGTATTGAGATCCAAAAAGAGAGAAGAAGCCATCTAGCTAATAACTATGGACCCGTAGGTCTGTGGTAAACTACTCACAACTTATCGGAGGGGCAAGGATGTTGATGTAGAAGCCCTCCGTGGTCGATTCCCCCTCGGGTAGAGTGCTGACGAAGGCTCCAAGATGAGATCTCACAGATACAGAAGGTTACGGTGGTGGAAATTGTGTTTCGTGGTGCCCCCGGATGTTTTTGGGGTACGTAGGTATATATAGGAGGAAGAAGTACGTCGGTGGCTGCCCGAGGGGCCCACGAGATAGGGGGCATGCCCTACAGGGGGGGCACGACCTCCTATCTCGTGGGGGCCTTGACTGCTTCTTAACTTGCACTCCAAGTCCTCTGGATCACGTTCGTTCCAAAAATCACGCTCCCGAAGGTTTCATTCCATTTGGACTCCGTTTGATATTCCTTTTCTTCGAAATACTGAAATAGGCAAAAAAACAGCAATATGGGCTGGGCCTCCGGTTAGTAGGTTAGTCCCAAAAATGATATAAATGTGTAAAATAAAGCCCATAAACATCCAAAAGGGGTAATATAATAGCATGGAACAATCAAAAATTATAGATACGTTGGAGACGGATCAAGGGGTCAAATCACAAAGCCCCACCTTTCCCGCATTAAGCTGGACGGACGAAGCAACCATCATTTCACTCTAGCGCGCAAGAGCATAAAGAAAAAAGAGAAAACAATGATGCGTGCGACAGCTACCTAGGGCACCCTAGGGTAGGGGTCTCCACTACATATCCTTTTTTTGAAAGCGCCTCCACTACAAATCGGCTTCTCCCTCGTCCTCTTGAAGAAAACCGATGATGAGTGCGGCGGTAGGGTTTGTAGGAGTACTACGGCGTGCTGGGCCATGTCGTAGTAAACGGGTTTGAGTCGACGCCTTAAATATGTGTGGGCCGCTTGGTTTTACGGGAACGAGACATCATTTTGGGTTCGGGGACCAGTGGAGATATAGTACGTACAAAATATTGTGGACGTAGGTTCGATCGGAAGGCAATGATGCATGGGCCCTACATTTTGAGATACCCGGGGCCGCGTGAAATTTGCTACTGTACTCAAAACTAGTATGGTACACATGTATTGAACGCATGAGATTTCGAAACCAAATTATGAATAAATACACACTATAGCATGTAAAGCTTAGAGTCATATATGCATGATGTAGATGTTCGTTTAGTTCTTATAGTTCATCTCATTCAAAATCAATTAGTTTTATAAAAATGTTAAGATTCATGGGGTTGTTCATTGTAAATCATAAAGTAAAAAACAAATAATGGCAATTCTTTTAGAAAAAAATAATCAATTATGATACAGAAGATTCTAGAACAAAGGAGAAGTGCTTGTGTTTTGAGGTTTGTGCATTATGCTTAAGTTCAACCATGGAGTCTTCTAAATTGTACATGTGGCAGATCTCGTGGAATGTTGATGATATCCAACGGCTAGTTGTGCTCGGATTTTCCCATCTCTGCACTGTCGGGTTAGCTTCATCCAGCGACCATCTTTCAAAGTTATTGGCACACTATATAGTTCTTGTGCCATAGTTGCATGTTTTGGAAAAAAGCTACTAGTGGGTTGTACTATCTATTTAGGAATAGAAGATGTATACATGGAAGTTGTAGGGAAAGAGATGACATGGAGCGTCTCAATTCCTATGAGTAGGGATTGGAAAAGAGATGTCATTTGGTTCACATCATAGGAACTTTTCTATTGAATCTAGAGATGACATGTATCTCAATTCCTATGTGGAGGGATTAGTAAAGAGATGTAATTTGGTTCATATAATAGAAACTTTTCTATTGAATATACGCTAATGTTTATTTTCCTTTGAAATTAAGGGAGTATAGGAATCCATTCATATGAACCAAGTGGCTCTAAAGCTATAGAAATGACATCATGTTTATTTCCTTTGAAATGTAGAGTATATGAATCTATTCCTATGAACCAATTGGCTCTAAAGGAAAAAAATCCTATAAAAATCATATCATATAGAGTTCCTATGATATTCCTCGACACTAAAGGATGGTTGAAATTGCTGCGGGTGATATGATGGTCTTTCTTTGTAGACTCCTCACCCATCTTTATAGTTACCTCTTGAAGATGAATGAAATGATATATACAGGGTATTCTACATGTGCAATTTGGTACATGAAAACCCGGTAAAAGTTTGCGAGGTTCGAATTTTCAATAAAGCTATATGCACTGCATTTCGGAACGGAGGGAGCATACGGAAGTTGCTAACACTCACGTGGAAGATTTGTGTGTAGGAGGAGTGGCTGTTCTGTTAAATGACATGGCAAAACTGACACTGTCGGATGCCGATCTAACGGTTCTTACGGTGTTCGTCAGGAAAAGGCTTTTGGCGAACGTTTATCGGATAATGATTTACAGACACATGCATTGCATTGATACGTGCCCCCTCTCTCTCACGCACACGCACCCTCATGAGTCACAACTCTCCCGAGTCCTCTCGCAGACTCGCACGTCGCACCAACTGTCTATCTGCAGGTAGACGTCACACACATATGTGCTCTTCACACCCTACCCTCAGAACTTCTAAAAAACAAAAGACGACACACACATTTTATTTTAGCTCACACGTCACACACTTATACTATTACTCTTGCGGTGAACGTTCTTTGGGCATAGTATAGTGTACTCTCACGAAGAGAAGCGGTGCACGCACGCACTAGTTCTCTCACACCCACTCACGGGTACACGTAGGTGCGCATTTTTTTGAAGCTGGTACAACAAAATCACTCCACTATATATAAAAGCAGGAGCCTTAGCGCTTGCTTTACTAGGGTTCCTCTCGTTCACTCTCTCATGCTCTCTAGATCTAAGCAAGACATAGGTGGCCACACACTCTCTCTCAGCTCACGGCTGGTCACAAATCCGGCCGGACAACCTCGACTGGGGCAGGGGTGTAGGTGCATCATTCACGCTGTCGTCGGTGGTGAGGGAGGAGACCAACGGCTGCCCGCGCGTCCCGATCGGCGACCGTGCCGTTCTCTCCGAGATAGCGCCGGCTCGGGAGGGCCTCCGACCCCTTCTTCCTCCCTGCGGTATTGTGGCCAAGATGCGGCCTCCCGACGCCGTCTTTGCCACATGCCGATGACCCTCAGGTATATATTCCTTCGAAACCTGCCTTGCTCTACTTCCCCAGCTCTTCCCCCTTCGTGTGGATCCTTTTCTACTTCCGTCCGCTATTCCAAAGCCACCTAGACTTCTACTATTATTAGAAGTAAAGCTAGTTCATACAGTCGACTCAAAGCGTTGGTTCAAACAAGGTAGAAAGTGGGAAAACTGTAGCATGAATCTAGGACTTGGTTCTAAGAGGAAACGGGGGAAAGTAGTAATATCTGTCACTGTTTAAATAACTGTATTTCGTAGTTGCACAAACAGGGATGTCTGTCTCCATATCGTTTCGGGATGTCTGTCTCCGTATCGTTTCTATCCGCGCAATCAAAAGCACACACCTCAGTTTTAGCACAACTGCGCAAAATGAGACGGCTATCCCTCGTTGCCGTCGTCTAACCTCCCGTCTTTAAGGTATCCCTACATTGGTAGTAACTAAGGTAGAATGACCAACGCAATCTAAAAGAAGCTGATTTGTACATTTTACTTCCTGATTGCGGTGCAGGTACGAGTGAAAACAACTGCATCCTAGTCCGGAATGCACTTTCTACCAGTTCATCCATGGACCGAGGACTAGCTGGCACGGCTGCACGACAGTTTTTTGGACAGGTGCGCGGACAAGAGGCATTGTGGTCTGCTTATTTCTGCAAATAGCGGTGCTTAAATTTCGTGGAATGCACAAGCATTTCAGCTGGTCAGTACACTACATGGTTCAGTTCAGCATTCCAGCTGAGACCACAATTATAATTGGTTATTCTGGAATGAGAGAACCTAACCCTGGATGGTGGCAACAAGAAAAAACCAGAGTGAACTCCAGGAGATTTAAGCCTGCCGGGAGGCCCTTTGCTCAGAGAAGCCTTGCTTGTTTTTTCCTGATTTGTAAACCTTCTCACAACTTTGTCTTTTGCTGTGAACTAGTATATGTTTGTTATGTTCTATGAATCATTGAGATGTATAAAATTTCTTAACTTATGCTTTTCAAGATTTTTATGAAGACGAGTTTAACGCGAGTGTTCCACATGAGCGCTGGACTAGCGTGTGAACGTTTGGAATTTATTACATTGTGGCCTCAATTAACTGCATGAACCACTGTAACAAGATACATAGTTGCTTATATGCCAAACAGCAGATTGTTGATTGTTAGCTGGTCGATAGCCTAGTGTTGAAGCGAGCTGAGCCAATGTGCCGTGTTTTGCACAATTGCTTACAAGTGGGGTAGCACCAACAATGTTTACAAGTTGTCGATGTACTAGAGTAGGGGTACCCTAGTATCCCGAACTCGTGCACGGGCAGTTGCAGCACCCCGCGTCAAGGCTTGCCGGGTGACCGCCAAGACCCTCCGTGGTTCCCTTGAAGACCATTCAAGGACAAAGTACTCAAACCAAGGCCCCGGCAAGAGGAGCTTGCCGGGAGGGCCAAACAAGGCCCCGGCAAGAGGAGCTTGCCGGGAAGGCCAACCAAGGCCCCGGCAAGAGGATCTTGCTGGGAAGAGACAAGACCCCGGCAAGAGGAGCTTGCCGGGAAGGCCACTCAAGGCATACCAAGAAAGCTTGCCGCGACGCGCCCTGCGTCCCGGCAAGATCCGACGAGCGACAAGCTTCCGGACACGACAAGACGACGGCCGCGGCAAGGAGCTTGCCGTGGGAAACCCCCACTTCGTGCCCGCGCTCCAGCACACCTGCTAAGGTGTCGCTCTAGGACTCTCCCAAGCACACGTGGCAGGAGGCCGTGCAGCTAGGGGTACGTGGTGGCAAGCGAAGATGAAGAGAAGCCCATCGTGGCAAACGGTGGCGCTCCTAACGGTCACCTTTTGCACTGTTTAGGAGACTCAGACAGGCATTTAATGCCCTTGTCCCCTGCCGTCAGAGTTAGGTAGGGCGCACTGTATCCACAGTAGCGGTAGCTGCACCTACCGCATCCTTTTCCATTTTTACCCTTCTAGTCTACGTTGCCACCTGTCGGTGACCCCTTGAAAGTATAAAAGGAGGCCCAGGCGCAACGTAGAGGAGGTTCGGCCAGTTCGGCTCATTGGAGACACCAGAAACACTCCCACGCTCAGTTTGGTAGCGTCGATCGGTCCTGAGCAAAGATTCAATACACACAAACAAGCAGCAGTAGGGTTTTACGCATCCGTGCGGCCCGAAGCTGGGTAAAATCGCCCGCCTGCACTGCCTCGATCCGCTCTTTGTGCGCTCTCCGCCTCCCACCGAACCGAAAGGGGCCCTGTCCCCATAGGTGTTGGTGGAATCAGCACCCCCCGACATCTCTGGCGCGCCAGGTAGGGGGCGTCGAGATTGTGCGAACCCGATCCGGCGTGCACGCAAGCTAAATCTTCATCGTCTTCATCGACATGCCACCGAAGAAGAAGGATTCGGAGGCAGCTGTTCTGTCCATGTCAGGGCTCAGCTGTTCTTCATCGTCATGGCTTCTAAGGAGCGGGCGAGCAAAAGAACGACGCCAGTGCGGCAACAGAAAAAGCTAAGTCATGCAAAACTTTAGATATTTCCTTTCTATATAAGGTTATCCGCCTCGGAGATCTTGTTCTTTGTATGGAAAACCTGTGCGCGGAGGAATCAACTCGTAGCTAGTTGCGCCCTTACTTTGTTTCGAGTCCGCTCAACAACTTAAGTGAGCTGCTAGCGCCCTTACTTTGCTTCGAGTCCGCTCAGCAACTTAAGTGAGCCGCTAGCGCCCTTACTTTGTTTCGAGTCCGCTCAACAACTTAAGTGAGCTGCAACTAGTTGCGACAAGATTGCTTGTCGGTAGCAACCCCGCCAGCAGGCTGCTGAAGTTCCGCACTCGGCGCTCGCGGCAAGGGTGCCTGCACCGACAAGTTTCCCTAGAAAGCGTAGGGTGGACGTACAAAGAGAGGTTGAACAGGAAGATAGAATGCACTATTTATTTGAGATTTCTGCATAGACCTGTATGCCAAGGAGCCTTCTCGGGGCTAGTTGCGCTCCATGTTGCCTCGAGTCCGCTCGGCAACTTGTGCGGTTGCGCTAGAACCAAGAAGGTAAACCTTTCCGGGAGGCGATGTTCCCGAATAGCCGCTAAGGGCCCGTTCCCTCAAGTGCTGCTGGCTGGATCACACGCACCGGAAAGCATTCCAGCAGGCATAGGGAATATGTAGCAGAAGTCAAAATTCGCAAGCGAGTTAGGTGCACTTCAGATGCTAATCACTTGTCATGTTTAAACGCAGTTATGGCCCGGGGGCTGGCAACGCCCTTAGGGCCAATCTTTTTGGTGTCAAGAACGACGAAGTTCTTCGCCATAAGCCTTTCCGGCAACGATATTGCCGGGAGCCGGTGTCAAGAACGACGAAGTTCTTCGCCATAAGCCTTTCCGGCAACGATCTTGCCAGGAGCCAGTGTCAAGAACGACAAAGTTCTTCACCATAAGCCTTTCCGGCAACGATCTTGTCGGGAGCCGGTGTCAAGAACGATGAAGTTCTTCGCCATAAGCCTTTCCGGCAACAATCTTGCCGGGAGCCGGTGTCAAGAATGACGAAGTTCTTC
>NC_041383.1:305556781-305561186 GCF_002162155.2 Triticum dicoccoides | reverse complement strand
AACAAGCTTGCCGGAAGCCGGCATCGAGAACATCAAAGTTCTCTGCCGAAGATAAAAGTCTTCCTGGCAACAAGCTTGCCGGAAGCCGGCATCGAGAACGTCAAAGTTTTCTGCCGAAGATAAAAGCCTTCCTGGCAACAAGCTTGCCGGAAGCCGGCATCGAGAACGTCAAAGTTCTCTGCTGAAGATAAAAGCCTTCCTGGCAACAAGCTTGCCGGAAGCCGGCATCGAGAACGTCAAAGTTCTCTGCTGAAGATAAAAGCCTTCCTGGCAACGAGCTTGCCAGAAGCCGGCATCGAGAACGACAAAGTTCTCTGCTGAAGATAAAAGCCTTCCCGGCAAGCCAGTATCGCTGGGGGCTGTGAGTGCCAAGAATCGTCCACGGCAAGCCAGAGTTTCCGGGGGCTGCAATATCAGATAAGTCCTTCATCCCTCATCATGCATCCTCTTAAGGACCGGGGAATGCGAAACCACGTTTCTTCCCGAAAACTGCCGTGCTCCCTCAACTCTAGGCCCTGGGGCTTTTCCTCGGGGCCAAGTTTGGTCGTAGTCGCGGTAGCAAAGGGATGGAACGAGGAGACCGCACCCACCTCGTTCCTGCCTCCGTCAAAGGCGCGAGAAAGGTCGAGCGACGTGGGAAGGCGGCAGGGTCTGTTGCCGGGAGATGAAATGTCTATCCGAGGGATACGAAGGATTTGCTCCTTGGCGTGGGTTTAACTCGCGAGACAAATAACCCGGCAAGCATCCCCTTTTCATTAAAAAACATCCCGCTCAGGTACAGTCCATAGAGGATGAAAAACATGAAAGAGAGGATTACAAGTTTTAGATACAGCTAAGGCCCGAAGGCTTACAAATTAAAAAGATAAGATGCCCGTAATCCCTTTCCTGTCCCTCTCCTCAGGAGGCAGGTCAAGGAGGCGAAAAGGGCAGAAGGAGCGCCTAGGCGAGCTACGGGTGCCAGAAGACACCAAGGGAACATCCCGGGGGCCGTCCGAAGGCTGGACGGCGACAGCGGCGCTGGAAGCGGGGCTTGAAGACGGGGCGGCAGGACGTCAGCATGT
This sequence comes from Triticum dicoccoides, assembly GCF_002162155.2. Classification (NCBI taxonomy): domain Eukaryota; kingdom Viridiplantae; phylum Streptophyta; class Magnoliopsida; order Poales; family Poaceae; genus Triticum; species Triticum dicoccoides. The sequence goes on along the minus strand of NC_041383.1, from coordinate 305,560,125 downwards.
TGTCGAGGGCACCACGCCCTCGTACTCCGACCTGAGGGCCTTGTCGCCAGCCCTCTCCCCCTTCCGCAGCCTCCCTACGCCAGCCGCCCAAGGAGACGACCCCGGGGAGTTCAAGAAGCCGGTGACGCGGATGATGGGGTCGCCGGTGCCGCGCAAAGCGGCGCCCGACGCCTAGTCGGACCCGCTACCCTCGTCGTCGCTGTCGCTCCCCTCCTCGTTGCTCTCGCTCGAGGAGGAGCCTTCGCTGTCGGAGGAGCTGTCCACGCAGCACTTCGCCCGAGTGCCGAAGCACCCGAAGGCCTTGACGGAGAGGAGATCACCCTCCATCAACTTAAAATGGAGGGTAAACCCCTCCGTCAAGCTGTGGATGCGGGCGAACGTCTTCCACCCTCGATCAAGATACATCACATTAGGGGCTGGGAATGCAACACGGACTCGCGTGCCGCTGATCCCACAGCCCCTCATGTGCAGTCTGTCTCGGGCGGGTCCAACTCCATCGCGCGCACAAACGGAGCTGGAAGTCGGAGGCGACGACGAGGCGCCCGACGCAGCCTGACAAAGAACTCGCAAGGGTCGTCCCCTATATGGACCGCCGTAGGGGGAGGAGCCGCCGGCGGAGGTGAAGCTGACGCGCCGCCCCGTCCGCCTCTTCCCCGAGCGGCTCGACCTCGTCCTCGACCTCGCCCCTCCCTCTTCCCCTTATGGCTGGCTCTGCCACCACGGGCGTGGAAGAGGGAGAGATGCGCTGTCTGGCGGCGACCCTCGCCGCCACCGATGAAGGGCCTGGGTTCCCTTTCTCCATGGCAGATGAAAGAAAGGGGAGCAGAAGCTGAAGAAAGGAGAAGATGAGAGAGTGTTGGTTTCTGTGCTCCCATCCCGCTCTTTATAAAGGAGCGAGGTGGGGGCTCGGCCGCCCCGCTCAGCGAATCAAGGCACGGGAAGGGCAGGGAGTCGGGGCCAACCCGCTGCCTCTGCTCGCGACGGCCCAGTTTCCCACTCCACCGTCCGTGACCCCAAGCGCATGGGAGCCGCGTGGCGGGGATGCAGAACCAAGGCGACAGATGAGGCGGCCTCGCTCCGCCCCGTGAACGCGGGGAGTGGACGTCCCGAAAACCGCGCACCGGCCCCGTCGAGTAAATGCACCGCGCCCCCCACGCCTACCTCCGTTTAGGAGGGAGGGCGTGAACCGTCCTCATCATCGTGGCCTGACGCATGCTCGAGGGGCTTAGCCCCGTGCACACCGCCCGTGTCACCCACGACGCCGCGTTTGACGCGTCCCGTTCTGGGCGTGCGCGGTGGGAGCGGAGTTAGATTCGGCGTGACCTAGGCCGCGCGTGCCCGTGCCCTGTTTTGGGCCTGGCCCAACAGCGCTCGGCACCGTGTATGGCCCAGGCCCGGGGGCTCCTGTCGGTGTACTAGAGTAGGGGTACCCTAGTATCCCGAACTCATGCACGGGCAGTTGCAGCACCCCGCGGCAAGGCTTGCCGGGTGACTGCCAAGACCCTCCGTGGTTCCCTTGAAGACCATTCAAGGACAAAGTACTCAAACCAAGGCCCCGGCAAGAGGAGCTTGCCAGGAGGGCCAACCAAGGCCCCGGCAAGAGCAGCTTGCCGGGAAGGCCAACCAAGGCCCCGGCAAGAGGATCTTGCCGGGAAGAGACAAGACCCCGGCAAGAGGAGCTTGCCGGGAAGGCCACTCAAGGCATACCAAGAAAGCTTGCCGTGACGCGCCCTGCGTCCCGGCAAGATCCGGCGAGCGACAAGCTTCCGGACGCGACAAGACGACGGCCGCGGCAAGGAGCTTGCCGCGAGAAACCCCCACATCGTGCCCGCGCTCCAGCACACCTGCTAACGTGTCGCTCTAGGACTCTCCCAAGCACACGTGGCAGGAGGCCGTGCAGCTAGGGGTACGTGGTGGCAAGCGAAGATGAAGAGAAGCCCATCGTGGCAAACTGTGGCGCTCCTAACGGTCACCTTTTGCACTGTTTAGGAGACTCAGACAGGCATTTAATGCCCTTGTCCCCTGCCGTCAGAGTTAGGTAGGGCGCACTGTATCCACAGTAGCGGTAGCTGCACCTACCGCATCCTTTTCCATTTTTACCCTTCTAGTCTACGTTGCCACCTGTCGGTGACCCCTTGAAAGTATAAAAGGAGGCCCAGGCGCAACGTAGAGGAGGTTCGGCCAGTTCGGCTCATTGGAGACACCAGAAACACTCCCACGCTCAGTCTGGTAGCATCGATCGCTCCTGAGCAAAGATTCAATACACACAAACAAGCAGCAGTAGGGTTTTACGCATCCGTGCGGCCCAAAGCTGGGTAAAATCGCCCGCGTGCACTGCCTCGATCCGCTCTTTGTGCACTCTCCGCCTCCCACCGAACCGAAAGGGGCCCTGTCCCTATAGGTGTTGGTGGAATCAGCACCCCCCGACACAAGTACTTATGTATACGTCAGCGCACGGTTCTCGAACGAGTGCTCTGTTTCATCAAAACACACACTGCTCGTATGATAAACCGTGACAACTTATGTCTTACCATGCCATATTCATGAAAAAACTAGTGAGGACGCATCTATTTCGGCAACAATTACGATGGTTCTCACATGATTCACAGGCACACAAAAGTAGCAGCAGTTCCCATAGACGGATTCAAACAGAGTACTAGCCCCAGAGGGGTCGATAACATGCAAGGTTCGGATAATTAGACACAATCCAAACTACTATAAACACTAGCTGGGGCAACTATTTCATGCCTCGATCTAATTCGGGCTGGACACAAGACAGACCTTGCCATGAACATCATCGAGGACGTCCCGCAACAGCTCAATCCTGTGAACCTTCATGAAGACAACCTTGTGGCCTTGCCACTAATAAACTTGTTTGTGGAGGCATGCCACGTCATCTTCCTGCGTAAGCTTGACAAGAATATTATGCCTCACAAACGAAGGAGTAGCTTTGAACTTCTTGTGCTTCAGTAGACCCTGGACAACACGCTTGACAATAGTGAGGCTGGAATACAACTCTTCATTGGTATAACCGCAAATGGCTTCCAGGATCCAACAGCCTAAGAACTCTGTTTTCCCAGTGCGTATATTCAGGTCGTCCGCCTCATAGCGAGTGACATGCACAACCACACAATCCTTGTCTGCATCAGGGCTCTAATTGAAATAGAAACAAAATTCTGAACTACTTTCCAGTATAAGAAACACAAGTTATTTAAACCACTATGTATAGCATGGCATTGGAGCTAATAGAATTTTGCATTATTAATCACCACATACTTCCTTTTCTAAAAAAAATCACTACATACTTATATGAAAAAGCACAATCGATATCGGCAAAGAAGGAA
>NC_041383.1:305545085-305556645 GCF_002162155.2 Triticum dicoccoides | reverse complement strand
TCAGTAGTGGACATGAGCGTATCTGGGGTCGGCTCGGTGGTTGCCTCCATCTTCTTGGAGCTCTCTGTCTCGTGGGGATTAGCCTCCCGCGTCTGCTCCAATATCGGCAGATCTTTGCCTGGATCTCCTTGGTCCATCATGAAATCGACGAATACTAGGAGACCACTGAAAGGAAAACACAATCGCAATGACAATGAAACAAAAAAGAGAGTGAGGATCGATTACTGCTTTGCAAAAGTTCTTTTTTTTTCTCTCAACGAAAATATACCAACATCACGGATCTGCTTACCTTCCCTTTGTTGGGAGAGAAGAACAGTGGCACATGCGAGTGTTGCCTTTCTTGAAGACGGTGAGGGAGAAGGGGATTCAGCGAAGAGTTAAATGATGGTTGCTTCGTCCATCAAACTTAGACTGCGGGGAGGTGGGGTTTTGTGATACGAAGGCTCATTACTGCCGCGCTACGACCGGGGTGACTCTCCGCCTGCATACTGCCTTCTAATTTGGTGGATGGCATTTGGGCCCGCGTGCTGCATTGTCCGCATGTCGGTGAACAAAAGTATAACGACATTCAGTAGAGGGAGACGTTTCAATGACCTAGGAGGAGCCAGAAGCGGTAGAGTGTCTCCACTGTACTAGTAGTAATTGTTTTTCTGGGTAGCTATAGAGTGTCTCCACTCTACTAGTAGTAATTGTTTCTCTTTGCCCAAGACAAAACAGCACTTCCACACTAGTAAATAGTAAAATCAATTCAAAAGGCGCTACCCACACCCAGCACACCGCGCCCCCCCCCAAAAAAACCTGGGTGCTCTTCTTCCTCCTCGCTCCCACCCACCTCATGTCAGCTCGCTCTACTCGTACCCCCAAATTCCTCACCTCACTCCTACAGAAACCCCAGCTCCCCTTCTTCCTCACTCCTACAGAAAACCCCTAGCTCCCCTTCTTCTTCGCTCGCACTACAACTAGGCTCGTCATTCGTTACTCTGCTCAAATCCGTGAGCGCGACGCGACGCCCTCGAGGAAAATGGAGTCAGCTGACCCCAGCGCCAAGAAGATGAGACTTCCGCCAGCGGCGATGCCTATTGTAGATCCCGCACCCGACAGCGCAGGGAGAAGCGGCGACCTCGCCCCCATCGGATCCCAGGAACCCATAGAATTCGGGTGGACCGCATCAGCGATCTCCCGGACACCGTCCTTGGGGAGATCATCTCGCTTCTCCCCACCAAGGATTGCTGCCGCACCCAAGTCCTCTCAATTCTATGGCGCCCTCTATGGTGCGCCATGCCCCTTAATCTCGACTGTCGTCAGCTATCTCTCTTCAATGATTTTGAAATCCCCAGAGCCATCATCTCCTCCCACCAGGGCTCCGTTCAAAGCCTGTGCATCCCGTCATGCTACCTGAGCAAGCATACCATGCCCTGCATGGTGGACGCCTAGCTGAAATCCCCTGAATTCACAGAACTACAGCTGCTTGAGTTCTACTATTCCCCTGGAAATCACATACCACATACCGAATGCCATGAACTTGTGCCCTCAACACCGATGTCCATCTTGCGGTTTTCCTCCTCTCTCCACACCGCCACCTTTGTGCTGTGCTACCTACCAGACAATCTGGTACTAAACCTTTGACTCCCATTTCTCAAGAAACTTTCACTTGTGCGGTTTGTATATCGGAGGCCTCATTGCACAACATCATCCACTCCAGTTACCCTGCGCTGGAGTGCTTGGTGCTTGTTTTCACAGTTAGAATTGGTTGTCTCCAAGTAAAGTCTCCTAACCTTGTAAGAATTGGAATTTGTTTTGACAGAAGGCAGCTCATCATCCAAGATGCCCCTTCACTTCAAAGGTTGATCCTTGATTCTAGTTATTCACCGTTGCAAATAACCGTCCTCTCTACGCCTACATTGGAGACCTTGGGTGTAATACATGATCTCTGTGCTCATTTCAATATGGTGTTTGGCTCCATAGTTCTTCAGGTACTTTATATTATCATCTACACTTGTAACCATAAGCTGCATTTTAAATTTCTACGCATAATTTATATATCATCTTGGAGTACACATTTTGTACTAATATTATGTTCTATGCTCAATGAAGAGCTTCTCCATGGATGGCCTATCAATGGTGCTGGATTCTATCAAGATCTTATATATCCAAATGAATAGTTTTGATCTGAACAAGATTATTGGCTTGCTGCAATGCTTTCCATGTCTGGAGAAGTTATATATAAATGTGATAATTTCATGCACATTGGAAGCCCGCATATAGTGTACTAAAATTAACCGTTCAGCTGTTGCTCTTTCGACACTCTTATTTTAGACCTTAACTGTTTTCAATCTTCATGTCTATTTAGGCAACAGGACGGGGTAAGAAAGTTATAACCAATCGGTGGATTCGTAAGCATCGGGATTTTCTCACTTCTCATGAGATTCGATTGAAGACAATAACGCTAGAACGATATGTAGCCAACCGTGCAAACACAAGATTTGTCACATTCTTCCTGCTGAATGCGAGGTTACTATTGTCCATCAGGCTTAAGTTTATCAGCAGCATGGTTTTGACGGATGGGTATGTCGAAGAGCAAAAAAAGGAGTTTCAGGTGGGCAAAAGAGCTTCTGAACGTGCCGGGCTTCTATTTACAACATATTGTGGTCATAATCTAGTAAATTTTACGACCCATGATGTTCATTCTATGGACCTGACCGATCCATTTGACTGTGACTGCCAAAAACAGTGCTGGAGTTAGATGTTATTGCCCTTTTCAATCTGGGTTTTTTTGTAAACCTGAACAATTAACCCTCGTGCTTTTGTACAGTTTGTAAGCTGGAGTTAGATGTTCCTGCCCTTTTCAACTCGGTTGTGACTGTCATATTTTCTTTGAAACAAGGCAAATGGCTTGCCATTCATTTAATTTAGAGTGAAATATTGTAACAAATCCCAACCAAGGGAAATAACATCACTCTCGCCGGCTGCTTGAGCTCACTGTGCATTACAGAAGCCAAGTGATTTGCCCCCACCAGCACCCACAAACTTATTTCGAACTAGCACATCAAATGGGCTGTAAATTTTCATAGGACAGGCTGCATGACCGTGACAAATTTGGATTCTGACATTTGGAACCCGCGAGGAAATAGCCTATCCAAGGTGGTGTCGACTTACTAGCCAGTCAACAAACGATTCTGCCTACCAGCCGTTGGATTGACATCCAACATCTGTCGTGTATCTTCTATCTCTTGTCTTCTTCTTCCTCCAGCTGCCCAAACCAAACCACCCCGTCGACTCCGCCTGCTCTTGCCTCCCATGGCTGGCTGCGCCTCCGCCGCCCTACCGTACGTACCCTCCAACGTTGGCCAGTCCCTCCCTCTATTCCCCCACATGTCATGTTATTCTCCGGCGATGTCCGCCCCAACACGCACCCGCGCCCAAACCAGTCAACCCTCGTACTCCCCTCCGCCCGCGACTGGACCGACGCATCTTCAACGGCTCCTTTTCGTTCCGTCCGAGGCCTCACCGTCATCCTCCGCCTTGCGGCCTTGGTTCGCTCGCCATGTGCGGTGCGCCGCCCTCTTGCGTTGTCAACGTCGTCAACAACCGAGTGGAACAAGGAGATGACTGTACGTGGAGAGGATGACAGGAGGGACCCACCAGCGTCATGGCAGTACGCAAGCAAGTGCCTCTATAGTAGAAGCGCAAAAATATGGTTCCTCCTAATGGTTGGACATCTGGGGCTCATGCCATTGTCAACGTAGTCAATAAACGAGAGAATTACACTACGAGCAGCTGACACCAGGGACCCAGCAAGTCGTGCAGTTTTTTCTAAGGAACAAGCAGTTGTTATTTATACTAGTTTTAGTGACGGATCAGGGAAACAATGGGGATGTGCGGGGGCTGTGGCCCGTCTAGACAGGGTTTTATTTATGTTTACCACATCATGAGCCCTGTTGTGTTTTTTTCTTGCTGAAAATGGCTAGCCCAGTTCTATTTTTTTAAAGAAATACCCAAACAAGGCCTACTTGCTTTATCGGCCCTGCTGGGCTGCAAATCTTTCAAGACGAGGAGAGTTTCATTCGGTTTGCCCAGAAATGGGATGTACATTTTTTAAAACACATCAAACCGGGAATTAGTTTCAATTTTTTTTCGTTACAAGATCTTAAATTCCATTGATTTTTATGCGTGGACAATTATTTGGATTTTATATTTATATAAATTATTATTCAAAATAGTTTGAATGTGAATCGATATTTCCGGATTAAAAACAGTTGATCGCACCAAAATATGCAAAATTTCGTATACTTTTTAACCGTGGCCACAATATGTGGTGTAACGCTAGCAAAAAGAAGATGGGCTCCAAAGAAAATCTTAAGAATTAGCAAATGGGTTGTACATTATTAGAAATAATGGCAGATGGGCTGTATGCTGTTTTCCACAGATTTGAGGCTGACTTGTGCGCCTACTACAGGTTGATGCGTATGCTTTCGTAAAAAAAGGTTGACGCACACGCAAAGCCCTGTCAACTTAGTCAACACACGAGAGCAGTGAATGTTGGATGTCCATCCAATGGCTGTCATGCTTCTTCAATCTCTGCTCTTCATGCTCCAGCTGCTCAAACAAGCGCCGGCTGGACTGCCTGCTCCCTCCTCCCGCGGTCGGCTATGCTGCCGCGCAGGCCTCACGACCCCATCGTACTCCCATCGCTGGCCTAGCCATCCCTCTACTCACCCACACATGCCGTTATTCTCCAGCGACGTCAGACGAACCAGTAAACCCTCGTACTCCTCCGCGTGGGAAACAACTGCCGAGTATTCCCTGGCTCCGTGTCGTTCCCTTCCTATGCCTCGCCGTCGTCCACCGTCCTGGTCCTCTTGGCGCGGCCTGGTCAACGTGGTCAATTAACGACATCCATCGGAAGTGGACTGTACGTGGAGATGCTGAAAGCTGGGTCCACGGCCGCATGCAAGGAAATGCCTCCTTATTACTTGCAAAATAATGATTCCTCCACCTAAAAGCTAGGACCCATAGGAAGGGCCTCTGTATTTCACGAAAAAAACACCCCCCCCCCCACTGACAGGTCGGACCCACCAGCTATATCTTCGCACGCAAGGAAGTGCCTCCTTATTACACCCAAAAAATGAATACCCCCTGCTAGCTGGGACCCACCATATTGTTGGGCTGACTTGTGGGCCTACTAAGTTGACGGGGACGGAGGGCTTTGTCAACTTAGTCAATACTCCAGTGACCGTATGATGTCCATCCAACGGCCATAGTGCTTCTTCAACCTCTGGTCTTCTTGCTCCAGCCGCCCAAAGCAGCGCCGGTCGTGCCGCCTGCTCCTGCCTCCAGTGGCCGACTGTGCTACCGCCTGCTCCTGCCTCCTGTGGCCCGGCTCCGTGTCGTCCCCTTCCTAGGACTCACCATCGTCCACCTCCGTGGTGCTCTCAGCGCGGCGTGGTCAATGTGGTCAACGACCGACTTCCATCAGAAGAGTACTGTACATGGAGAGGCTGACAGCTGGGTCCACGGCAGCCGCAAGGAAGTGCCTCCTTATTACGCAGAAAATAATTATTCCTCCACCTGACAGCGGGGACCCATCGGACAGGCCACCAGTATTTTGCAAAAAAATCGTTTCCCCCTGACTGCTGGGACCCACCGGATCGGCCACTATATTTTGCGAAAAAACGTTCCCCGCTGTCAGCTCGGACCCACCGGAAGTGCCTCCTTATTACGCACAAAAAAATAAATACTCCCCCGGCTAGCTGGGACCCACCTTGGTGGGAGGCTGTCTTGTGGGCCTACAAAGTTGACGGGGATGAAGGGCTTTGTCAACTTAGTCAATATGAACGATTCTAGGTCAAGTGACCATACGATGTCCATCCAACGGCCGTAGTGCGTCTTCAACCTCTGGTCTTCTTGCTCCAGTCGCCCAAAGCAGTGCCGGTCGTACTGCATGCTCTTGCCTCCCGTGGCGGGCTGTGCTGCCGCGGAGGCCTCACCGCCCCTACTATTCCCACCGCTGGCCAGGCCCTGTGGCGCCGGTAGCCTCACACCGCAGCCGAACCAGTGAACCCTCGTACTCCTCTCTGTGCGGGCTTCCACTGTCGTGTCTTCCCCAGCTCCGCGTCGTCCCCTTCCTAGGCCTCGCCGTCATCCACCGCCATGGTGCTCTCCACGCGGCGTGGTCAACATGGTCAAGGAACGACTTCCATCGGAAGAGTACTGTACGTGGAGAGGCTGACAGCTGGGTCCACAGCCATAGCCCAGTTTTTTTGTGATTTGCCAAGTAAGTCGCTTTGTCAGGCCTGTTGGGCTACAAATCTTTCATGACGAGGAGAGCTTTCATTTGGCTGGCCGAGAAAATGGCCCATCAGTAATGAGAAATGGGCTGTACATTTTTAAAACACATCAAATCGGCAATTAGTTTCAAATATCTTTTTTTTCATTTCAAGATTTTAAATTACATTAATTTTTATGCGTGGAGAATTTGTTGGATTTTATATTGATATACATTTATTTTTAAAATCAGTTTGAATGTGAGTCGAAATTTTGGGATTAAAAACAGTTCGGACCGCATCGAAATATGCAAAATTTCGTATAATTTTTTAACCATGGCCACAATATGGGCTGTAATGCTAACAAAAAGAATATGGGCTCCAAAAAAACCTTAAGAATTAGCGAATGGGTTATAAATTATTAGAAGTAATGGCAGATGGGCTGTATGCTGTTTTCCACAGATTTGAGGCTTTCCTGAAAAATAGGTTGACGCACAAGCAGTGACTGTTGGATGTCCATCCAACGTCCGTCGTGCTTCTTCAATCTCTGCTCTTCCTGCTCCAGCCGCTCAAACAAGCGCCGGTGGGACTGCCTGCTCCCTCCTCCCCGCGGCCGGCTGTGCTGCCGCGCAGGCCTCACAGCCCCACCATACTCCCATCACTAGCCTAGCCATCCCTCTACTCACCTACACCTGTTGTTATTCTCCGGCGACGGCAGATGAACCAGTAAACCCTCGTACAGTCGTACTCCCCTCCGCGTGGGAAACAACTGCCAAATCTTCCCTGCCTCCGTGTTGTCCCCTTCCTAGGCCTTGCCGTCGTCCACCGCCGTGCTGCTCTCGGTGCGGCGTGGTCAATGTGGTCAACGACCGACTTCCATCGGAAGAGTACTGTGCGTGGAGACGCTGATAGCTGGGTCCACGGCCGCAGCAAGGAAGTGCCTCCTTATTACGCGCAAAATAATTATTCCTCCACTTGACAGCGGGGACCCACCGGACGGGCCACCATATTTCACGAAAAAAGCATTTCCCCCTGACTGCTGGGACCCACCAGCTACACCTTCGCACGCAAGGAAGTGCGTCCAGGCAAAAAAAATGATTCACCCCCCTGACTGCTCAGACCCACCAGCTACATCTTCACACGCAAGGAAGTGCGTCCGAAAAAAAAACAAAACGATTCGCCCCCTGACTGCTGGGACCCACCAGCTACATCTTCGCAGGCAAGGAAGTGCCTGACAGTCAGGACCCACCTGGTCGAAGGTATGTAGCGTTGTCATTCTGGTCGCGAACGTGTACGTACATACTGGTCGATGTAGAGGCACGCACGTGTCGTAGTAGAGGCACGCAGGTAGCATGTACACGTACGTACAGCGGTGAGGGTGCAATAAAGAAAATACGGCCACATACGTACATACGGGCAGGGTCTTGAACGCCTATCGCGCATACGTACATGGCTGGGTCGGAACAGAGAAACAGCGTCATCGTCGTGTTCATGGGGAGCCAACCGGCTGGGCCGAAACGGAATGAGTGGTCGTGTTCATCAAGAGGGCTTGGACGGAACATGCGATGGAAACGAGGCCTGACATACCGCACAGCAGAGGAAACGACCTTGTGTTCGACCGGCCACATTCGAAACGGGATCCTGTTGATCGGGAGGGGTCTGGCATACCGCAAAACGGAGGAAATGGACCTCCTACGGTCAAAATGGGGGTCATGTTGATCGGGAGGGGTGTGGCGTACCGCAAAACGGACGAAACGGACCTCCTACGGTCGAAACGAGGGGCCTATTGATCGGTAGGGGTGTGGCGTACCGCAAAACGGACGAAACGGACCTCCTACAGTCGAAACGGGGGTCCTGTTGATCGGGAGGGGTGTGGCGTACCGCAAAACGGACAAAATGGACCTCCTACGGTCGAAACGGGGGTCCTGTTCATCGGGAGGGGTGTGGCGTACCGCAAAACGGGACTCCACGGGATACTATTCATCTCCAGCATCGACCTCCTCCAGCCTCCACGGGCTACCGTCGACCTCCTCCAGCCTCCAGGGGCTCCTGTTCATCCAGCCTCCACCACGCGCTACTCCACCGGCTACTGTTCGACCACCCCTCCACGGGCACCCCTCCACCGTCTACTGTTCATCCAGCCCTCCACACCACGGGGTCCTGTTCAACCACCCCTCCACCGCCACCCCTCCACCTCTATTGTTCATCCAGACCTCCACACCACGGGGCCCTGTTCATCTAGAGGCAACACCAGCACTCACTGTTCATCCAAACCCCCCCGCAACGCTCACTGTTCATCCAATCGATCGGCTTCAGTTAGCAGCAGTAGCGAAGGAATCGCTCCATCGGGTTCAGTTAACAGCCATCGATCGATTGCTCGGGTTCAGTAACACATAGCCTGCAGTGCAATCGCTCGGGTTCAGTTAGAGCCCAACGCCTCGCTCAGGTTCAGTTAGAGCCAACGCCTCGCACGTGTATGAGAGAAACGCGCATCGCTCGGCCCCTGACCTCCCACTATAACCGGCAACTCCCTAAAATTTTCCTCCCCCCTCGCTTCTACCACGGTTTTTTCCATCATGGACGGCCCAAAGAATGTCATGCAGCTGCATCTCCGGCCCGCCCAGGACGAAAAGCCCATTTTCTATCATAATTTTTTGTCATAGAAGTAGGAGCCCACCACATCTATGATGATACCGGGTTTTGTCACAATTATCGTCATAGAAGTGTCATATGTATGACAGAAAACAATTTCGTTCGGCCCAAAATGTCACGGATGTGTCTTTTTTTTGTAGTGTATATTTTTGTCGATGTGCATCACATCAAGATTATGCCGCAGATCCAAATCTTTCCAATACTCCGAGTCCCACAAGGTGGACCTGCGGGTAAACAATAATCTCTCTTCTACCATGCCACGCTTCCTTTTCCTGCTACCATTACCAGGATGGTTTCCTGGTGTAATATGCCTGACCTTCTCTAATTCCACTTGCAACTCATCGGCAGTGAGCCTCTTTGGCGCATCACGGTTTTCATGCTTTGCATCGAACACATGTCTTTGGTATTTTCTAGGATGTGGCTTGTCCTTGGCAAGGAAACAGTGGTGTCCAATGTAACAGATCTTGCTAAGTGTTGCGTATGACAGCGGATTCCTGTCACACCGAACACATGCATTGTAACCATGTGTCGTTCGCCCAAACATAGTGCCCAAAGCCGTATAATCATGGATGCACCAAATTACAACATCACGCAGAAAGCAATCAGCTGGTGGGCTGCTATATAGGTCTCGAGTGAGAACACCCTTCCATAGCTATTGAAGTTCCTCCACAAGAGGCTCCATGAACAAATCAAAATCCTTTCCAGGACTTTTTGGACCTAGGATGAGCAAGGCCATCATGTAGTTTGATTCTTTGGTGCAGACATTTGGAGGCATGTTGTAAGGGATAACAAGCACTGGCCACATGCTATATGTGGCGCTCTGGTGGCCAAATGGGTTAAATCCATCTGAAGCTAAGCCAAGTCTAATGTTTCTCGGGTCAGCAGCAAACTCTTTGTGTTTATGATTGAAGCTTTTCCACTCACTACCATGAGATGGATGGCTCATTACATTCTGATCTCTGTACTCCTGGTTCCTAGAATGCCACAGTACATCCTCTCTTGTTTCAGCATCATGAAATAACCTCTGCAATCTTGGTGTAATTGGAAAATGTCGCACAACATTATGAGGAATCCTCTTCACAGCATCGCCATCTTTCCATCTTGATGATTTGCATTTTGGGCATTCACTTAAGTTGGCATAATCCTTCTGGAACAGAACACAATTATTCTTACAAACATGGATATCCAATTCCAACTTCATGAAGGAAATTCTTCATTTTACTGTATGTGTGTGGCAGCTCAGACACATCTGGGAAAGATTTGCGGAAAGCAGCCAACATTGCATTGAATGATTTGTTGGTCATCCACTCAGATGTCTTCACCTGAAGAAAGGTGGCCATAGCTGTAAATACTGATAGCTTATTTCCTGGGGTGACAGCAACGTTGCATTGTTCCAACATGCGGGCCCACCGTTTTTCTTCTGCATGTGAAAGTTCACGGAATGCATGAGCATTTAGTAGCATTGTTTCAATATTGGTCAAACTCATTGGCTCCGCTACCACCACCACCTCCTCCTCTTCCACCTGAGCATCAGGCAGATCAAGATGGTGATCTGCTGCTTCCACATAGTCAATAACATTGATGTTCACAGCTTCACCATGATGAACCCACCTAGTATATGTGACCGACATCCCATAAAAGTGTAGATGATTTTGCACAGTTGTCTGGGGTCTTGTAACTAAATTCATAACACTGCTACACAGGCAGAGCACATCTGATTTCGGACCACCGTACTCTGCTCTGATAAAGTTCATGAAGTTTTCAACCCCCTCGACATATGCAGCGGAGAATCTTCGAGCAGAAGTTATCCAAGTCCTGTCCATCTGTTAGACATACAAACTAGTTCTTCTACTAGATATTACAGGAAAAACATATATGCTTTTTTATGAAGTCTAGAAAAAAATACCTAGGTCGATGTCTAAAGCTATGGCAAGATATTTGGATGAGCAGATCTAAGTAATGAAATATATGTAAAGCTAATTTAGCAAACATATTTGAGTGCTAAATTATGACAGACTGTTTCAGCAGTCAATGAGGCCGAGCACAAGGCCATCGAACTATCGAAGGCCATCGCAGCAACAAAGATCGAGTATAAAATGGTGTAGAGCTATTTCACCTAACGGATTGGCTACTAAACCATGGCAATCTACGTCACAATAAATATATGGTAGGATATTTTAGCAACTAATCGGCCTTGGCATGCCATCTCAGCTAAGCAGATTGAGTGCAGAACGGGGCAAGGAAGCTTCTTAAGCAGAGCATATTGACAGTAAACTACTTCAGCAAACAGTGAGATTAACAGCGACTATCAGCTAACATTCAACGCTACCGACATGAACGGGGCCTCAGTCTAGAATGCGTGTATCCTGGGAGAAGCTGACCGCCGTGCGTCTCCACACGAACGTCACCAGCGGTGGCGGCGCTGACCGCCATGCGCCTCCACAAGAATGTTGCGAGAGGTGGCGGCGTGGCTAGAGGACGGCAGTCTACGAGAGCGTACTGTGAGAGCGAGAGGATCGTCGAACCGCGGCGCGGACGTATCGGCGCAACGGGGAGGGCGGCTTTGGCGGAGCGAATGGAGTGGAGGGGGACAAGGGGAGCGGGGTTTGGGGAATATTATTGGCTAGTTGGCCGAAGGGTGGTTG
>NC_041383.1:305539104-305544834 GCF_002162155.2 Triticum dicoccoides | reverse complement strand
TGGGTGGGGGGAGTTTAGTGCATGGTCGGTTTCTCCAAGTGCAGTCCCACGTGTTAGTGAAGAGGCAAGCCAAAGCGCGTTCCGTTTGCGTGAGCCGTGTGTAGGACGGAACATGTGTGGGGTGCAATGCGACCGCGACAGGAGTGCTGTGAGTGTACCGCCTTTTTTCCTTTTAAACTAGGTGCTTCGCCCCCTCAATTTTTTTTGTTTTGTTGCTTCGCACGATCCATCGATACTACTACTAGTAATCCGGTAATCCCGACTAAAACGACGCAGCCGGGTCTTTTCTCGCGCGATATGCTGGGAGGTTGGCTTAGTTGGGTTTTTTAGGAGGAGTAATGCTACACCTACGTAATCCCAGTTATGTAATTAACGTAATGTGAAACGTGTGAGCTGTTGATTGTAGATTGGGGGGAGGGAGGGGCCCACCACCATGAAAATCAGGGGAGGAGAGAGAGAGGCAATTTACGTTAACCCTTTCGTAGGTTCCCGTAGATGTAGAAAGATGTGAAATGCGTGAATGTGTAGTGGACGTACTATTGGATTGCCTAAGATAATTTGTGTATGTATAGACCCTATGTGTTTATTTTACTTCGCATGTTAGATTTGTCTCGCTTCAATAAAAAGCAGAGTTGGTGATGATGGTGCCTGTCATCCTGCAATATAGGCCGTCCGATCTATATCTAACGGATAGGAAGGAAACTATGACAATTTACCCGCACTCCTGTCCACATTTGCAGATAAGGCTTTCCCTCGTTCATCCTTTTCTCCCACAAGATCTTGATCTTCCATGCAACGCACGAGCATCTTGCTAGTACTCCTACAATATGTATATTATTGTGAAAGTTCATATACACCGGCCGAGATTAATGCAAACACGGCAGATTTTCATTGCATTTCGAACTTTTATAGGACAAAAAAAATAAAAGAAACCCAACCCTAAACTTATTCTACGGCGGCGACCGACGTCCTCCATGTGCGGTGTCTATGTACGGGGCGGGGTTCAAGACCCGTGAAGTGAAGGTGCGGTCTCCGGCGAGGAAGAGTAGAACACGGGATACAGACTGACCAGTTGGCACACCATGCTCTGCCGCCTCCCATGCCCTACTCATCCTCGGAGGAGTCCTCGACCTCGGCGGTGCTGGACGTTGGACGGCGGCAAGTAGGACGCGTGGCTGATGGTGCTCCCGTTGTTGGCCGCCAGCATGGCCACCGCTTGTGCGGTCGCGTCCGCGTTCGGCTACGCCGCTATTGCGTCGCGAGAGGCGAATTGAGTGAGGGCGGCGACCTCGAGCTTCATCCCCGAAGACAAGCTCTTCCATAGAGCGTTCGCACTTGTGGTCATGGCGGATGTGGTGCCAGGTAGGAGGACGATGCACTATGGTGTGGAGGTTAGCTGGGCATTGCCGCTTTAAGTAGCGCATTCCAATGAGGACAAGCGTCCGGGTGCGTCATTAAGTCGCCGGAGTTGGTTCCTCGGGCACCGAGCCTCTTAACAACGACATACAAATGGATGGCATGAATGCGGGCAGCTGGCGCCGGCTGGGAACGCACCGCGTGACGGCGCGAGGGACGAGGGTTTTGGTGTGCCAGGGTAGTCAGCTGCGGTCGTGGCAATGTTGGAGATGCCCTTTGCTCACATGCGATCCCCGCATGTCATTGAAAAATCAAGACGACCCGGCATGGTCTCAGGTCCAGAGAATGCAGTTGGCCGCGCTACACCACTCCGCTGACGCATCGCGGTGCCCCATGCATCCTCGACGAGCCGAGTGTTGCGGTGTGTTTGGTTTGTGGCCAAAGTGCACCTTACCAAAATTTTGGTCATGACCCAAAGATTGGTCTTTGTTTGGATGGTTGCCATTTTATTGGCATGCCAATGAACTCTAGCCAACTCTAGTTCATTATTATTGCCAATGTCGGCCAAATTATGGGCATCCAATACCTCAACAAAAATTTTGGTCATGACCCAAAGATTGGTCTTTGTTTGGATGGTTGCCATTTCTTTGGCATGCCAATGAACTCTAGCCAACTCTAGTTCATTTTTCTTGCCAATGTCGGCCAAATCATGGACAACCAATACCTCAACCAAAATTTTGGCTACCCAATGCTTTGATGGGGCAACGTTGGGCACAAACCAAACGCCACCCTCGGCACACTGAAACCGACCATGTCTAGCGACGATATGAGCGTGTCGCTCACTGCGGTCCCCGTGTCTAGAGGCGGTGCTGGAGCTGTGCCCTGTTGTTGGCCCGAACGACCCACATGAACGGTTGTCGGTGGTGAGGAGGTCGTGGGCCAGCTCCTCCATTGGACTAGTCTGTGCTACTCGTCCCGCTGGGTGTGCCCCACATGTCAGTTTCCCTGTTTTCTTGGCCATATTCGAGCGTCAGTGCTCCGCGTTGCGCATTAGGCCTTTCACTATGTAGGCCAAGCGAGACAACTTGTTGTTTATTTGATCTGTTCAAGTATAATCATGTGGCGTTTGCTTATTTCTCATTCCTCTCCAACACTCTTCTCCATTGATCATGTCACCCTCTAGCCGAGTCCATCATCCCGCATGCCTCATTTGAACATTCCGCTGAGTATCATTCACATGTACCCACCCTAGTCCTCTTTCAATAGATCTCCGGACCCCGAGATGAAATCGAGAGGGAACGAGTGGGGGCACGTGATACCTAAGGCAGATTCAAAATTTTGAACCGGTGATCATAGCATCCGCAAATCATATATAAAGGGTATTCAATGTTCGTTTCGTCTTTGAACGTAAAATATACTCCCTCCTATCCTTTCTAGTTTACATATAAGTATTATGTGTAGTCAAAGTATCTCTACTTTGATCAAGAAGGTATCAACATTCAACTACGCCCAATCAATATTGTTAGATTCGTACGTACTCCTAGATTTGTACTCGAGATGGTTTCCAATTTGACTATTGACAAGATTAATAGTACATGAGATGTATAATGTGAAAATTATATCATTGGAAACTCCTTTCACATACGAATTTGACCGTATGCTTTGTGTAAGTTGCATGTCATATATTATTACTCTAACATTTGGTCAAAGTTAGCCTCGAAAAACGCATTAGACCCTGTATGCTTTGTGTAAGTTTCATGTCATATATTATTACTCTAACATTTGTGTAAGTTGCATGTCATATATTATTACTCTAACATTTGGTCAAAGTAGTATAGTGGAAGTGGATCCTCTGACGTAGGTATCCCTGCCTTACCCTCCCTTTTGGTCACTTACTGGCGGACCCCACGCTTGCTAGGCCCCGCATGTCAGTTACTCAATGGGTTCGGCCACGTCAGGGGATCCTCATCCGTAGTATACTCCCTCTATTTTTATTTACTCGGCATAAAACGGAGGGAGTGGTGGTATAATAAATGACGCGGGCGGGGGAGGGGGAGGGACGTCGGTTTGCTCTCAACTGCGGTCCCACAAGACGAAGCGCGTTCCATTCGGTGAGCGACATGGAGGGTCCAGCGTGCCGGGCTGCAACGCGAACGCGACAAGAGCGATGTACAGTCAAAACCGATTGACCGGTCGTCACCGGAACCACTATTCACACCAGAACCTTCGCTGCTCGTCATACGCCAGCCACTGCCCTAAAACCACACCAAATCTCCAGCCCATTCCCCCACCTTTCGATCCCCTAGCCCGCATCAAGCGTCCCCTAGTTCGCCGTAAAGCCATGGTGCGCCGCAAGATCACTTACTACAAGATGCTGACACCGGCGCGCCGCACAGAAATCGCGGCGGCGGTCGGTGCCATAGACTTCCGTTCCCAAGCTCACTTTGCGGCGGGCCAATCCCCGAGTTCTCTGGAGCCAAGCTACAAGGAGGAGGAAGCCGATCCAATGTTCATGGCGGCGGTCGTGGCGCAGAAGGCCCCTGATGGGTATGAGACGATGGACGTCGACTTCGTGCCGGCGTCCGAGTCCCCCATGGTGCAAGCGGACCAGCGGTTCAATATGGCGATACTAAAGGAGGACTGGGAGGCAGAGGCTCAACTCGACGTGGAGCATGCGCATGCTGCTGCCATCGAGGCTCTCCTGCAGGCGGAACAGGATGTTGTGGATGTGAACCGGGCGGCGGAGGCTCAACTTGAGGCGGAGCGTGCGGATGCCGCTGCCATCGAGGCCCTCCTGCAGGCGGAATTGGACATCCTGGACTTGAACCGGGCGGCAGAGGCTCGACTCAACGCAGAGCGCGTGGATGCCGCTCTCATCGACGCCCTCCTGCAGGCGGAACCGGATGTCCTGGACTTGAACCGAGCGGTGGAGGCTCGACTCGACGCGGAGCGCGCGGATGCCGCTCTCATCGACGCCCTCCTGCAGGCGGAACTGGAAGTCCTGGACTTGAACCGGGCGGCGGAGGCTCGACTCGATGCAGAGCGCACGGATGCCGTTGCCATCGAGGCCCTCCTGCAGGCGGAACCGGACGTCCTCGACTTGAACCGGGCTGTGCTCTCATCCGTGCAGAGCGCCCGCACGCTCCGCTTAAATGAGTAGCTGGAGGCCGAGGACAACCACGGTGCGGAGACACACGTCGGCAGCGACGGCTGGTTCGCGCCGGCAGCCAAAGACGAGGAGGCCGTCTCTTTCCGCGAGCAGTGATAGTTTTTCTTTATGTTGTTGTTTTTATGGATCTTTTGCTGTGTAAAAACATATATTTGTTATGCAAGTCGCCTGACTTGGGTCAGTCTACCATTTCAGGGGGTTGGATGAATATCCTATGTCTCCTAACCCTTCTTTCCACTACTGGAAAAAGGGCTGCTAGTGGCGCACCTGTTTTTGCTACTAATGGCGCACTACAGGTGCGCCACTAGCACCACGCCATTAGATTTTTTTCTAATGGCGCACCTGTGGTGCGCCATTAGTATCTGTTATACTAATGAAGTGCGCCATTAGTAACAATTTTTTTTCAAATTTTTTTTTCAGAATTTTTTTTAATTTTTTTCAAATTCTTTCATTTTTTTTCATTTTTTTCTTAATCTCAGGTAACTATGGCTTAATCTCGGGTCAATATGCTTATTCTCAGGTCAAATCGCACTCCGTGGTCAAACTTCCTGAAAGGTCACCCATCCTCACACTACTCCAGCCCAAGCACGCTTAACTTCAGAGTTATATCCAACCCCAGCAACAGCTCACTTTACACTCACTTGTTGATATATCTAGCATATCAGTCCTATTATACCTTGTTGATGTCTAGGACTTTGTTTATGTTCATGAGTGTGATGAAATTTTGAAAAATATTTCGAACTTCCCGGTCATATTACGTATCATTTTTTGAAAATAAATTCAAAAAATAAATAGATTCAAAACCAATTTTTTTCTATTACTAGTGGCGCACCACATCCACGGTGCGCCACTAGTAAGTTTGATTTTTTTTGAATTTTTTTGCCTCTAGATCTTGAAAGCCCCATAACTTTTTTCTGTTAGGTTTTTGGTGATTTTGAAAATGTTTAACGGGGTTCCCCCGATTAAATTCGGATGTAACTTTTCGAATAGATAATTTTTCATAGAAAAAACTTTTTAATCCGAGTTCGTATGCAAAAGTTATGCCCATTTTACAAATTTCTAGAGAGATTTTGCAAATAAAGTCGAAATTCATATTTGTAAATCTTCCCAACAACTAGACCACATATCACATGGGAAACTTATTTTCTTTTATTTTTTTGACATTTTTATCATTTTCTTTTATTTTTTTTAAAACTGAAAAGGCA
>NC_041383.1:305531312-305538821 GCF_002162155.2 Triticum dicoccoides | reverse complement strand
CAGTGGACAGTGCGCCATTACTAGTTAAAACTAGTAATGGCGCACTGTCCACTGGTGCGCCATCGCCATTACTAACAATTTTTTTTATTTTTTTTATTTTTTTTCAAAACTACTAATGGCGCACGGTGGGTGTGGTGCGCCATTACTATGTCAACTAGTAATGGCGCACTATCCCATGGTGCGCCGTTAGTAACAAATTTTTATTTTTTTTATTTTTTTCAAAACTACTAATGGCGCACCACACACCATGTGCGCCATTAGTAATATATTACTAATGGCGCACCTGTATGTGGTGCGGCATTGCTATATACTAATGGCGCACCACACATGTGGTGCGCCATTAGTGTCAATTTCACCTATAGCCGTTTTCCTAGTAGTGTTCACTACCAGGAAAAGGCCTACTAATGGCGCACTGGTTTTGCCTACTAATGGCGCACTACCGGTGCGCCATAAGTAGCACGACACTAGTATTTTTTACTAATGGCACACCACAGGTGCGCCATTAGTATCTGGTATACTAATGGTGCAGCAAGCAGTGCGCCATTAGTATGTAACACCATGCACCATTAGTATGCCTCCTGGGGGGCCATATGTAACCATGTGCTTTGTCATACTAATGGCGCACTCTCCCTTGATGCGCCATTAGTATCCTTTGGCATACTAATGGCGCACTCTGCCTTGATGCGCCATTAGTATGAATATTTGGTTTTTTTGCTTTTCTGATTTTTGCACAGGTTACAAAATATATTATTGGACAGAATATAGACAGCAGCACACAACAACATCAGATTCATCTAATACAATAGAAGATTAGTCTCCGAATACAATTTATCATATTAGTCTCCGAATTCAAAAGACCGGACAAAGATAAAACATTACAAGTCTCAAGACCGCAAGTATCGAGTTTGTCTTCACGTTACAAGTCGATATCGATCATCTAAACTACCATCACATAAAAGAGAGCTGTGGTCATCACGATGAGCATCATCGCGATCAAACTGGTCTTCATCCGGTTCCTCCAACGCTCCCTCCTCTCTCCCGCTAGATAGCGGGCATATCTAGATTCGGCCTCCGCCCTAGTGGTGTACCGTTTGTAACTGTTACCGCTGAAATGGTGAACCTGTCTCCGACACTCCTCCCAGTCGTCGTAGACTCCAGGAACCTTACCCTTGTACACGACATACGACGACATCTCTATGCACAAGCCAAACAACAGACAACAGACAATACATAAGCAATATGTAAGTATGCAACAAAAGGATCGGAAGAGAAAAGCAAGACATTAATAGCATGATTCATGATCCTACTAATAAATAGCATCGATTACATCTAAGTTGAATGACTGTCCAAACCAAAGAGACATACGAATTCATTAAAGTTTAATTACAACATGAGCCAATCAATGTTTCAGAACTACACGTCACTACTTTCGACTTGACTCATCGGACAGGAGCGTGGATGAAGCCGTCGTCTGTCGTGATGGTCATGAAATCGTGGTCGTTGTCACCCTGCATTTGTAGCATTCCATCTATCTCATTCTTGGACGGTTGATATCTGAGGTAGAACTGCCCCGAGGTATGAAGGACATCTTGATGGATGATGTCCGCAAACTCCGATTGGATGTGAAAGAATTCTTGTCTAAGGTCCGCGTCCTGGGTTGCCGACAACCTCACGGCCCAATCTTTGAGACTATCTGGTAGCAGAAGTTGATGATGGTCCCTTACGATCGCCCGCATGTGATGGAGGGCGTAGTAGGCATCCTTCTGACCGCCAGGCGGCTGCTTGACGCAGCAGAAATTCGTATTGTGTGAGAAGGTGTGCTTGCCGTACTTACGAACTGCCCTGGTGAAGGTGCCTCCAGATTTGGCGTAGCCGGGGAGAACATCATCAAGAACTTTCTTGACATTTGTGTAGTCTATCTTGGAGTTACGGTTCGGGTCGAAATACGTGGCCATGGAATATTTTGGGCTTAAGAGGATGAGTGTGCAATGTGTGTCACTGCACAGAACACGGAATGTTAGAAAAAAAAGAACGATTGAAATCTAAGAAATCATATGTTATGGGGCGGTTAAGGGATGACTTACTCGGGAAAGTAAGCCACAAGGTAGTTATCCTTATCTGGGTTTGCCAGAATGACGCCTTCGAGGTGTGAACTCGCAACTTGGCGGTCCCCAGCGCTGCTCAAGTGCTTGGCACGCATGTAGAAGGGGTTGACTATCACGATGTCCGGGGTCTTGTCTCTAATGATCCGCATCTCCATACTCAGCGAAAACAGCCGAACGAAGGTGTAGTGCAGCGGATGAAGGTTAAACATAGCAAAGATGTCATCAAACCGCAGGACGATCATACCCCTAATGTCGCCATCCACAAAGCCCTTGCCCTCTGGCACCTTGGCCACGAAAACCGGGTATGCCACATCCTTCTCTCTGAGACGCCGCTTCTCCAAAGAAAGAACACTGTCGTGCAGACTCCGCATAGCATCGGTTGCAGCATTCAGCATATTTAGCGGTAGCATCGCCCTACCCGCCACATGCACCCTCCTCGAGATATCCTTAGGTGAAGGTGGCCCGTCCTGAGCACGGATCAAACTCGGTGCCGGCTGGCTCGCACCGGCGCCCTTGTTAGTCTTTCGCTTCCGTACCTTCTTCTTGATCTCCTGTAATGGGACCGAGTTCTGCTCATAGACCGCCTTCTTGAGCGTGTTGGGGCTGATAATATTTCGCACCTCAGCTATCTGAGGCTCGGTGAAGGCGGGAGCTGGAGGTGTGTCCTGAGAACTGAACACCAGACGACGCCTGTTGCAATTGGATTTCTCCATCGTACCAGCTAGATTGCGGTCGTCTTGGTTGGGTTCTTGAGAAAGAGGCCCACAGAACTCGTCAGTGTACCCATGTTCGGCAAAGTACTTATCAACTTTGGTAAATGTACCGTCGTCGTTGTCGTCGCCGTCCGGATCCTGTGCCATAGGGATGTCCGGTAGGTCCGGTAGCGTTGCTACGTTCTTGCCATGGCTTGGCGCCGGCATGACTGGCGGTCTTGTCTGTGGGGTGGTGTCCCCCGCCCCCAAACGAATCTGGCTCTTCGGCCAAAGCAGGGGCTAGTTTACGCAGGCGCTGAGGGTCATCTCATCTTCTTCATCGGCCCCAGCGTGTCGAATCGGAGGTAACAGCTCGTCGCAGCCTGGCAGCACCCGAACCACTTCAACCCTATACATTCTGGGTGCCATCGGATTACCGTGGAACATGCGGTTGCCCGGTTGAACGATTCTGCCCTTGGTGACATCGACCAACTCGACGCCCACGAAGTGCAGAAGAGTGCAAGGAACGTCGGCGGCGCCCTGCGAAATCATGTACAGGGCGTCAGGGATGCCCAGTCACAGGCAAGGAGATGAAGTCATCAGCCGAGAGGCTTAGTTACCGTGATACCGTCGAGCTCGGCTAATGTCGAGGCACCGCCAACGGTGGGCGTGCAACTGATGGAGGGGGCGCTTGCTGGCGAGGTGCCGGCCGGCGTACACCCGGGTGCATTAAGCTCCAATTCCCGTGCCGGCGCCGGAGACACGAATACCGCCTCCGCCGGAGACACCAATGGCGCTGCCGCCGGAGACACCAATGGCGCCGCGTGCGCGCTGTGCGAGTTGCTGGCCGTGAAGCTGGGAACCGGGGCAGGCCCCTATTGGCCGCCCGCAATCCACGTCGTCAGCCCATGAATCAACGTAGGCACCATGGCGTTGAGCTTCGTTCCCAGTTGTTGTTCCACTTGCTCTTGGACAAGCTCCGGAATCCACGCCACTTGTGCCTTGAGTTCTTCAACCTCGCGCGTCTGGCTTTTCGAGCTGGTGTTTTTCTCCTTCTGCACACCAGCGGTATAGTATGACCCCCATTTTGTGGACAAGCCTTTGCCGGCCACACGACCAGCTGACGTCGGCTTAGTGAGCTTATCCTTGTTTTTCATTATGTTCAACGCCCTATTTAAAGGGGTGTCGAAAGGGGAGCTCTAAGACGACCCCGCGCTACTACTTTCAGTGTCCTGCGAAAGGAACGTGAACCATTTAGAAATATTGGGGATTAATTAGAGTGCAACCATATGGAGCTAATTACGCGGGGTGTATTCCTTACTAGAACAAGCTCAAGCGCCCTGTTCTTCGGATCCGTGGTAAGCTCCTTTGTTATCGGGTCCTCCTTGTACCGGCCCTGACATAGTTCCTGGTCTGCTTGTTACCGTTGTATTTCTCAAAGCGGGGCGGTAGGCCTTGCTCGGCACGCTCCGCGTCCTCCTTGTCCCATATAGGCTCCGCCACTCTGTAACCGCCGGGTCCGAGTTTGTGTTCCCCTAAGTTTAACTCCCGCATTTCTTTCCCCCACTGACTTGATTCGGAGGTTGCACTACTCTCGCACTTGATCTTGAACTCCTTGTACTCATCTTCACTCATCAAAGGATATTTCGCCTTGATCTTCTCATAACTATCACCTTTATCAATCATTCTCTTCACCGCGCTTCTCCAAGTAGACAGGGCCGTGCTCATCTTCGTGAGGGCGGCACTATTCACTTTATTCCCTGAGAGGCGTGTGTTTTCAAATTCGGCGGGGAACTTGTATCGTTCGTGCAACTTCGTGAAGCGGAGGTTGCGCAAATTCCCTCGGTCCTTATGCCTAAGGTTCTCGGTGTTGATCGAGACAGTGCTCCGAAGAATGCACCCGAGCTGAACTGAGTACCCCTTGACTATATGTTTGGGCTCCGTTGGATTCCCGTCGGAGTCCACTTGAGTGAAATCCTCCTTGAGGGTGCGGAGCGCATTCGGGTGCCGGTCCTTCCTTTGCTTCTTCGGTTGGCTACCATCTGTGTGTGTGCCGCCATCATCAGTGGTGGCATCCTCGGCGGCACCATCAGTGGTGTCATCCCCGAAGCCACTAGGGGTTGTGTAGTCAGGATCGGTGTCTTCCGCGGCGTCCTCATAGCGGTGAGGTTGTTCCTCCATCTCCTGGGACAGCTTCCAGAATTGCTTGCTGCCCGAACCACCGGCCTCATCGTTGTGGGCCATGTTTTGCTCTAAATAGGAAAAAAGTTTGGTCAAAAAGTTGGTTATTGTCAAGGAACAAGATCATGGTCTCATCATTTAGGGTTTGTCGACACCGAGGCATCCTAAAAGCTAAGCTTTTATCATTTAGGGTTTGTTGACACCGAGGCACCCTAAAAGCCTAAGACGAGGCACCCTAGGTTGGGCCTAATCACTTGGCACTAATCACTTGGCACTATTGCCACCTATGTTGGGTTTATCATCTAGGGTTTATCGATGCTAAGGAGAATTCTAAGTTGGGCCTAATCACTTGGCTCTATTGCCACCTATGGTTTAATGCAGCAAGAATGGCGGGGCAGTTGATCCTACTTAACTAAGTACTAAGATACCCCGGCCCATGCATTAGTCGCAAGTACCCCATATGTCCTATTTTTAGCAAAGTCATGCTAATATTCACGAAAAATTTCAGCATGACCTTTGCTGAAAATAGGACATATGGAGTACCCGAATTTGCCGGAACGGAAGTTAA
Source organism: Triticum dicoccoides (assembly GCF_002162155.2). Taxonomy (NCBI): domain Eukaryota; kingdom Viridiplantae; phylum Streptophyta; class Magnoliopsida; order Poales; family Poaceae; genus Triticum; species Triticum dicoccoides. The sequence goes on along the minus strand of NC_041383.1, from coordinate 305,533,275 downwards.
TCGACATTCTGGCAAACTCAAGGGCCTCTCGGGATACCTGCAACTTCATGATAAACTGCCAACAAAAACACATGCAGTACTTGACACAGTACTTGCCATAGTAATAGTTAATGTGCCTCTGTATGTATGTGTGTGGTGTCTAGATGCCAGCCACAGGTCAATGGCCATGCCACTACACTGCTTTGATTCTGTTTCTGATGGAGCTTTGTGCCAGTAGGTGGCCTGTTTGAAGTGAAATAATCAGCATGGGCAACTGGTATTGGATTCACAGTGTAAAGGATGGATGAAAAGGTATTGTGCCCAAGTACAACATTTAACAATGCAATGCAGATAATCATTTTTTTCTCACAGTACTTTTCCCAAGTAATAATAAACTAAATAACTAAGTAATCCAAATGAGGAAACAGAAAATAGCTGGCTGCAACAACATAGCAAGCCTTCACTTACACAAGAATTCATTTCAAGCATCATTTATTATCTGAAACAGATCATGCTAAAGATACATGATACATCATTTCAGGCATCATTTAATATCAGTACAACTAACTAGCAGTACTTAAACAAGTTAAGCTACTGACTACAGTACTAGCTACTCACTTAAGCTAGAAGCTACATGTTAAACACATTATAACTTGAGTGTAACTCTGGACAAGTTAAACTTAATCTAGAAGATACAAGTTGAACACACACCAGGCAGTTTTTATAATATTATCAGAAAAATATCTTCAATGTAACTCAGGACAAGAAAAATCTCCACCAGAATAGGACTAGCATTTAAGAGTAATTTCCTCCATTCAAACAAAGTTCAAACAAAAACTGACAACAGTCTTTTGATTAAGAGCCAAGTCACAACACTCTTTGAAGTTCAAACAAAAACTGACACCACTTGTTAGATCTGTCTCCTCCAAGAAAGAGCCAAGTCAGTCTCACCCAACTAGGGAAACATCAGTTAGACCACTAGCAATTGGGAATACACAACTGGGGCTAGGTTTGTGCTCTAGCTAGGCAGTAAAACAGAGCATATAGAGGCATTGCCTGCCTCTGCTGCAAGTGGGGATGTGAGCAGGATTATCACAATTAGATCACTAATTTGCTGGAATCTTATTTACAATTTTCTTCAAACTAGTTGGAATCTTATTTACAATTTTCTTCAAACTAGTTACCACTCACTAGTACAATGTTTTCTAAACTGGTTGCCATCATCTCCCTTTTTATCATTTTGGTTATGTGAAATTAGTTGTAGTGAGTGGCCAAGCAACCACTAGCAATTTGTGCATAACAATTCCCGGTAGTTTTACCTGTAAGCCCCCCTCTTCTGGCAACCTAGTAAAAAAATTATACTACACAGAAAGCATCTGTTTCCATCTCTCTGTATAAAGGTTTAGCATTTGGCTGAATTGACTGAACGAGAAATGGGAAAAACTAACAACTCAAACAGCAAATGTCATATATATGTTGGAAATTGCAGTGATAACTGATCGGCGTGTTCCATTTGCCAGTGGTATTTACAAACTAATTCTCTTTGTTTTCTTGGGGAAAAGTTGCTCTTTGCTTAACTACTAGCAAAATCATTGTGCATTGTTTTTTGTAATATTGTATCAGTTGTTTAAATGCTTGTGCCATCATGGCCCTAACTATACCCCAGAATGATGCCACTGCCGCTCGACGCTACTGTTGGATTGAAATACTACAGCCGGGATCAACAGGATTATCGCTGATTTGCTGGACAAATAGAGTGTTTGCGAGAAGGAAGAGGGGAGAGGAGGCAGAGCTCACCGGGGAGGCGCAAGGAGGCCCTGCGACAGCTTAGTAGCAACAGAGGTGGCCGGAGTTAAGGAAGACAGCAGCGACCCGAGGAAGAAGAGGTGGAGGGGGGGGTGGAGGGGTCGAGCGCCGTCGCGCCCTGGTTCCGCGGCTCGCCGGCCCGGTGTTGAAGCAGATTCTTCCTGCGGCCTTGCCTGTC